>NC_136635.1:29040028-29590028 GCF_949748355.1 Melanostigma gelatinosum
AATCCCTCGTCTTCCATGTGAGTCGCGTGATGTCTGCAGCCCCCCCCCCCTCCCCCGGCCGTGCGTCTCCTCAGTGGCTATATAAGATATTTATAAGCATTTTGATAGTTTTCTTCCACTCTCTATCATCCGAGGTGAACGCTGTCATGTCGAATTACTCCAATAGCCGCGTCGCCGCTCTCTTCCGCTGTTCACCGAGGCACCGGCACACTGTTTAGACCCACATAGGGTTCGCTCTGAATTATTAATGGTATTCATGTCATTAACCAGCTCTCACAGCCTCCCTATAGCCAAGGACCGCTAGCTTGACGTGGGATAGGAACAGAAAGGCACTAATTTGATTCTCAGCAGTTGTAGCTCAAACCCTCCGTACAAAAATACAATCATTAAATAAATAAAAAACAAAAAGCAACTTGTTGGAGATGCAGCTTAAAACACCAATGCGTGCAGTAATACACATATGAACACATTATGCAAGAGAGATAACGGCACTCATCACACACAGAGCTTTACATCGGGGCCTTGAGGTTTTATTGGGTATAATGACCACTGAGAATATGATTTATTCATGTGAGACAGTGGTATCCGTGGCTGTTTTTGTAGCTATATCATTTACATTGTAGCAGCAGTAAAGCAATACCAATAGCCGTTACTACATGTGCACTTTTTTCTTTAAACATTTTTAATTTGTTCAGATGCGTTTCACCAAAATGACGTATAAATGCGGCTCAATCCAAATCCCAGTAGATCAAGAAGAAGCCTTGTCATCCTCGCTTATACTTCACAAGAACTGTAAGCGCGGCAGGAGAACTCAAGCTGGGAGAAGACTTTAAGATGATTTAGGCCTACAAAGACCAGACACCACGCTCATTTCCACCAAAATACATAGATTTTGTATTATTGATGGTCAGAATTAGGGTAATACGTTAGAAAGTAATGTGTACTTCTTTTTTTTTTTATTAAGTTACATCTTCAAACGTGCAATCGGTTACAAGAAATCGCAAGGAATCGCAAAAGGGTTTTAGCTTTTGGTGACGCCAAAGTATTAAGTTACTTTTCTTGGTAACACTGGTCGTAACAAGTTTCTTTTTCATGGCAGCACTGTTGTAATGTAACAAGTTACTTTTCAAAAGTAACTTGACCCAACACTGCTGAGGGCAGCACAGTGTTCTCTAGACTGCGATGAGAGACGCATCACCATAGGTTCTCCCCTAAGCACAGCATGTACGCAGCATCCATCAAAAACTGTCTCGCTCATCAACCCTCCACTTTGAGTGAGGAGACGGAAGCGAACAAGTTCATCTGAACTGATGTACTTTATATTATGCACTTCTTAGTTTTTGATTGGACGTAGATTGAAAACATCGCAGATTTTCGTATGAGCCAGCAGTCTGTTATAAGTAAACAAAACAACAATAAATTCCTACATTGTACGTTTGTTTGCAGATGTTAACTGCTCAAATACAAAAGCTACTGCATGCGGTGAGCCTTCTGCTTTCTCCCTGTTCTTGTGACTCTCTTGCACACACACACACACACACACACACACACACACACACACACACACACACACAGCGCTGGTGCGGATAGAAAATGGGTTTTGCCAGTGACAATAGGAGATGAATGGAGAAGTGCTCGGAGTAAATGAGGTGATTTCCATGATGAAATAGAGCGATAAAAAGGCAGAGGAGAGATCGCTTTTCCTCTCCCCTCTCCTCCGCTTTGTTGGCCGCCCATTCATCATGACATCATAGTGATCGGGCACACACACACACACACACGCGATAGATGAAGAGGAAACAGACTGTTGAACTGAATTCATCCAAAGGGAAGCAGTTCTGTGCTCAAATCTGCCCGATACTGTATCCCACCTGGAGGTAACCTTGAAGTGAAGAGGGTGATGTCACTCTGGAGTGTTGAGCCGCAACCCGGTGTGTCGGCCCGCATGGGTGAGAGCCGGCCCTGATCCCCTGAGGATTGAAATAAGCCAGCGACAAATTATTTATTGGGGCGAAGGCAGAAGCAAGGACAAATCCGTACCGATGTAAATTCACAGTACCTGTTTGAAAGTGATCTTTGCCCTACAAGGTGAGAGGCTGGAGGGCTTCAGCGTCGGCGGGTTGATCGGTCCGTCCGGCGCTTTGGTCCGAGATGTCTCGACGACTGCTGGCCAGATAAGATTTGGTGTGGACAGTCATTGTCAAAGGAGGATGCGTTTAAATAAACGTTGACCTCATAATCGCAGACATAAATCTGAATGTGTCGCGGCGGCGAAACCTTTGTTTTTCCTCTTGAGCCAAAAATCTGACCAAAATATTGGTCAGACAAAACAAGCAACTTCAAGACTCAAAGAGGGCGCTTTTCACCAAGGAATCAATGAAGCAATTGCTGTATTACTTTATTCATGGTCTCCAGAGGCTGACCCTATTGATTTCTGTGATCCCACATTCTTTGCACTCATTTGTCATTTGCACACAACTCACTGCGAAATGAAATGGGGGCTGATTGGCATTAAAGCACATTGAAGCTCTCCAGAAGAATCCTGTTAAACGTCCATGACCCTCTCCTGTAACGCCAACCTGAGTTCAGACAGAATGAATCCCCATAGCAACTATATTCTCAGAATAGCATAATCATCGGTGTGATGTTCATTCTGTTCAATAGTTTTGTTTAGCAGGTGCTGAACATTGCTGGGCTTTAACATTCTAAGCATTTCTCCCACTTGTGTGACCTCACTGGTGTGCTTTAAGCGCCTCGCTATTGTTCCAAGCCCGCTACGCTGCGTTGCTGTGTGAGTAAATGCAGCTGTTTACCTCCGTAGCCCGGCAACTAAATTGCCACCCAGATTGATGTACGCGGGGAAAAAAACGTACGACCAGTTGGACCCACGCGATGACAACTAAAGGGAGCACGACCCCCAATTTGGGCCGCATAATGGAGACGCATTGTTAGCACTGCAGCTGTTGTGTAAGGCACTTGGTCCCCTGCTGCCTTTGAAAACAATTGAAGAAACTTTAATGATGATGAACGATTTGGTTTTTCCGGTGGTGATACTGATTACCCTCTGAATGCACTTGGACAGTTAAACTGGAATCCATATCAGACCACCTCATTTAGGTGGACGTCGATGTTGTTTCTTGGTCTGATTCTTTTTAAAGTCACTGAAATTACAATGTCAAAAGGCGGCTGCAGTGTCATTTTTATTTTCCATCGCAGCACTTTCGTCAATACGTGGGAGCGCTACATATACTACATGTTGGAGTTCAATGTATCGTTGTCATTTGATTAAAGTTGAAGTCAATGTATCCTGGCAGCAGTCGCTGAGGCTGAAGGATGGTGGAAAGTGTGTGAAGAAACAGGTTGCTTGAGGGGATACCGGAGACTTCAGTCATTTAAAGTCTACGTCTTCATTCTGACAAGCAACAGTGGCTGTGATTAGGAGCGTTTGGCAGGTTTGTGGTGATGGATGTCATATCGCTGTCCCACTGCTCCTCTGATCAAGCACGACTTGGGGAAGAGATACCGGTGTTATGTGGAAGTTTTTAATTTAACAGCTTGTGTTTTACCTGCAGGGTATTTGCCCCACAGGAATCATTTGTATGATTTTTTTCTTCACAGCCTGATGTGATACCATTCTCTCTAGCGGCGCTGCGCATTGATAAACATCTTGTTCAGTTACTCCTGTCATTCAGGAGTGTGGCTGAAGACGTCAGATCAATCTCCAGAGGGAATCTAATTAGAACGTCTGGATTCCAGACATCCGAAAAACTGAAATTTGTCAAGACCTGTGAATGCACCGTGACGGGCTGAACCGCATAGATGTTTTAGATAGCAGAGAGTAGGGCTGAAAAACAGAAGATGGCATGGCTGGGGGATTTTAACAAACTGCAACTTAAGCACAAGTAAATGGCAGCGACATAACAACTTACAAAACACATTTACAACACTATCGAGGCATAAAGACATCATTGACAAGCAGTTGAGGTATTTGTCAGTGTTCAGTGTCCCCCAAATAATGTTTAAATAATATTCCTGTTAACAAATAAATGAATTGCGGTACCACACAATTGAGTATAATTGCGTGTTATACAGCAGTCTATTCAATTCAGCCGCGACTAAAGACAGCCCAAGGTTGGACCAAGGTGTGTGTCCGCAAAATGTCCCCTGCTTTCCGAGTTTGTCCTCATTTCACAAAATCTAGCGTGACTTGTCTTCTCACTGCCAGTAGACTGCAGACCCGTTGTTTCACTCCCACACAGTAAATGAAAGCTGACCATGTAAACGCCACTGAGAGCAAACTTGTTTCTAGACACACATGCAGTCCGTCTCCATCCCGCCGTCACTGCCATTTAATTGCACTTGATATTTAAGCGCTGGAGCAGATCACATTATAAGTGGCACTTCTCTCTGTTTGCGCTGGCGGCGTATTCCATTATACGCTCCTCATTTCCCAAGCTGTCCTTCAGACTGCGTTGAATGTCAGCTGCTCGGGGCATCACGACTCTGTATCAATTATAAGAGTTGAGGCGGCAAAAGGGAATCAGCGGCTGATAGCATCAGCGCAGGCGGGGAAGGGTAGCAGGACGAGCTCGGTGCAGGTAGATAGACGACGGCCGGTGGAAGGACACGGGCAGATGAGCCGAGACAGACTGCGACTCACCTCAGGATGAACTGAGAGACACTGCAGATTCATAGAGAAGTTAATAAGAAATGTAATGCTGAAGGCAAGAAGGGGTAGTTACTGTTGTACTGAAATTAGTTGCACAGGTGGTATTCATTTCTAGCTGTCGCGTACCAATTTCTTTTAATTAAAAGCCGAGATTGATGCTTCCGCTCATTAGTTGTGTGCCCAGTTGACAACACTGCTTTTGTAAAACATGATGCGTTCTAAGGTCGCCTTCTTGGCCTTAATTACAGGTTGTATCACAACGCTAATCAATCACAGTGAACATTCCGTCGCATGTCATTTGTAGTCAGAGTTAAAGGGAACATTCATTATTATTTTTCATTTGAGGTCTTTATATAATTCTGTAGCTTCCCAATGGTGTTCCTTTTGTATTCACATCCAAGCGTGTACATTTTGGTCAAAGTACATAAGTTTTACCATCACAATGCTAAGATATATTCAACGAGCTAGAAGAGTGCGCTGGGTCTCGCAGGTCTTGTAAAATAACGTGACACATGAGCAGTGGTGTTGCACCATTTGGACACAGAACACAGTGCCAATGAGCAGTAATACCACTGGAAATTTGGGAGAATAAATCCACCTTCATTTTTTTTGTCTCTTGAGTGTTAAAGTCTATTTCCCCCCCCCCCAAACAAAATGTATACACCATGTGTCAGAAGAGTGCTGCACCATGCAAAACTGCTGATGTCGTCCATAAAGCAAATATTGGAAAGCTTCCTGAACACCCGGCCCTCCACCATCACTCACATTCATTCGAGAGAATATTGTAATAAGATTCTTCCACACACAAAAGACCAAAGTCAAGCGGTGACAACATAACAAGGTGTATTGATGAGTAAAATAACTGCAATAAGGAAACAGGAAATCATTTGCATGATGATAAAGAGTATTGTGAAGGTTAAAATGAGACTTTTACACCCGGCAGAGTGGAGACACAGTAACATGACAGTTCATGAAATCCTTTCAACAACGCAGCGGCTTGCTTTTTCAGAGTGACTGCGTGTGAAACGACAGTTGGATCTGAGGCGGTGGAGTTTTAGCTCTCTTCAAGGAAACAAGGACAAGACAGCTACTTCAGGATGGATCACAAGGGACACTAAATAACACTGTAAAATACAATGAATGTTGAAGTGAGTGACGATTATATAAAAGAAAGAAACGTATTCACTTCAGTGTATTCGGAGAATGAGGCGCTGCAGAGCAGGACAAAGTGTATGACAGACTAGAGAGAGATTAGGTTTTTATGTGGATGTTTTTTCAGAAGAAGTTTAATAGCCACTGCTACGGTTAAGGTTTTAATTGGGTTTACGTACAAAAGCTACTTGGTTAAAATGGCAGTGTACCATTTTTTTGCTTTAACTTAACATTATTAAGTAAATGTTGATTGCACAATATAATGGCTATAGAATTAAGACAATGATATATGTGTATATATATATATATATATATTAGAATATAATTCTTGCTTTTTTACTTGTGGTCTGGTTTTCTTTGCAAATTTGGAAATTATGGGGGGGAAGTTGAAAAATTGTCTGTTGCCAATAAAAGTTGAGTTAAACCAACATTGAAAGGATGTAAAGGTCAAGGGTGGCTCACACAGGACTTTCACCCAGGATACCGCTGTTCATGTCTTGTAAAAGTCAACTTTCACTTATTTGAATTCAGTCCATAACTTAAAAAAGATAGTTATTTTAAGTCAAACCATGATGTTTTACAAAACTTTACCAAGTAGTTTTGTTTTTGCTTTGTTTTAAATTTACATTGTTTACAAAACTGCGACACTAATACTTTCCCCTCTAAATATAAATAAAAATGCAGTTCAGTTGAATAAAAACATACCTTTGTAAGAGACAGGATTGCTAATTTCTAGTTGAGGGAAAGATCATCATCTTGGTTATTTACTGAAAAAGTCACATCTTTACCTATCGCCGTACACATGTGTATTTTTCTTAGCTCAACCAAATCACATGCTGGACCGAGGTCCAAGTCTTTCCCTTTGTAAACCCAGCACCCACTCCATCCTCCTCCGAACAACTTGTGTCTGATAGGAGGATGTAGCACTTCATAGCCTCGGGGAAATATTGCCAATGAACATAATCTAGGTAGTAATTGTGTTTCCTCCAAAACTTATTAGGCAAAACCATAAAAGGTGATTGTAGGAGCCTATCTAAGAAATCAACAGAACGGAATGCGTTTATTAAGAAACACCTCGAGAAACGTTGTTTTTATTCGACAAAAAATCTATGAAGGGAGCTTTCATATTGATTTGCATCTTGATACATATCAGTTTAATATAATGCAGCTTGTTGTTCATTGGCTCCAGAACCCCATCACGTTAAATCTATTGAAACTGGAGATACCACAGTGAAATCTATAGAACGCTGAATCAATTTCAGTCAGCGGTAAGACAGCATGTGAGATATGACTGATAAAATAAGGTCTAACATAATGAGCAGTTATGATGGACTGAGCTCTTTGATGCGACTGTCTGCATCTGTCGAACAACATGTTGTTCACACACACGGGTCGCCTGGTGGATTCCGATGCACCGACTTCCCGGGACTGATTCCGATGCATCTTTCGCTCTGTAGTTTTGTACGTCGGCTGTCTTACAGCTGGCAGAGCAGACGACGGCGTGTGGATGGTGTCGGACACAGATGTTGCGCCTCTTGCGTGACTGATGTATTTCCAAAGTTAGTTGTCAACGTCTTGTCTTAGAAGAAGACCTGCGATGTCGAGTGAACGCGTGTGAACATGTGTTTGAAGCAGGGGACAGGAGATGGTCTTATTTGTCAGATCAGCGTTGCAGTTGTTGCAGCTTTTTTTTTGTCTGGTTTCATATTTTCAAATTCAAGTACGACTCGACGTTTTACGACGGCAGATTTATGTCACATGTCGCGAGCGCAACAAAACACGCTCACGAGCAAATTGTATTCTTTCCCACCCACAGATATTAACTGCCACTCGCGTGATATAAGACCTCGTGCACGTATTCAACAATCAAGGATTGTGAGTGAGAAACAAAACATGGCCTGTCAACAAACAAGTAAACGGGGCAGCTGTCTTTTTTTGGGGGTTAAAAAGCACTAGAACTTCTTTTTCATTTCCTAACCGATTTCAATCGATTCTATATGTATAAACACAACTTTACACACACACACACACACACATATGTAGTTTTAGGGAATATGATTAGGGTTGAAGATAATTCCTTCACTACATTAGTTCTTCACTGAGTGTGGAAGTAACTTTACATTGAAGTCGAATTTACACGACTTTGGCCAGACATTACAAAACTTTCCACTGAGCATTTCCTTTTTACGTCATGTTTTCAGGGACTGTCGCCATAAATCAACAAGACTATACATGTGCTGCCCAGTAAGCACAGATTTGGTGATTTGCAAGCCAACAGATGTGGAGGTCAACACTGGGCTAAATTCAGTGAAGCGTTAAAGTAGCCAATAAAACAGATACAAGACAAGCATAGAGGACAAAAAAACTACTACGCCCTGTAAAACACACTGAGGCTAAGAGCAGCATTTACTGACGACGTACAGTCGTGCTACAATGACACAATGGAACAAAAGCAATTGAATACGTTTAGAAAAAAGGGAAATATGTTTCTGAACTGTATGCATTGTGCTACCAGAACATTGATTTACGGAGCACAGATGGTGTCGTCACAGCACCATCCAGGAACATATTCAGTGAAGTCTCCCACAAGTACATTAATACAAACGTGTGTTCAGATGACCTGAGGGGTGGACGTATATGTACATGTGTGCGTGTTTGAGCACATGAGTCGGTCAACCGCCGTTGGCCTGGAGGATTTGACCTCTCCTCCTCCTCCTCCGCCTCCGTCCTCCAGCTGCTCTCTGCTGTCAGAGGGAACCAGAGGGGCTGGCCTTAATTACGGCGAAGAGGTTGACTGGGACACTGACGCAGGACGTGGCGGTGGCGTCTCCGGGCCGGGGTCGAAACAGGGCACGTCCCGCTCCCTTTTGCCGCATCCGCAGACAATGAGAGCTGTTGCAGACCATCTGCTGCCGATGCCCTCCTAATAGTCGCCGGCTCAGGGACAAATAACTCTCCAGCCTTCTCCTCGGCTGCTTCACTGTCACTTTGCTGTTCCTCCCGCTGGGCCCCATGCTGACACATCTACCTTTCAGGAGAACGGGGCACAGCAGCAGCGGGGGGCATGTAAAAATATTTACAGACTCAATTAAAAATGGGAGTCTCTAAAGCTAGCTTTAAGCAAAACCTAACCATACTGGGCTTGTTGACCTGATGTAAGTAACTAATAAGGTGGATAATGTCAGTGAAATTACAGTTGTTGGAAGTTTTTTCAATTGAACATCTTTTCAAACTGTGAAAAATACGATATAATTTGACAGGGATTTTATTAGATTCTACTTTTTTCTGCAAGTAATGAAATGACAAATGAAATTAATAAAACATAGTTTGATAAAATCGTACATTCTGTCCACAGCTGTCTCAACTAGTTCAACTTTGTCACCCAAGAAGGAGCTAAAGTGTGAAAGCAGCAGATGCACAAAAGTGTCAAAGGTTGTGTTTTTCCCACCAGACTCACATTTCAGTGGCTTTGCCGGTGTCTCACAGACATGCACTGAAAATGTCTCCGACTTTCGCACTGTCAAAGGAAATCAAAAGCAACAAGAGGAAACAAATGTGTCAAGAGTATTTTATTTTAGTCATTTCATTTTTTTTAACAGGCTTGAAACACAGTGACAACATTAGCATTCAATTGAAGTTGTGCTTTTGGCCACCCGGTGAGTGCAAGTCCAACATTCACATTTTATTCAATTTTTTTTTTGCTGACAGCAGGTTGATGAGATCCAAAACATGTTAAAATACTCCATAGAGGTGAAGGGGACCTGCAGCGTCATGTGACAATTTGCTGTCGGTTCATCACCACGAACAATCCCTTTACATTACATTCAGATTACAGTGCTGATGTGATCCATAGGTAACATAACAC
Organism: Melanostigma gelatinosum; assembly: GCF_949748355.1. Taxonomy (NCBI): domain Eukaryota; kingdom Metazoa; phylum Chordata; class Actinopteri; order Perciformes; family Zoarcidae; genus Melanostigma; species Melanostigma gelatinosum. Next base: position 29,049,715 of record NC_136635.1, read on the forward strand.
ATATTGAACAGAGCAGCTGTATATCTGATATTCATTTGTAGTTACTGAGTGAAGTTTTCATTCTACGTACACATGTCTCAGCTCTGCTCTTCCGTCTCGTTGCTCAGGTTAACAGTTGGTGACCTTTCTTTTTGTTTGATGCATTAAATTGTGTTTTAACGTTGGATATGCTGCCGTGTTTGTTGTAGTTCAAATATAACTGCAGATTTAGGGTTTGAACGATTGAAATTTATTGATTTTAATTATCCCCAACAATTTTCACCTCAAGTGAACGTAGCACACGTTTTTTGCACCAGTAAAAAAAACAGTCTCTCTACTGTTGGATGGGAAAAATAATGAAGCTAATTAAACGCTCCCACGCTGTGTTGTCAAATATTTATACCCAAATATTGGCTCCCCTGTCAAATGATTACTGCCTGTCATCGATTAAGTCACAACAAGTGCTACGCTGCTACTGATGTCTCACAGGTTCTTTTTGCATCTTCATCGCTCTGATTTTCTGTCTCACATTTTGTTCCCTCTGTCTACCTTCCCCCCCCGGTTTCCTCTTGTATTTGTGTTTTCCATCTCGGCCCGTCTCTCTTCGTCTTCCTCCGTCATTTTCCGTGATGTGCAGTGAGTCGGAAAGATTTTGATTTACCGTAGTTCCCCAAAACATGCCAGGATAATAGCAGCTCCACAGCCACTAGCTTCCTATTGGTTTCTTTCCCTATTAGCTACACAAGCTATTACAAGGTGGCTGGTGGGATGTCAATGACATCAGTCAGGTTGTTCCCTGCGATGCATCACCGTTGCCGAGCAACTGGTTACGAATATGTTGAATATGGCCTATAATCTGAAACAAGCTTTAATCTGGACTTGCATAATACTATGTAGATGACCTTCCTGATACATTTGTTTGTGTGTGTGTGTGTGTGTGTGTGTGTGTGTGTGTGTGTGTGTGTGTGTGTGTGTGTGTGTGTGTGTGTGTGTGTGTGTGTGTGTGTGTGTGTGTGTGACACAGTGAGAGCTAAATTCAACCATCTGCTGCTGTGCCCGTCCCACAGTCCTGGGTCCTGGGTCAGTCAAGGGTGTGCCGTGTGTTTGTGAGCCTGACACAGCTCATGGAACAGTAATGCATGCTGGCTTTGCCTGGGGGGGGGGAAGGCAAAGTACAAAACAGTAGATCTGGTCGACACAAAATGTGGCCGATGTCGACGAAACACACAAAATGCAGATTGTTTTGCGTGTTGTCTGTGTGTTTTTGGAGCAGAGTTTTTCTGGAGGTTCTGTTCATCGAGTTATCGACGTTTCCCGAGAGCAACTTGTAAACTTGCTTTTTGTCATCTTAAACCAGTACAGTTTAAACATGTGTTTTTATGATTGCGTTCTCTAATCAGAGGGGAAAAGTTTAAATATTTAGTCTGTGTTGGTGTCGGCGAGCTAATCCTTGGTCTCATCGTGTACAGTCTGTTTCCGACTTCATCACGGTGGACAGCAGACATGTTTACCAAGTCTTTATGTGTTGGCAAAACCTGTTCTCACTCCCAACTCGTCAAATACTGTCGCTTGGTCCGTGGCCTTCGGCCTCTGATACCAACACAGCGAGGCACGCTTTAGTGTCTGTATGAGACCCGCCGGGGTTTCAGTGAACTCCAATGTAAACCCATCCTCAGTATCAACGGTCAGAGCAACTGGCGTAGTATGAAGAGAGAGAAAGTCCACTTCGGGAGGTCGGGGTGGATGGTTGGGTCAAACAGACACTGACTTTCACCTAGGAGACCACTGTTTGGGTCCCCAACAGGTAAACACTGTTAGCTCTGACAACTGTTCGCGCACCTTTAGCTATGAGGCGCCGTCTCATGAGTCGCCATGTTGAGGACCGTTGAGAGGCAACCAAAATGCTTCCAATCTCGTATTATGAACCTAACACCACACAGACAAGTTACGTAACAAACATATCTATTTTAACCCGAACCGTTATCTTTTCCAAAGCCTGGAAAACCTTAAAAAATCTGAATAAGCGCAAACTGACAGGCTGTCCCTGACACGCCCATTACCTTGAGCTATATCGTTCAAAGAGTAGGTCCACTGACCAAGAGTAGACCAGAGACTGGATTGAGTCCGTCTTCTGTGATATACATCTCTCTGCCTCCGCAAAGCAAGTTAAGTTTGAGTGTCGGGTTTCACTTGCAGCAATACGTCCTCGGCTGTGCAGTTATCCGTTAAAAACTGCACCGCCTTCTCCTGCCTGGGTTTATTTCAGTGTGTGGGCACTCAGGAATACTTTTCTAATCTTTGCAGTAAATATACCCGTGTGAGCACACACACACACACTGTCATAGGTAAACTGTTCCTCTCTGTCTGACAGAAGGACTCTGTCACAGTTTCGGTCTTCAGAGTGTCTTCCTGAAAGTCTGTCAGTGTGCAGCTCTGTGAATGGCAGCCCCTCATTGGAGTTGCGGAGCGACAGGATGATTAAACCACACTGCTTCAGAACCACACCATCATTCAGTCGTCCTACCCACGAGCTGCTCTCTGACGTGCAGCGTGTTCCTGTGCAGGCTCCAATCTGCTCAACCAGAGCACTTCCTGCTCTGTATGCGTGCTCCAGAAGGACACGGTTGCCGATAAGAGCCGCTGCTCTCTAAGGGCTCTCTAATTTATTGCATCCGTGGTTCTTTTTCCCCTCTGACTCCAAGAGGGGACACGCAGCATCCTTCGCTGCGTGTTGATTGTTGTTGTTTGTTGTGTTTGGTTTGTTTACAGCACGGTAAGATAAGGGAGTTGAGTCACTGAGTTCAGCCATTTGAGGCCTCTGCGCGCCCTCATTGTGGAGATGAAACCCCCGTCATGAAAATAATTTAGTCCTCTACGTGACTCAGTCTGCATTAAAAGTTATTTTCAAATTTGTGCCGGTAGTCTTTAGTTCCCGCTGCGGCAGGAAGAATGCAGCATAGTGGGAGATATGCAGGCTCACTTTCCTTCCACACAAGTTGAAGTCGTTGAAAGCAACGCTGTGTATGAGACTCAATTATCACGGCACGTGCTGTAATTGCTGGATGAGATTAATTTCATCCTTCAGAGGAGGCCATTTCCCTTCATCTACGTGGGGATAAAAGTCCATCACACGAGAAGAAATGTTTCACTTTCATTTCCCTGTGTATGAGGGAGATTTTTCATATCGGCACGGCATTACATTACACTCTGTCGGCTGTCAATCACCTGACACACACACACACACACACACACACACACACACAATAAGAAATAAGTGTCCCCAGAAAAAAATAAATACAATTATTTCAAAAAGTTTCTTAACCAATATATCCGCTGAGGCAGAACAGTGTGGTGTCCAACTGGAATCCTACAATTGAGCTTGATAATCATATATATATATGTACCATGCATGCATTGCAGTAGCATCAGAAAATTATTAGAACGATTGATAAGATTTTAGATTTTGCTGCATTTGCACCAGAGAGACAGGATTCCTGTGGGGATGAATGAATGAATGAATGAATGAATTTTATTTATATCGTGCTTTTCACAGACAGTAGTATCACAAAGTGCTTAAGTGATCAGTGTCTAATGATGAATATCGGAGATTCGAGTCGCCACCAAAATCAAATCAATAGTTCCGCTGCCAAACAACATTCAAAATTCAAACTAAATTCCACAGAAGTCTGATGGAGTTTTTGAAAACACCCCGCTGAGTGAGAGACAACTGACAACTGGAAAGAAAATTGATTCATTTTTCTGAGTTGATGAGTGTTAGAAACGTTTAGGAAACACAGAGTCGCACGCAAATACACCCGCCAAGCGCCGCAATTTTAATACTTCACAAAGGTATTTATCTCTTCATTGTGTTTCCATCTCTCTCATTCTGAGGCAGCATCCTCTTACAGTTGTCTTCAAACGGACCAACAAATGCTCAAAGAGACTGATCAGCTGCAGTGACTGAGGTCCTGGACCACCCCCACACAATGTGGGATGATTAGAGTACACAAAATAAAGGCGTTTCTGTTAGCAGGGCACAATATTGCTGTTGGATAGGAAGCTGTGTCCATTAAACTCTGTATAGTATGCAGATACTAGTGTGCACATGCACTACCTCATACTGTACACACACAAAACACAAAATAGTATGAAGGGTCTTCTCTCTTTCTGCCTCACAGCATCCAAACACTCAACATCCAGACACACAGTCTTTGTCCCTCCCAAACACAAAAAAACGCACAAGGGGATGAGCTGGCGCACACACGTACACACACACACACACACACACACACACACACATGCACACTGAGAGTCCTATCCTGCCTTATTTTTAGCTGTCCCTCTCCCCAGCCCTGACCTACATCACAGCATGAATAAAGCAGCAGAGATAAAGAAACTGAGCTCAGAGGGAGGAGGTGGGAGGAGGAGGTCTGGGAGGGGAGGGAGGGAGAGAGAGAGAGAGAGAGAGAGAGAGAGACACACCGGCAAATCCAGGAATATGAATTCCCCCCTGTGTGAAATGACAGATCCAGTTCTGTCAGCAGACCTCACCTGCTACGACGCTCCCAGTGGAGGCTGCATAGGGCGAACTACTTGACAGTAGACGCTTTTCCCACTTTCTCTCGACTTTGAATTATTGAGGCCACGAATCTGCGACATCACAGGCCGGCCGTCATCGGGCTTTAACCACACTTTCGCCCTCATAAGGGGTCATCAAATGAGGGTAATTCGTGGCAGAGTTGTGCTTCAGAACGCGATGGCAATTGGATTAAGGTATTGCTTTGCAGCCTCAGAGCACTCGACTCAGTTCCCTGTTTTTGATGTAGCAGATCAATGCTTCTTATGCTGAAGGCCGGCGAGGCTTTGTTCGCCTGAATACACGATTCGTCTCTCTTTGATTGTGTAATTCAACACTCCTACTGTACACTCTCCAAGGATGAAATTTGCCGGGAAAAAACCTCTGGGTGTTGCATGTAAGTCAATTACATACTTCATACAAATTCATTCTGTTGTACGGGGGGGGGGGGGGGGTGTGAGCTGAAAACCTCAAAGCTGGAATGTATTTATCCAAGGAGAGGATATGGAAATACTCTCCTCACTCTCTCCTTCCCTTAAGTGTGGCATACAGAGTCCCTTAAGTGGTGGAAAGGCCTGTTAGCCTCAGGAAACTGGTTCTCTGCTGCTCACATCCACATAAATACTCTGTGCTGTACACACACACACACACACACACACACACACACACACACAAATTTAGACCCTTCTGCATAACACCTCCCTTGTGTGTTTCCGATCCAATTTCATCAGCAGTCATCCAGCTCAGCTAATGCCTCCCTGCGCTCTGTGTTTCAATGCTCATACAATGTCTTTCAAGCTACATTAGGAGAAGAGAGAGTCTGTGTATGAAGAGCGAGGCTCTAATGTATCATATCAGCTGGACATTATCGACGGCAGGAAAGATGCTTTTTCTCTCATCTCCTCTCATCTCCTCTCCTTTTCTGTCTGCTCATCTCCAAACAATCCTTTGAAAAAGTTGTCTTGTTTATCCGTGTGATTGATGAGTGAGGGCAATGTTTGGATGACAAAGACTCAAAATAATAACTGTAAGCAACAAGGTGACACGCAGACACCAGGCTTTAGTGACAGTGTTGAAACAGTTCAGTGAGCTTCGTCAGTCGCCCGAGGAATCACTCTGTGTCCTGAGTGTGTCTTTGGAGAACTGTCGGGGAGTTATTAATCCACTCTCTTTGCTCTGTTTGTCCTCAGATATTGATGAGTGTGCGACCCAGATGCATTACTGCCAGTCCAACACGGTGTGTGTCAACCTGCCCGGCAGCCATCGCTGTGACTGTCTGCCTGGCTTCATCAGAGTGGATGAATACTCCTGCACCGGTACGTCTGCATGCGTGCAACATCATAACTGGCTCATCAGATGATCTTATTACATAATGGCACACTCAAACACACACTTTCAACTCGGCCTGTCACGATAATTACGTTATTAACTTATTGTACCATATACGGAGATGACCTCAATCATTTTAATGTTGTCGACTAATCGTACGATATATGGTCGAGTTTTTTAGGTTTTACGTTATCGAATTATCGTACAATGTAATGACCTCAATCATGTTGACTAAAATGACTCATTGTACCATGTATGGACATGACCACAATCATTTTGAGCTGGTCTCAACTTCTTTCAGCGTTCCAATGATCAGTAAAGCGTCGGCGAATGATATATTTTTTGTTTCACCCGATTCCGTTGGGTCTGAATTAATGCCATCAGATCCCGTCGCTGCCTCAGGACATAACTATGTCAACAAGCACTTGAATCAAGGAATTGTGTTGCTTTGGTCGCTTGTAGTGTGAACATAGCATTAGTCCTCAAGTTCGGAGGGTGCGCATTGGAATTCAGCCATTGTTTACTCAAGTTAGCATTTAGCTCAAAGCACCATATGAGCCTCACAGCCCGCTATCCTCTTTGTCAGTTTTGCCCCTCGATGTGTTTAAAATGGTAACTTCTGTCAACTGCCAGCCACATTTTGCTGCAACTGCAAAACTGTATCTTTATTCACCAATTTCACCAACATGTGTACCTAATTTTAACAACACAATGCAAATGTTCCGTGGAAGTTTATCTCCGCGGCTCAAGCTATTTCTCAACATACAGTGCGGCGACGCCTGTTCTGGTGTGCAGTGTTTTTCCTGGGCAGCAGCTCAGAGCAACGTGTTTTCTCCAGGGTGAGTAGGATGTGCTTGGTTGCTGCTCAGTGTTTCTCCAGAGAAGTGTTCTTTAATTGGCTCAGAGTTGGCAGCCACACGGGGACAGGGATCCAGAGACAATCAATCTATTTTCCAGCTTGTAAACTGTCCTGGCTGCTGACTGGGAGCCCTCGGAGGCTGCTCTATATCTGCGGGAGAGATAAATCCCCTCTCTGTCTCCTTCTCCCCCTTTCAGCTTGTCCTCCAGCTTCTTCTCGAGGGCTTCAGATCCCTTGCATGAATGAATGTAACACGGAGTTGGCGCACACTGACGCGATTGGACATTAGCTTCTGTATTTGGTGCGTTGTGCTGAAGTCTGCATTGTTCTTCTTTATTGTGTCTGGATCTGCGGAGGTTTCTGGTCGAGATATTGTTGTCGCTGCATTACGCAGGACACACACAGACGCAGTGGAAATCAGTTTCTGGTTCCATCAAGCCATTAGCGAGGAGAGTGTAACCTCGGGAAGTCCAGCAGCTGCTCTGTATGGGGTGTGAGGTTTTATTATTAATCATTCTGTTAATTGGTAGAGCTGCGAACAGGTAGGAAACAAATGAATACCATACAAAAATGAAAGCCTGACTAATCCTCAGTACCATACATTTAGGCAAATATTGTAGTTGCCTGATGCTATTATACCCCTTTAACACCCACCCTCTTCTGCCTAGTAAAAAAAAAATTGGACTTTTGTTGATTGTTCATACCCTTGCGATTGATTTGGACATAAAGTTTTCAAGGATTTTTCCAACGTTTTTTACTGCCGGACTGCTTTGTTGGTGGGAGATGCAATATTTATTAGGTTTCAGGTTTATGGGCTGCTGTGATTTGTAGCTGGAACACTTAAAGAGCCTTTACTTTTTTTTTTTTTAAATGACCAGTTTATGGAAAAGGGTATTACATGTTTATTTTCAACTTTCCACTGTACTATCAGTCTGTGAAGCAGTCTGCTCTACATGCATCGTGCTGGCATCCTGCAGGCGCAGCAGGTTTACGATTGTAGCGTCATCGCAATCAAAATTTAAAGACACCAACAAGGCAAAACTATTCAGTTATAATAATTGGGTACCAATAGGGTGACATTAATGGGGTAATAATCTGATAATAACATGGTAATGTAGGTTGATATTTTCACAATTGTATAGGTTTCTGTCAGCATTGCTGTCTCAAACTCACATGAAAAGTCTTTGAAGTCAAAATGTATTGATGTGAATCCACAATGCATCCTCTGACTGTTTTATGTTTTCTGCTCAGCGGGGAGTGACCGTACGGTGACGTCTCGTATGTTTCCTCCGTCAGATATGAAGAACACACCACCCGTTGCAATCAAGCAGAGCTAAGACAAGGACTGCAGGAGACTTGTGTTTGATGAGAATCACTGCCTGCAGTATTCGTGCAATGTGTTCCTGCCGTTTAGCTTCAGGCCAGTGTGTGTGTGTGTGTCTCCATGGACAGTCCACCGCTCTTGGCTTCGTCCACCCACACACTTACCTCACATCACTGTAGGCACCACACGGCCTACGGATTTACCCTCAATATTACAGTCCACGCGGCTCCTCCCTCAGAGGAATAAAATGCCACCTATTGCAGTTTTTACGCGACACATCGTGCATCACCTTTGGCATTGGGCACTCTCGGCCTCATCTTTCTCTGTCTCCCCTCGCTGGCAGGGGAGCCTGTCCTTTTGTGAGAACGGCTCCCTGTAAACAACATAGGAAGCTGCACGGTAATTGTGGTTCCACTTGATTTCACCCCGATGGAAGCAGCTCAGCAGCTCTGGGGAGACAGTGGACGGACAGAGGGAAGAAGCGCGGTGGCAGTAAGTGTGAGGTTCCGCATCGCCCCTTTCTTAAAGCGCCACAGAGCTGTCACAGCCGTGTGTCTGGCAGCACACATCAGCTCACCGTTGAGTTTTGAGGACTGGAAAAACTTAACCGGCTATTGGGTGCATATTCAGAGAGAGGTATTTTTAAATAAATATTTATATTCAAGTATAAAACATCTATTATGATTGTATATGTGTTGAGCTTCGACCCAGGGTTTACCCTCAGTCTTTATGCTAAATAGTGAGCTGAATCACATTAGCAATTTCTACCTTGGAAGGTCATAATGATCTCTGACTTCATGTGTTGGTGGATAATAGTTGTCCGCCAAAGGTAATTGTGGAAATGGTTGTCCGACTCCCACTGTGTGCTGATCGTAATATCTCTGGGTTTTTAAAGGAATTGTTTTCTACATTCAGCAGACGCTGATAAGGTTTGCACTTAGAGATTAAACCGCTGGAATGAGAGGTTAAAGGTCGCTGCTTCCTCTCGGCTCCGTCCTTTAAATAAACTCCGAAAGCAGGTTCAGCTCGGGCCTGGAGATAAAGTGCACGGTAGCCATTTTTTAAAATGAGTTCCTCATCTCGTAGAAGCTGCAGCTTTGTACACTGGGTGAAGACATTGAAACTCTCTAATAGAGTAAAGAGCTCACTGACTGCCAGGCTGCAGCTTTTATGCTCTCAGTGGCCTAAAGACACCGTAGTGTAAGAACTGTTAACATTGCCAGTATTGCTGGCTGATAGTAGTCTTCCACCAAAGTCTTGGTATTCCCTCATTGTGGGCAGACATTCAAAAATAGGTTTCAGTACATGACAGTAATACTTCCTGGAACACCCATGTCTGTATTTAATTATAAGCATACTTATAATGCATTATAATCTACTTATAGCACTGTATAACTATAGATATAAGTGTATTATAATCCTCATACATTCTTATTTGTAATTCTATGTTATCATTGTTTACTTTAAGTGAAGTAAAAAAGCCGACTACAGCTCTCAAAAAACTGAACTAAAACGAGACAAACTCCAGTTAACTTTGTGTAAACAAAACCTTTAAATAACTTTAAAATAACCTTTTATTGATTCAAAGATCACTTAAATCAAGCTCTAATTAATATCATCAGTCTGTTCACCCACAGCTCCTTTATTATTTCTTTTGACTGACATAAACACACGGTGGTAACTTTGGTAATTTTGGTCAAATTGAGCAGATTACAGTGTTTGCTAATCCTCCATTCAAACAGCAGCCACAACACACGCTGCTGCCTTTGATCCTCTAATGCAGTGGTTTTCAAACTGTGGGGCGTATTACAGGTGGAGCGCAGGGGGAAATGCAGAATTTTGTATTTAAAAAAAAAAAAAAAAGTTTTTTTTTTCTTCAAGTAATTAATGAATACATGGCGAAATGCCTGTACTTTGGTGTAAATGTTTACGTTACGCCGTTAACAGTTTACGCTTGCGCATGCGCGCCGGCCATGATCCTTGGCGACTCACATGTGTGGCTTAGTGTTCCAAATGAAGACACATTTGGCAGACGGGAACAGAAAAGCAACCGCAGGCAATGCATCCGAGACGAACAGCAAGCAGCAAGAAGAACATATGATGAGGCCTCTCTTGCTCTGGGTTTCAGTGAACGCAGTAGGAGATGAGGACAGACCAGTCTGTGCTTTATGTCTGAAAACTAGCTGCGGATAGCATGAAACTTGTTTTGTTTAGTTTTTCACAGGTTGCACTTTATTGTTATCTTGAAAAGATGTTTAGTGCAAAACAGGTCAATTGCAGCCAATTGCAATAAGCTATTTTTGTTTTTGCCAAATTGTAGTTCTTTTTTGCACAGATACAACTTTATTTGCATTGTTCTAACAAAGTGATTGCACATTTTATTTGTTTTTGTCTGATGGAGCAATCTGGTTTACTTAAAAGTGATTGCAATTTTCTTTATTCTGTTATTTGAAAAAGCACAGATGGAGGAGTCACAAAATGTTGTTTCAATAAAAATTCAACATCGACCATTTTGTTACAATTTTGTTGTGGCGGTGGGGCATGAACATTTTCCTTCCTCCAAAGTGGGGCGCGACAGAAAAAGTTTGAGAACCACTGCTCAAATGGATGTTTCTCATCTATCCTCAGCTGCACTCCACTGATCAACACTTGACAACACTTTTTTATTTTCTTATCAAGCTGCCGTTCACAGACAATATGCTCAGACTCTGCTTTACAGCTGACCAAAAGAAGCTGCCATTCATTTCATGCATCAGTTGCGACATATATTCTTCCGAATTCAAGCATTGGGACACGTTGCATCCCCCCCCGAAGACACATTATATGTTAAATGAAAATTTAATTAAATCCAATTCCAATTATACATGTAATGAATGTGGAGCTCAGGTGTGACGAGCCTGGGAACCTTGGCAACCCTCGCTGTATACATTAACTCCTCGGAAATGGAGGTCAGGCTGTCAGACTGGCTCGGCACCAGCAAGTATAACAAGCCCATCAAGCACAGTTTGGGAAGGAGAGAGAGAAGTTGTCCTTCGTCCTCACTTTCATCCATTTGCAACAGGCTCTGAGAAGCTGGTGTTTATATTTAGCTTCTCCGTAAAGGTTTTGATGTAAGGAGTGTTTCTTCCTGCTCCCCGGCAGCCGGTACAACCTTCCGGAGTGATGTCTATCCTCGTGTTACTCTGCTCTCCTCTATACGCTTTGTCTCTTCTTCTGCGATGCATTGTCTTCCTGTTCCCCTGGCTGAATACATGTGGAATAATAATGCACTGTGGCTGTGGGGTGGATGTTCACTGGCAGAGCACATTCATGAAACATGCTTTCATTCATGTGAATTGCAGCCGAAGCATCTTTATTGCCTTGAGCTGTATATTTCACTGGGTAGTAAATAAATTGCGTCACATTGCAGGCTCTGTGCTGCTACACAACGATGATAGGGCCTGGGTGGTCGGGATGCTATAAAGCACACCAAGCTAATGACACTGAAGAAGTGGCAGTAATTCCTCATGTAAATGGAGATATTTGCAGCATAGTGAGGAACATGTGCTTTAAAGTGCCAAGTCTTTAGTGCTTAATATTTATAATAGCATATGCATTCGAAACACCTCAGCAGCTCTGCATAATTCTCTTCTGGAGGCACCTCTCCTGCAAAATGTGCTTATTTACTCGGCTAATCCTTGTGAATAATGTCGCATTACCTGTAAATGTGTGTGCTATGATGCGTAGGTATATTGTCAAGCACTTTGGTATAAAATGTGACATAAATGTGGGCTATTTACCCTTTTAAATAACGAAACAAGCCAATTCTGGTGTTGAAAATGATATCCTTGTGGAACCTCGTTTTACTTATTGTTTAATTTTGGGCAGTATAGTCACAGCATCGCCTTGTTGCGGCCACACACCCTTTCCATCTGCACAAGTCCCCATACCCGTTATAAGTGTCTTCCAAAATGACCTATATCCTACAAAAATAAATCATATGCTCTACTTTGCGCATAATATCAAACCCACGCATTATTCTAATCCAACTGTCCAGTTCCCCTCAGCTCCAAGCATTCTGATCATCTCTTCTCCTCCTACTGATAGGAGAGGAAGTGCTCTGTTGTAGTCAGTGCTCACTTCAGCTCGTCATTTGCTAAACGATAGTTTAACGTGCATACGTTCATCATACATACATAGATAGATACATGCAATTGTCTCACCGTAGCTTGTAAATTAAGAGAGGAACAATTCTTAATCCGCAGCGGAAAAGAGCCCAAACTCAAACAGTCGTTGAACACTTGAGTCAGCTGTCAATGATGGTCATTAAAAATGTGTTTTCAAAAAGTTTGAGTCACTCCAACCATGAGAGGTCCTTCAGCTTCCAGTAATAAATGAGCACAAAAAGATATTAGGCTGATGAGTCCAATGGTTTGACTGACCCAGAGATGAACACACGGGTTGAATGCATAATCTCCTGGGGATAAAAAATAGGTGATGAAGGGAATTGAAGTACATCTTCATCCTAAAAGAGGGAGAGAAAAAAAAGTCAGCAGACCACATTAGTCCCTAAGTCTTCACTGCCCTATACAAGGAGCCCTTTAAGCCCCTCGTTGTCATGGCTTGCATGCTGTAGTATTGAGAAGCAGCTGTGTAGGGTGGAATAAATTGACAGGTGGGTCACAATAAAACTCTCAACTCTCAATTCCACCTCTTGAACTCCAGGTGGATGACTGGAGGACATTCAGAAATGTTCTCCAACTAATTTTATTGAAATCCATCCATGTCCTCCAGGCTAAATGCTTTGACTGGCAATCGATATCCCCCCCCCCCGTGACACGGGACAGATCTCTGCTGAGTTCACACATCACGTCAAGGTGAGCAGCAAGGCCGAGGCTAACAGGGAAAATGACAACTTTGCATTGGCACAAAAAAAGAAAATATCGACGGAAAGAATCCTGCCGTGCTCTGTTCTTTTTTTATGGGCTTGTCACTGGTCATTCAACTTCACATTACCGAAGTGAGACGAGGACGTGTTTAAGGATTTTTTTATGCAAAGTGAAAGTGAATCATGAGGTGTTGGTTTTACTCATAGATCCCATAATACACGCAGAGTTCGTCACTTTTATGAAGTTTTAGAGACATTAAAAAAACAAATGGTTGTGAGCGCTGAAAAAAAGAACAGAAGACAGATGAAATATGAGGAAAGAAATGTCGGCAGCCGTCACTTCCACGACACGAACACCGACTGCAGTTTAGTTTCTCTGTGACATAAAAAAGACACACGCTGTGAATTGACATGGACAATCCGGTTTGAGTGAAATATGTGTAATGGGAGAACCTGACAGGAAGCCAAAAGACAAGAATGAATAGGAAGCAAACAAAAAGGCTCTAAAAACAGAATGTGTTGTGTGGAGGCAATGCTGCTGCAGTATTTACTCTTTGGAATGGTTAGTGTGGAGAGAGAGCTTTTAAAGGTCCAGGACAGATGACTCACAACATCATGGTCGGTGCACACAAGCTCTCTTTACAAAAGATGCTGAGCTCACATGTCTCTCCTCAGAATCAAATCTGCCTCTTCAAAACCATCCCCATTGTTAAGGTGCCGTGTTTAAAACAGCTTGTCTGTCTCGATGTGATTGGTTTGCACACTGAACACAACGCTGACACACACACACTCTACCAAATGTCAGAATTCAACGTATCCTCACACAACAGTTCGTTTTATATTGTGATGGCTATTTCTGTTTTAATGAAGCACATCAAGTCGAAAACGTTTGTGGGTTGCGCTGCACCACATCAGCTCCGGCCCTCCAGGAGCCTCGTGAGGAACCCTGGGTAGTTATAGAGGAAATCCTTGAGAATCGTAAAGGGTTCTTGGGGTGGGTTCTTGTTAGCACCCTTAGAAGGTGGAAACGTAACGGATAAAACCTCCAGAGAGGGTTCTGGGTGGACCCACTACACTATAGAAGAGTTCTGTGTAGGTTGTAGGTAGAAAAAGGTTCTCCTATTGGGCCAAGCTGAAGACCCATATCCAGTTTTAGTGTGTAGCTTAAAATTGTAGTTAAGTACCGTACTTGAACGAGCATACTTATTTTATTTTGGTGTTAAATTGAGACTGAACATGAAGTGCATTTTACAGGCGTCATAAGTTATTCACAGTCGATGTGAAGAGACAAGTGGGCACAGTTCATTGCTGAACCTCCAGGCAGTGCAGATGGAGGCCAATAGTTGCCGGTGCATTGGAAATGTTTCAGCTTGAGCGGAAGATTTGCATTCGCCCCGAGGCTTTATGACGCTCCTACAGAAACGAAATGCAACGAAGATACACTGGACGACAAAAGTAACTCTCCAATTCAAACTTGTGAGTTCATTTTTGCTCTCTGTAAATGAGGCATTTTGTGTTCAATCTGAAGCGCCGTGTGTAATGTAAGTGTACAGTTCAGCACTAAAGTGGAGTCACTGCTCTATTTCTGTGCTGTCCTCACTGGTGAGGAACATATTGTTTTTGTCATTAAGTCCATGAAATGAGAAATGAAGCCAGTCACTCCTCCGATCCTCCTGTTGCCCTGCGTTCTCCGGTGTGTTGACAGTGCAGAGGCCACTCTGAGTGTGACGGCCGCTGTCCGTGGTCCTGATGATCAGTCGCTACGCATCATAGATACACGTTCGATTATGCGAATGTGTATCTATGCCATCTGTTTGTTGTTTCTCGTCAAGGGCAGGAAAATACCAAACGGTCAGAGTGCTGCTTGTCTCCTACGTATGGTCGAGGAGGGATTTATTGCTTGTACAGCTTGGCAGATTTTCACTTTCGCTGATCATCCGTCAATTCAGCCACCGCATCTGTCCGTTTATACTTCCAACTCTATCATTTAAAATTGGCCAGCGGACATCAAACAGCATTAATAAGCAGCAATGGTCGTCAATGTTTTGATTGTGTTGCTCTCCCCTCCATCAGCTCACAGGACATTAACACACTGAATATTTGATAATGTAACTCTTCCATTACTCTACCATTAATGCAGCCCACATTTTATATCCTTTCACATAAACTCTCACACATCCCACCAGCGCGGTTGACATTCACCTCCACTTTACAGATCGGCCTGGGGAGGAAATCCTTGGGAAGAGAAATAGATAAAAAATAAATAATTTCTCCTCGCGGCTCCGGGGCTCCATGAGCACCACTCATTAATTACGGGGAATGTATTAGTCATGACTCCCACCAAAATCATTTGCATATTAATGAGGAGTGTGTTTGAGCGAGTGTGTACATCGCAAGCGGAGGCCGCCTCGGGCCAGTTCCTGACTGGCACTTAAAGACACAGTTCATGGTTTGATAAAACGATACTGCTGCAGTGCAGATCTGTTGTAAATCCCCACCGCAGCACCATCAAAGGCTGCTCTTTAATGTATTGTTTATAATCATCTCAAATCATGTTAGAGTCTAATTGAAGATGCATTAACTGCAGCTCAATGAGTTTGATACGCTGCAGCAGTAAGTGTTGAATCAATAAACACGTTGCCACAAATCAGTTAATCTCATATTTAAAAGCAACCGAGAGAGAGATCCATAATTAACATTTCATGTTGTTATAATTGTGTTCCTTTTCATCTGATTTCCTTTTATCTTTAATTGCTGCATTGCCACTTATGCACGGTTGTGTTGGCCTCAGGTCAAATCCAGAGCTGAAGTGTTGGGATCGTTCAGTGTGGGGCTCGTTAGTGGAACATGTAGGAGACTGTTCTGTATGACATGTTGATTGTGGGGTCATTAGCATGCTGCCGCAGGCTGACGCAGTGCTGAACAGTGGACTTAAAGCTACAGTTGGTAACTGGTTATATGTATTGAGTCATTTGCATGCAGCTTAGATATTACCTCAATTACCCTTCACACTCATGAAATATACATTGACTGTATAGGAAACGCCTGCAGAACACCAATGTCTGATTAAATGTAAGGTTATTTAGCAAAGAGCTGGAAAGCAAAGCTAAAGTCACCGCCTGCAGAACTAAACACACCTCTCATTCCGTCTTGCCTCGAGCCGACAGCAAAAATATGAAAAGAGCAGTTCATGGTACCCAGTAGAATATAAAACAATGACCCGAAACATGTACAATACAGCACTGTGTATCACCAAGTTAGTAGTGAGTCAGCAGTTTATGAATGAAACACATTCATGCCACATATTTTCATACTGCTGATATTGCACTGTTTTCTATTTCTAATGCAATAGTCTCAGTTTTATGGTCCTGGAATCTAAGCAGCCCATGAAGGACCCTGTTACTTTCAATTCAAGGATAAGGAGAGAAATGCCAAAATGGCAGTCGCCTACTCTCCGTCATCAGCTGCAGATAGCTGAGCTTATTTGATGCTGTTATCTGCAGCGTGATTGGTTCAGTTTGCATCACTGCAGCTATGAATGTCCTTTTAAACAGGCTAAATGTGCATTGCTAACTGCTTTGAAATGTGTAATGTGACATTGTTTTGATGAGTTATTATATCTGGATCGGAAGCATTAATCAGCTTTCCCTGAAAGTAAAACAAAAAAAAGCTCATGGACTCTTATTTTGTGCCTTTTCCCTCTGTGGTGCTGAATAAGTAAAATAAATGAGTTTATATTTGACACAAGCAACCCAGTCGACCGGAAAAAAAGGCATAAGTTTCTGCAAATCACGTTGAATTTGGACATTTTTGTTCAGACAGACACAGGACTTTCACTCAGGAGGCCACTGTTCATGTTACTCACAGCTAGGAAGACAGGGGAAGATAACTGAGCTTTTTTTTCATTTTTGCCTCGTGTTGTCAACACAATCAACAATCTCAACGGTTCTTGCGACGCTCACATCCGTAGCTGCCGCGGCCTTTTGGTTTTCAACAGCAACTTGGAGTAACTCGCCTTTTACTGACAAATTGAGAAAGTCAAAGCAGCCATTTTCAATTTCCAGGTGTAGAAATCCCTGTTTAACTTGTTTATATGATTTCGTAAATGATAGGCCTTGATGTATTCCTTGATGTTTTTTCTGTCTCACTTGTCACCAGTATCTGAGCCAACATCATTAGGCTAATTACTGCTGATACTGAGCAATCAGTCAGCACACCTGGCATGTATCAAATGCAGCCGCGAACACCTTTACCCCCCGATGATTTTAAAGTAAATCCAGGCTAGAAGAAGCAGCTGTGCCTTTGGCCATTGTTTGAAGTTACTTTCATGTCACAGAGTATTTTTCAAATCCACTCTGAACGTGCCGAGCTGCCCCGGTGTTTGGACACATGGACGTTCAGAAAGCTGGCTGTTGACGGAGGAAAAGCACAGCTGTGACCTCATATTGTCAGCCAACTAGCTTGTTGCCCTCTCATCAGTTGAATTTCCATGGCTGCTCAGCTCAAAATGAAATGAGCTTTTTCAATGACATCTCCATCTTTACACGCATACACACACACACACACACACACACACACACACACACACACACACACACACACACACACACACACACACACTGTTCTGACTGTGGAGTCTCTCTCTTCATCTCTCCCTCAGAGCATGACGAGTGCGCCGCCGGCCAAAATTTGTGTGACGAGAACGCCATCTGCACCAACACCATCAGAGGACACCTGTGCACCTGCAAGCCGGGCTACGTGGGCAACGGCACCATCTGCAGGGGTAAGTTCCTGGCCCTGGAACAGCCCTCCAGACACACTCATGCAGACCCCAACCGTCCTCCACACCCTTTGAGGGTGGCTGATCCTCTGCTGCGTAACATCACGGTCGGTCTGGTTCACGCCTCCTTCACATCACCTAACCAGGCAGCAGCTGCCACAGAGATGATGAGAATTGATCCCACAACAGTTTCCACCTGTTTTTTCCACATGTGTGCCTCCTCCCCCTCACCGCATACCCTGCTCCCCGTTGACCGGTCACCCCGCCCAGGTGACTCACCTGATTGGCCCCGCAGCATCACAGGGTTTATTAAAGAAGCCATTTTTGAATTGTCCAGCCACTGAAAATGGGCTAGTTAGTGCCAATAGGCAATTGTTATCAGTTGTTTGAAACGTGACTCTTTTGACACTCGCTCGTCGTTAGTCACGCGGTAGTCACTTGAGTTGTTAGTCAGTCAAGTTCATGTCAACGACGCTCATTTCCCCAAACTATCTGCGTGGTTTTGTTGCCTAAACCGAACTCCCTGTGGACAAACAACCTATACTGACCAATTTCAAGGTTTCCGCTTTGGAAAAATGTGTCTGAAAACAGGCCTGCTCTGCCATGTAACGTGAGCTTTGAAAGATTCTGTGCAGCATTAAAATATCACTTGGTTTCACAATTTCACAATCAATGCGGATGCTTTGCCAATGAACATTGGCTGTTGGCACAAACTAGCCAATTTAACTGGCTGGCCAATTCGAAAATGTCATCCTTAAAAAAAACCTGTGAGCGCATGTTATCTGATGACAGATTTACAACAAGAGAGACTTATTGCCATTTAATGATTTCCCATTCAGGGGAAGCTGCACTGTGATTAACAACTCCTTTATCAAACTGAACAATAAGATGTGAAAGGAAAATAAAAGAAACATTAAATGATATTTATGTTTGTTTACCAGTTACACAAAAAGTACTTTTGGGCGCTTGCGTTGGCATTTGTTCTCTGTTGTAGTTGTGTGACCCCATGTTAGTGTGAATGCCAGTGAACGTCTGCGGAGGGCTGTGTAGCTGTTTACATACCGTTTGACATTCTTAGATGTGTACACTTGCACGTACACACACAACCTCCCGCTTTAGACCCTGTGTCCACTCGGCCATGGACTGCATGAACTGTATATTTGCTCTGAAGGCTGCCGCAGTGGGACAGTCTCTGCAGGTTCAGGGCAGATGAAGCAGGCCGGTCGATAGCGGCTCATCTAGGGCCCTTTTGGAGTCTGAGGAGACTCGTTAGAGCTTCTAGAAGCCAGAAGAGCGTCAGAGCTCCAGCTCCCTGGTGAGTACTCCAATTATCCCTGGGGTCCATTATCGCAGCTGGAGAATCATCTTGGAGTCCCCTGTCCACCTGAGAATTAACAGCCTGGTTTATGCTGGCGCCAGTGGGATGAAGGGACAGAAAACGCACTGTATGTTTTCTAAAGCTCCGTCTAAGAAACCAGGAAGTCTGAGGTACAATCTCTATTTTAGGAAGCACCTGTCCAAAATGGCACCATAGAAAGGATAACAGGGATAATTAAAGTTGTGTTCTGATTGTTGGTTATATCTCTAGTTCCATATTGGTTACAATGCTTGTGTTGACTATTTTTAACAGTTCCTTTCCTCATGAAGCATGCGAGATGTAGTGGCAGCATCCTTTTTCCCACTGATCAAATAACTCCCAAAGCACGATACACTATAGCTATAAGCCAAACTAATTAAAATGAGTTGACCTTTTATTTTAATTTGAATGTATTTGAATAATTAATTAACACCACTAAGAATCTCCCCAAACAATCAATGCCACAGTTCAGTCTGCACTAATAACGTAACGCTTTGATTTGCAGCCCCCCTGCTTCGTTTGCAATTGAAGAGATCCCACCAGCTTGCAAGAAGCCCTTTCATGTCATTTCCATGCCTGTGTGCTTATGCTTGGCCGCTGTCCAAGAGATGGGAGTAACATTCAGCTTAATTATAGGCTTTGATATTCCAAACATGATTTCTAAAAAACGTCCGGCAAAATATGTTGAATCGTGGGATATCAGTTGCTGTGAAGGAGCCAACGTACCAGATGAATCAATCTCAGTGCTGGTTCCACCAACACGAAACAACTGCAGCCCTCAAATTCCAAAAAGTTCGTTCAAAACCAAACTCTGGTCCTCTGATCGCTGAGCGTAGCGCCTTTTAGATATTTTGATCATCCCACAACTCGTTAAACACAGGTACAAAATGCAAACACGGTTACTTTTGACCCTGCCATGATTCACCGTGATTTCTCACTCATTAAGTCCTGTTCTGTGTCCGCACTGCTGCGCATCGCTGTGACGACTAATAATGATGTAATTAGAAGGACAGGACACGGGAAAGCATGTCAGTCATGCCAATTATCAGCGAAGGAAAAGTGGGTGTGCATAAAGATAGAGAGCGATACATGGAAAATTAGTGCATGGGGGGGGGGATTAAAAAGAGGAAAAGCAAGAGGAAGAAAGCAAGACAGATGGTAAGTGCCGATAGAGAAAAGAAGCACAAAACGACAGGAGTATAAAAAAGAAGCAGGTGTGTCCAACTGCCCCCTTCTACGCCTCTGTAACACAGGCAGGTGGGCGGCAGGTCGAGAAAAAGATGAATGCAATTTGCAAAGTGCCTTCCACACAATTTCTACCTCTGGATTGGCTCACGCTAGACACACACACACACACACACACACACAACACACACACTTGCAGACAATATAGGTAGCGCTACCTCCACATTTGTTTTCCCTGGAAGTCACAGCCAATATGCAAATGTGATGGAGCAGAGCAGCAAGAGAGGCAGATGTCTCAAACAATGTTTGGAATGTGAATTGCACGAATATAACCACACGGAAGTTACTAGATGTGATGGAAAGGCTTACGCCCATGAAGGAATACGACATGCACTGTATGGTAGACGGACAGCAGAGCAAAGAATGTGGGCGCCTGAACATGACACCCATACGTGATGTCATCCCAGAGCCATGGACATGAATCTGCTGCTGTAACAGCTCCTGCGCTTCTGGGAAGACTCTCCTCAAGATGTCGGAAACCTGACTGCAGGGATTCACTCCCGTTCGGCCCCGAGAGCCTTACGAGGCCGGCCACTGATGTTGGGCCAGGTAAATAGGAAACCACACGTCACAGTGTCAATCCGCCTCACTGATGATATTTGTCAGAGGCAGGTGAGGAAATTCTATCGTTTTTAATAATGTCTTTAAAACTTCCTCCATCTTACCGATCCCATTCAGGCCAATTAGTATTATGGGAATCGGCCTCTATTTTCCCCGTCCCCCCTGAGATCTCATTACCGTGTGGCGGCGACGGTGTTGGCCAATCGACCTGTGCCTCCCATCTCATTCCCCTCATACATCACCGCGGCCCTCTCAGGAATAAGGGAATGAGTCTGAGTGCGACTGCAGCTCCGCAGCCTGTCCCTGCGAATGTTAATAAGACGAAACAGTGTGTTTGGCCGGCCGCGAGCAATGACTCCACACTCGACGAGGCAAAATCGTGTTCCTGAGCCTAAAATAAAGGGTGAGATAAACTTGACGTGTTAAAAGCTAAACAGGTGGTGAGCGCCCTTGAGTGACAATAGCTTATTTCCTGTGAAAGCAAACAATCTTTTCTCTGTTATTCCACTGCCACACTTGAATGGATTAACAAAGAAAGAGCTTTTATATTTGTTGTGACTCCGAGGACTTCAAACCTCTTTGTTGTTATTGGACCTGAAAAGGGAATAGATATGTGTCCTCCGTCAGATCTAACTAAGTGAGGTTTCATTGAATATGCTTTGGAGATTTCTCAGTCAAACATTTCACACACAAATACGCTGGTGAAACTCAGCTTGTTAGCTCACTTGGTAATCACATACATAGCTCCATGTCCGCCCAAGTACACAGCTCCCAGTCGGCCCGCCGCTGGCCCCCTGCCTGCCTGATGTGACTGGGATGATTGCAGGGGCCACATGAAGAGAGGCCTCGATCTCAAGTCCCCATTTCACTGCTATTGATTGTCTGGAAGTGAGAGAAAATGAGGGGTTAGACTCCCTCTTTACTTACTCGTTCTTCCTCCCCTTCCTCTCTCTCGTCCTTTATTTTTATTGCAATTCTCCTGTGCAGAAAAAAAAAAGTCTCCCATTATATCATATGTCGTAAGCCACAATAGTTCAATCGGAGCAAGGTGTAAGATTACAGATCAGCATTGTTGCCGCTGCCAGCCTAATGATCAGCAGCCCACTGCAGAGCCTTTGTCGGCAGCAGAATGAGTGAGCTGATCTTCTTAATGGTCCGTTTCATTCCCGAGGACTGGTTTGTACAGACAGAGGGCTTTTAAATCGAGAGGATTTGAGTAGCGAGTCTAAACAGCGGGACAGAGGACAAAAGCATCGACTCGTGCTTTCCTCATCTCGCTATTGGATCTAAACACAGAGGAGCCGTGTTGCAACCAGCTAACAGCGAGCAGTAAAACCCAGGCTAATGCATTCTGAGAGATGGAGGGGGGGGGGGGGGGGTTGCTGCAGGGAGGTGAAAACAGAAGTGGGTGTGTTGGATTTAGCCTCCATTTCCCCTACAAGTCTGAAGCATTTAATTTTCTCTTTCCATAATTATTGCTCCCCTTCATTCCCTTTTTTGATAGGAACAACACATGCAGCGGCTTCTCTGCTGTGCAGTTCTGTGCCAGAGGGCACCGTGTTTTACAACATTTAATTGGGTGAATACCACAGTATCTGAAAGCCATGATTAATTGCAAATGTGTGTGTGTGGGGGGGGGGGACACTACTTGTTTTTGAAGCTACAGCAATTATCATTTGAGGCAATTATTTGTCTTCCGTTCCCCGCTGTTAGATGTGTGCAGCAAAGAGAATATCCTCTCTTGGAATGTAATTTAATACAAGAGGCGGGAATCTAGCATGCTGTCCTCAATCTATCTGATCCGTGGTGTTTTTTGTCTTCAAACAGTCTCGCATCAGCGCAGTATTAAATCGGTGAAAAAAAGTACTCTTTGTTTAACTTGGAGATGCTTGTCAGTGATGCCGTGTGATACAGAGAGGAGGGCAAACACCACAATAACACAGACTAGACTCTCTAATGTACACTGCCAGCACATTCCCTCTCCCAGCGCGTCAAATACAGAGGCTCGGTCTGCAGAGAACATGGTGCGGCTTTTCAAAGGTAGAGTTCTCAGGCAGAGGGCGGAGATACTCTGATCTGAATGGTTTCTTGAATCACTTGTTGTCTGATCTATAGGCAGCCCACACAATGCTTCAGATATACGCCAAGGTATCTGCACAGGCACTACAAATGTCATGGTCCTGGTGTTCGGGGAATAGTTTGGCTTCCTGTTTTATTTTGGAAGTTACCCCCCGGTGTTCAGCATTCGTAGTGTTTTGGATAATCTCCTACCACCTGCCTGTTGTTACACTTCCACTTGTAAGTTTCCTTTTTCATTACATCATGTACTGAACCTGCTGCTCCTCCACTCGGTTCTGCATTTGGATCCTTTGTTGAACTGATATCGTGACAGAAAGTTTTTCATGATATATGATATCAAGAGTATATTTTGATGATATTGTGATATATATATATATATATATATATACCTTTCTTTCAACATTGAACTGTTTCTCATGAAATAACAGTTTGTCGTTGTCAAGGTAAAAAAGGAAATGCGAAATTGTGACCTGCGCCTGTGAAGAAATGAGAACTTCAACTTGGCTGTAAGCCCGCATTTAGTGACCATCAGACAAACTGCCCATAAAAGCACTTCCACTGTAAGCTTTCTGTGATTGTCGCGACGGAACGCATCTTCTGAAATGGGCTTTTTAACAGACTTAGCGGAGGGCTTGTTGAATGCAATGTCCTGGCTTTAGAAAACCCAGACCGGATTTGCATCAGTTACTCAAGACAACTTAACTCTACACGAACCACTTATGTTTTCCATCAGCGAGTATTCTGTCTGCACACTAGTATCTCCTATAAACATCACTGACGTCAGTTTTCATTTGGATCTGCAGTAAAGAATACACAATCGTATTCAGACTACAAGACACAACGGCAGTAGATATTTTGTGTCGGCTTTATTTGGGGGATTATCTCCATGTACAGTGACATCATAATGAGCACAATGAGCAGACCACATCAGTAACAATTCATAGCGGTACTGTCTTCATGCTCTCAGTCTTTGTTTCCTATTTTCAGAATGTTAAAAATACCACGTCCTCACACAGCTTTGCAGGTAACGTAACAATAGTTTGTTTGTTTGTTTTTTATCAGCAAATTTCTGGCTGCTGCCTGCTTAAAAATTGAAAGACAGCACATCCTAACAAATGCAATGTGATTTGACAAGCGCATAAAGGAAAACATTCATGAGTCAACACTGAAATAAAAAATCGAGTTTGTTTATTCCAATAAGAACATAAAACACCCCAAAAAAGAAATGTGTTCTGATTAGACCTGCTGTCATCACTTTAGTTTTTAATGCAGGAACACTTCTCCCCGTTTTCAGGTAATTAAATAGCTTCAAAACTTTGACTTCTGTGTTCATATACTGTGAAAGTGAATTAACAACTTGCATCTGATATATTTATATTTGCCTGAATAGGAACAAGTGTACACCACTGGATGTGTGTGTGATAAATAATGTATTAGTTCATCTGTTGATGACGTTGTGCTCACCGTCTCATGTTAGCTTCGTGTCTCTCGATGCCTTCTCCTTTGTCCAATCAACTGGAAACTCAGAGAAAACACATTTTGCTCGGAACTAAATGTGTTACCCTCGTCGTCCTCTGAATTACAGGGAATTTAATTTGCAGCCTGCACTAATAGCATCAGGAAATTCACCTGGTACATAGCTGTGGTGTAAAAAAAACCCCCAAAAAACCTGGTTTCAAACAGAGACGGGGTTTCGACTGGGACTGAAAAGCACAAAGCCCAGAGGCTCCAGGCTCCAAAACACTTTAGTTCAGATCTGTGGGCCCTGCCTGATTTATGGCAGGCTGCAGGCGGCACACACACACACACACACACACACACACACACACACACACACACACACACACAAACGGATAGAAAAGTAGAGGAAATACTTGACTAGAAAAACACCTTGAAACTTAAGCTGGTGCGGCCCGATAATGTTTGCTCACAGCCATTGCTGGGGATTTAACTTTATCCATCACTAGGTTTTACTACGTAGCAACATTATTTAGATTTAAAAAAATGAGAACTTGACTTGCACGTCTTTGAAACTAGACTTGGCGGACTAAACACAGAAACATTAAGTCTCAAGATGTGACGCCTGAGCTGCAATTAGTGTAAAAAGTGATCTACTAACGCTACTTATACTCCAGAACTTGCCTTTAAATAAACACGTTCACATTCATGCATGGGTACATTGCAAACAGGAGCTGGTAAAAGCTACTTTTAATGGTTGATTGGCCAAAATATCAACCAAACACATATTTTCTTAAGAAAACAGGGCTTGAGTTGGAGCTCACAGTTGACTCCAAGGCAACAGTGTTCTTCTTCTCTTGCCTCAGATTTGTCCGACTGTGAACACTGAACACTGTCAGACTTTGAAACCTTCTGCAGTAAAGGGACGAGGTTCCGCTGCCACCAGTTCAAAAGAGCTGATGCCAAGAAGGCAAAATACCTCTCCCTGATGTATACTGACCACGGTTTGCATTCAGGATAAACCTGCTGAAATTCAATGCGTCTCACACTGACACTATTTCCTCCCTGCCAGTAGCTGTAATGTAATCACTGGAAAAAATATAGTGATATCGATTTGCCGACAAGAAAGCCGCTGGAAATAAGAAGGACCAGAAAGTGAACCAAGAAAATCCAAATTATTCTTATATATATATATATATATATATATATTTAACAATACAGTGTGGATTTCAGGGATAACAACAGACACACAGTCATGTCTCGTAATCTGGAGTCTTGAAGTCATTGCTTTCACACTGCATGATTGACTTGGCGAGTGGAAAATCAGGGCTGAAGTTGTGTAGTGGGAACTCGGCCTCACAGACGGAGAGAATCCCAACGACAAAATATAAAGAGTCTACAAAGAGAACCACAACGTGCTTTTCTTGAGTATCTAAGTCTTATGCTGCTTTCATCCTTTGACTTCAGCACATTTATTTGCCATGTATTAGTAGCCTTTCACAGTAACATTTTAAAAACCTACAATGAGCTTTTGAAATACAATATTTTGTTCTAAAGTTAATCAAACCCAACATCATATACAATTACTGGAGTCAGTAGTGCTGCAGCCAGCTACAACATTGAAATGCTGCTTATGTCGCTGCATCACTGATATTCATCCAATAGTTTAAGTACATTATTCCAATCATACTTAATGACTTTTACATACGGGAACTCTTTTACTCAAGCAACAGATCTGAATACTTCTTCCAACATGGCTCATGAACGCAAATGTATTCGTGCCGCTTGGCTGAAGAGGTTAAAGCAGCGGTCGGAGAGGCAGAAACACAGGTTAGTGTGTTGAGATGATTGTGTGTTGGCAAAGTGAAACAAATGAAACCGGAGCCATCTCCTGAGAGGATGACATGACGGTTTCTGTCCTCACCCAACTGCCTGTAATACCAGCTGCTGCTCCGCCTGATGGGGCTTCCGCCTGCATGAGACACGCGTGCATATCCAAACTCACTTTGCATCCGCAGCTTCTTTCACTGCAGATTTCGCAGCCGTCACTGCCATCATCTCACCACCCTTTCCTCGCTTCATCCGTCCATTCCCCACCTCTCATCCGTCCTCCGTCACTTCCATGAGCTGTCTGTCAGGGCGACAGTGACAGGTTTAGTATTCAGAGTCATGTGTTTTTATTTGGGGTTTTTTGCTCGCTATCCATGCTCAGTATCGCGGAAGCAAATGAGCCACATCTCATTGTGTGCCAGCAGTAAGTCACTCGCACAATGAGATATGGCTCATTCCGAACAGATATGCAAGTACTACATCAACAGCAGTTCAACGCTGGACTTCTAAATGATGTTACTGACAGTTTGGATAATGATTGGTGTTCTCCTTGTTTCTCATTTTCCACTATTTTCGAACGTGTCGACCAATTGATACATCTTGAGAATAATGAGCGTATTAATACGTTATGTATAATAATCGCATCCCTGTTGTTTTTTTTACCAGACAATAGACACTTATTTAAACATCCAGCAGACGCATAACATTATTGATTATTTAGTAATGCAGCTCTTTTCAGAAATACTACCAAAATTGTTGGTTTATTTGCTCTGTATGCTCATGTATTTATAGTAAAACTAGGGTTGATTGATCACTGTAGATATACAGTACTTCATATTATGACTGGAGATTTGTGTGATGTTTTTAGCTTGCTGCCATTATGCCGAATTAGGCATGCAAGACAAAACTAAATTCGTCTTCATGCATAAAAACATGAGGTTGCAATTTAATTCCCACACATTCAGATGTTCTTCTGTTCAAAATGGACGAGTGGGACATCTAAAAGAAAAACTTTTTTTTATTTTTAATTTTTAAATACTGCTGTCGTGACTATCTGTGCGACTGACACTCGATACATGCAACATAAAACCGAAATAATGAGCTAAAAGAGCCGAAGGGCCTTTTCTTGCATGCTGTGTTTTCAGACCGTGTTATGTATGTAGCAGATGTACGTGCACCCATCTGGACACCCGTGTGGGTCCTAAACACGTGGAGAGGTCAGGCTCATTGTTGGCATCTTGAGGCAGCAGAAATGTGACTGAGCCATTGACCAACAACAACTGTTAAACTGCTGCTAAAGTCAATGGTGCAGTGTTTTCCTGCTATTCAAAGGGCAACAATGTCTTAATTCAGTTCATCACTGAGCTGTGCTTTACTCCATGGTACACAAATTAGCTCAGTTCTTCATGAAAGCTTTTTGCCTTCCTTTTTTTTACGTACATGACTTTGTGGAATGTGCATCGGCTGTGTCTGCGATAGCCCTGCTCTTAATTCTGAGATGGATCCTTGGATGCCCAACGACCGTGAACGTGGCTGTTAACCACAGCGCAGAGTGGAATGATTCCATTCTCACCACCCACTGGAAAGCAATCTAGGGCCGTAATGGGAAACTCAAATAGCAAAT
Organism: Melanostigma gelatinosum; assembly: GCF_949748355.1. Taxonomy (NCBI): domain Eukaryota; kingdom Metazoa; phylum Chordata; class Actinopteri; order Perciformes; family Zoarcidae; genus Melanostigma; species Melanostigma gelatinosum. Next base: position 29,077,583 of record NC_136635.1, read on the forward strand.
CTGTGGATATAAGCATGTCTCAGGAAGGCACGCGTCAGCAACAGGCTCAGTTAAGCAGTGAAATAGTTTAGCTGGAGGTCACAGGATCTACAACGAGGGAGGGCAGTCGCCTCCTCTCAGCCCCATGTGATGTCTGGTGATGTGGAGGGGGAGCAGAGGCAGGACCCGGAGGGGAGAGATGGGAGAAAGATTGTGCTCAAGAGTTCATACAAAGGCACAAAAAGACGGAGGAAGGCGCTGAGGTATTGGTGAGATGCTTTGTATATGTCAGTGGGGAGAGTTTGTGGAGGCTTGAGCTATTTCCAGCAACAACGGCGCATGATAGCAATCTGTAGCATCAATGGTGAAAATCTGATTTTGATGTCACAAGAGGATACATCGAAAAATCCATTTCTACAACCATAGGAGAAGGAAATGGAACAGAATACACTGCAGCTACACCGCTCATCTTTCTCAGTTTGTTTTCGATTGTATAGGATGTGAAGTGCCACTCCTCTTCAGTGATATGGGATGCTCCCCACTGTGCTTGTTGAACAGCAGCGCCGCATTTTTATTCTCTTCTCAATCTCATTCGGGAATGGAAAAGCGTCACCCTCAGCCTTCCTATTTATAGTCGGAAAAACCACTCCCGCTGAAAACAAGAAGTTCTCCTCTCAGAGAGCATATCTGTTTACATTCAACTCACATCTGTGACAGAATGTGAAACAACATGCTCTAATTCTTAACAAAATGTAAACAATCCATCTAAAATCTAAATATTAAAGCTCAATTTTAAATCGGCAACAGAACGTTTGCAGAGAGTCAAGGCGGTCTGGTATCAGACCCCCGGCAACAGTGTTTACGCTGGCTGACTTTGAGGTCGTCTCCTTTACTCAGTGCCCTATATTGCTGCTGTCCTGTGGCTGTCATATCAAGGCCTTCATCACACAGGCAGTGGGCATGGTTTCATCGAAAGTAGATTGGAAAAACAATAAAAGCAGCAGCTAGCAGCTTGATTTAACGTTTAGATTTCGGGGAGTTGAAGACCAAAATGATTCTTGCCATTTACAAATCTCACCCAGAACTTAATGAAAAACTGTCCAAATCAGGTGAAAACAAATACCCAACAAAGCCCGACCCCGCCTGCAGACATACGCTGCAAACTGCAAGTTAAAGTGTCGTGAATTTCGGATAAAATTTGGAATCGACGGATTGGTAAACGTTCATCTTGAATTAAAGTTGTGTGATCTTTAAAATATATGTAATGCAATAAATCAGTTCATTTTAATCTGAGCTTTAATCCAATTTGACTGCGTGATTATTGTTACTGATATTATTATCATAACATCTTCAGTGTAGAGTTGTAGTATGCCGATGGACATTTTACTTTCACTCTCACGAGAATAAAATACTGGAGGCAAATTGGTGGCTGTGTCTGGGCGAGAAAGTTGTTGAAAAATGTGGGTCTTAAAAAGCACACAACACCCCCGCCCGAGAGAAGCCCCCTCATCTTCGCTGGTCATTAGTTCAAGAGACAGGCAGCATAATGCTGATGGTGGTGAAATGATAATTAGAGCTGGAGACAGATTGACTCAATGTAAGTGTAATTCATTTTTAAGTGTGAGGTTTATTAGTACAGAGGCAATCAGGCTCCTAATGAGGGCCTGATAGAACTTATTAAATAGTGGAACCAGTCAAATGAATAGCGCCAATAGCTTCTGGCACAGAACTCTGTTGTTATTTATTGCACTTATGCATTCATTTGTATATTTCTTTGCCGAAACACCAGAGTGATAATTTACACGGATGCATTGTGTTGCTTTGGTTTCATAAACTAAAGGGAGACAAGCTGCCTCACATACATTACACACACACTATGTGACTATAAATAGATTCTTCAGCCCATTAAGGCTCATCTTTCAAATCGTGTCATTAATTAAGCCGAGAAATACTCAAGTCATTTCTCTTTAATGAACTTGCTCGAATTAAGTCTGCCCTCTTTTTGGTTGAATCCTCCTCACTTTAAGCACTGAGTGTGTGTGTGTATATATGATCCGGCACTTTAGGGATGAGGTCTAAAGTGTGTGATTTCAACAAGAGAGGCTATATGGTTTGCACCCCATCGGCTGTCAACACTGGTTTGTTGAATGCAGCGAAGCGCTGTGGTTGCAGGTTGCAAGCCACCCAATCATGGCTAATTTTAAGCCTTGATATGCGTGTTTGTTTCTGCTGGAAAGTTGGGCATTTTAACATGCGGGTCTATGGGGATTGACTCGCTTTTGGAGCCATCCTCGTGTGGCCGTTTGAGGATCTGCAGTGTTTGTCGATGCAACGCGGTGAAAGCACTGGTATGTTTTGTGTATGTCTGGTGCCATGACCTTACCAGCAACACCGGGCACTTATTAAATACAGAGAAGAGACAATGTGAGGCAGCAAGTCCAGGAATGCTCGGATTCTATCCCATTTCTTTTGAGTAGAGCACAACAGTAGCTCGGGTGGTAGAGCAGGTAGTCCTTGACACTGAACTTCAGAAGTGCTCCTGGGGTTAGCTCAGCGTGTGTGTGTGTGTGTGTGGGTGGGTGAATGTGTGTGTGTGAATGTGTGGATTTGCTTGCTTGCACTCTTCTCAGAATACATGTGCTCTGTAACAGCAATACATTTACCTTGGAGCCCAGCTTGAACATCTACGTGAAATCGGTTTCATCCTTGTGCCGTCCAGTACCACCAAGCTTAACGATGAACCCAATAAAGAACAGATCTACTGTTCAGTTCAGTTTTGCAGGAGAAGCAGCTTCACGGCTGTTCATTTGAACCAACATTTTAAGTTAAGTCTGTGTGCTGTTTGGTGCCGGACAGGAAGCACACTGTGGACGTGTTACTACAAGCGGTCCCCACGAAACACAGTCATTGGATCAATTGTTAATTCTAACATATTAATAAGTTCATCTTTGGAAATAAAAGACACCACTGTGGCCAGTCTCGCTTTCACAAATGTCTACCCACGGTGCCGCTTTATCTCCAGCACTTAACTCTGATACTTTAACACCCACATGCAGAGATGATAACCACTTGAAAAACTAATTTCACATCAGACGGGTTCAGTTTTACAGTTCTGAGCTGTGTGCCAGGTGGTGGCGGTAACAGTGAGGTGTCTCTTCATAGGTGCACAATATTACCATTTTAGATCTTGAGACAGTATTTTATCTGCTTGCTCCATGACACTCCACATCTTGAGTACACACACACACACACACGCATCCAAATATAAAAACACCATTTATAAACCAATAATTCAGAAATACTTCTGCTGCTGCTGTGATATCCAGGATATGAAGACAAACTGAATATGTCCCTCGTTCTCTTCCTAGCTTTCTGTGAGGAGGGATGCCGGAGCGGCGGGACCTGTGTGTCTCCCAACACGTGTGTCTGTCCCTCAGGATTTACAGGACGCCGCTGTGAGACAGGTGAGACCCGAGGACCCCACCTGGCCCCTCACCTGTACGGCTTGTTCAGGTGTCCCACCCTAATTAAAGCTCAGCTGGAGCATGATATTGTTTTTTTGATCGAGTTTCACAGTGACATCAAAGGGAACGGTCATTAGGTCGGTCTGAGGGCTCGGCAGTCGCCCCTCGTCTCTCTCTCACTCACTCTCTCTTACACACACACACACACAAACACTTATACACACACACACACACACACGTTTTCACGCTTCACCTCTAAAGCCCTGTGTTTAGTTGGACCCAGGAGAGCTGTCGAAAAGGACAGCTAATTCCTCTCACCACTCCTCCTTTCTCCTTCCTCTTATCTACTCTTCATTTTCTCTTCCTCTCCCCCTCCGCCTCTTCTCTCCTCCAACTTACGTCTCTTTCTCCTTTTCCTTTCTCTATTTGTTCCCCTCTCCCATCCTTCCTCTCCACTCCTCCCCCTTTTCATCCCCTCTGTCTTCTATAAACATTTCCTCTTTCCCTCCTTCCTTCCCTCTCCTCCATGTTTTACGATCTTCTCATGCTCTTTTCTTTCCAATCTCTTACTCTCCTCCTGCTTTTCTCCCCCCTCTTCCTCACCACTCTTTCCTCTCCTGTATTCTTCTCTCCACCTTTGTGTTCCTCTCTTCTTCTCCTTCTCTCTATCCTCTAGTTTCCTCCCCTCTCTTCATCCCCTTCCTTCATTTATTGCTCTCTTCTCTTCTTCTTCCCTTATCCTTTTCTCTTCTCAGTCCTTTTCCTCTTCTCTTCTGTTGTCTTTCCCTATTCTCTCTGCTTTCACCCCTCTTCTCCTTCCCCTCACTGCTTCCTGTCTTTGTTTTTTCCTCTTCTCCCTCATCTCGTCATCTCTCTCTGCTCATTCATCCTCTATCTTCCTCCCTGTTTTTCTCTGTTTTCGCTTCCTCGTCTCTCCCCTCCTCACATCCCCTCTATTCTATTATTCCGCCTTCTGTCTCTGCGGTCTCATTTTACAAAGGTACCAGCCCTCATGGTGCACCACAATTACAGGTCAGCTATTCACAGCATGCTGCCATGGTTTCCCTTTGAATACCAGGTAACACTTACATGTGCACGCCATTGGAGACACCAGTTAGTCTGCATGCACGTACTCCTGTCAGTCCTAATGACTCTGTTAACGTGTAATGCAGAGGAAGACTGTGCAAGTGTGTTGGCTGTCGTCCCCCTGGGATACATTTCCTGTCTTCATCCAACGTTTGTGTCGGTTGTGGATTACGCTCTGTTGCACCAGTCATCAGGGAGCTCATCATATTCATGGGAAACATGACACAAATCACTTGTTTCATTGATATTATGGCTGTTACTTTCTGCATACTTTCAATACAAATAAAATATGACTTCATTGCTGTCACAGTTGCTGGTAATTCTCACAGCAATGATGACCAAGTGCTATTTCAAATGAGAAGTTTTAGAAGTTAGAGGCTTTGGAGAATTTTGCAGATGTTCCTTTAACTGAACTGGAGACGACGTGATATGAGGAACGTGTGTCCAACTCCTCAGTGCTATACTCTACAAAAGAAATATTTCACATCCAAAACGTAACATTTCGCCCTTACAACTTGGCACCGACCTTGCATTTGTGCAGGTAAGTTGAATATTGATGACGAACTAAATGCAGGATTGGATGGAAAAAATGACTACATTGCATCTGCAAAATCATTCTGTTGCTTCTCTTTGAACCACTGCAGAGGGGAGGAAAAATATTTTGCAAAGAAGAAAGAAACACGTGTTTAAGTGAGGCGCAGATGATCAGTGCAGAATGCAGCTCTCCTCCCCCCCCCCCATAGGAAGTAAAATATGGACTCATCATCCCGCTAATGAGGCTCCTCCCCATGGCCCTCCGGCTGCTGCCCGAGGCTGCTACAGATGTGATGCTGTGCAAAGTCTCTCTGTCTCTCTGTGTCTATATCTGCGTCTGTCCCTGGGTGTCAAACTATGTATCTCGATACGTACAAATCATTTGCAGAAGCTACAGACGAACATGGTTTGATTTCTACTCGCTGTGTGCTTACGTCTGAGCTCGATAACATATCAAACAAAGTCCTCATGTGAAGAGAGAGCATATCTTTGATGTCAAAATAGAAATGGATCCGCGTTTAAAAGAAACTGTACATTGTGCTTGCTTCAATATAATATTCAACGCAGCTTAACTGTTAAATTGCTGAGCGGTAGGTGCTTCTGAGATGCGATTGTGTGAAAGGAATCTTTCTAAATGAAGCTGGCAGAAGTGGAAACACAGAGAGAGTTTGAAGAGAAGTGGAAGTGCTGGAAGAGTTCTAAGTTTCTATGAAGCATCAACGGTACGGTGTCGATCAGAGCCGACGCTTTGTATGCGGTTCTATTTCAGGTCAGGAGAGACGGTGGATGAAGTAAAGATAATTGGGTATTATAACAGATAATATGTAGTAATTATCTATTGATAGAAACTCTACAGGCAGATATGTAATCAAGGTTTAACCCCCCCCCATGGAGTCCAGACACGTGCATCATTTACATAACTGTCTTGTACTGTACAGTTTAAGCAAATACCACCACAGTAAAATAATATACATACATTGTATGTTTTGACAGTGTAATGTAAGTAAAATACGTCGATGTCCTCAACGTGCTGTCAGGGTTGGTGTCGTTTCACTTGACTTTTTCCAGGCGTCATATGCGATGTATGTGCAGAAGGTTCTAGTTTGAACTGTTTTCTGTCTCTCAGCCCGTCTCTGCACCTTTATCGTGTGTCTCCACTTCCACCTCCCTCTCTGCTGCTCGTCCCTCCTGTGCAGTGAAGCACATCGCTGCTCCACTGACTCCTCTCCTCTGCGGTGCACACTGTAGCTCAGTGGGCGCTTAAGAGCATCTAAATATAAAGTCCATCTATTCACTGATCTTTCCGTCCTCTCGTTGACCCGCTCCTCGCCACGGCTCCACTGTTGGATCCTTGGGGTTTATTTGTTCAAATGCTCAAAACGGGATCAAAACACTGAACAGCTGACCTTGCTATGAACTCCCGGTTCACACATTGTGAAGTGCATACTACTTCTTTGTCAATAAGTCGATGTAATGCTCACACTCTGCAATACGTGGTTGGGTTAAACCATTTTCTAAAACACAAGGGGTCACATGTTCAGTATGAGTGATATGTTAAATTACAGACAGTAGAAGCAGCAGTTCTTCTTCCGATGTCTACACAGTCCAATGTGCACTCAATCAAAGTGCACTAAACACCAGCTCTTCAAAGTTCAAAACGGACAAACGAGATGTTCAAAACACCGACGTGTAGAGTTAGATCAAGCTCTGAGCAACATTAAAGGCCAGGTTCAGATTCCAGTCTATCTTGATACAATTCTCAGGTACAACATGTGTGTTGAATTATTCCACCTCTCTATACTGTGAAGACATCTGCTCCTACTGTGACTCCAGTGGAAAAGGTGGGGAAACAATCGACACTCCTGGTGCGAAACTGCTTAATAAAATGCTAAAAATAAGAGGCTTCGTCTTAGCGAGGCAAACGATATGTGTGGCACTTGATGTGCAGGTAAAAAGATGTTTAAGTTAAACCTAGGCTGTATTAGTTTGAAAAGTACAAGATACTTTCCAGGTTGTTGTGTGAACAGCAATTCATTGATTATATTTCAGCATGTATCTAGCATGTGCTTTCCACTGAAATACAGTCATTTGAACACTGTTGAAACATGTAACTTAGATGTGCAAATAACTTGTATTTGACTTGGAAATCCCTAAATGTATACCGACTAGCAATGTCAACTTTTAAAAACCCACACACACCTCCTTCCTGCTCTCAGATACTGTATCGCGTCAACATCAAGTTGCTGTAGCAAGAAGACATTTCACAAGAGATAAATGTAAATTAGTGAAGATGTCGATCGTTTTATGGTCTTGCGTGCATTCATTACTGGTTGCTTGTGGTCTGTGGTCACTTTAACTGCTCCGTTAAACCAGCAGGCTTCTAATTGAATGCACATTCACTGGTCACAGACTATCAGGCAGCAACCAACACAAACCTTGGTTGTTGTTTCTGTCCTAAGACGCATTGCCGTTAATGCCCCTTGTGACATTTTCCGTGATGATGTTCCAGTCGGTTAGTAGGGCTGATATCAGGGTAGTTATGTGAAGCTGTGGATTATCGCAGGTTTGGATATTCCTTGGCCCGTTTTCATTACCATTCTGAGGATACTCACAGAGCGCCTGGCTTAAACATTTCTAGCAAGGAGTCCTAGTTTAGGATTAATTTAGGAAAATTCTCAGAGCAACTCTGTGGAAGGAATTGACAGAAACTCATAGTATAGTATGTCGAAAAATGTAACAAAAAAGTCATAGGATAGTCAACAAATTTCATGAAAAAAAAGTAATAGTATGTTAAGAATTGAATGGAAAAAAGGCATAGTGTAGTATGTCGAAAATGTTTATGAAAGAAGTCATAGTATCGTGTGATGGTATTCAATTAAATGTATTTGTATCGTCCAAAATCACAAATTTGCCTCAGAGGGCTTTACAATCTGTACAGCGTACAACATCTTCTGTCCCACCTTTGCCTTGGAAAAGGAAAAACTCCCCCAAAAAACACATTAAACAGGGAAAAAAGGAAGAAACCTTATGGAGAGCAACAGAAGATGGATCCCTCTCCCAGGATGACCAGAAGTGCAATAGATGTCATGATGAATGAACAACATCACAGATTTACAACACACTGTAGCAATCGCAGCTGTTTCTTCAATAGGTTGGCAGTTATTGGGGAATAACGTTTAAAGGACAGCTTCAGATAAAGATTTGTCAAAATCAGCTCATTTCAATGGAATTGACACAATCAGTGAATTCAATTGTTGTGTAGAGTTCAACGTTGAAGAACTTTGCCACACAATTTACTCTTGTTGTCCATTTGCAAACCATCTTGACAATCTTTAAAGTCTGCAGAGGAGCAATCTAGCCCCTTTGTACCTGCTGTACATGAACCAGCAGTCACCAACGGTGGTACTGTATGACCCAACAATGATGAATACATTTCTGTACTCGTCTGGGATGTGCAAAATCAACAGCGCTTCTTCAGCAAATGAAACACATGCTGTGTTGTTTCTTGCCTTCCTTACAAAGCACGAGGAAAAGAATCATCGTTACTTGTTCGTGCAAAACAGGCCAAGTGTTTTGCATGTGACCACACACTGAAGGTACAGAATTGCGAGTCTCAAAACATGTGAAAGTAGAAAGTTTGTATGTCAGCAAATTAAAATTGCTCCGATACGAAAGTAAAAGTGAATAAAATGGGACAGACTGTGAGACCGGCAGCAGGACCTCTGGCGTTTAGTCACATGTTGCAATGGACACGATTGTCTGTGTTTGAGGAGTGCAGGCCAGAGAGACTCTCGTGCACTCGCGCTGCACAGCACTGCGCTTTTGTTGACGGGTTCGCTGCTCTCAGCCACCAGTCACCGCTACTCTTGCCATGTTTCAGTGGGATGTCAGAGAAGGAATCTTCTGACCCGAGAGGCCGACAGAGGGCAGCCCTCGCGGCCGATGTCACGTCTTATTACCAACAGCACACCAGGCTAACGACACAAACACAACACACACTACTCTCGTTCATCAGTGTAGAGATAAATGTGTGTGTGTGTGTGGGGGGGGGTGGTGATCTTAAGACGGGGCCAAAGGTGTCAACTGTGACTTTTACAACAGGGCTGGAGCAACAGAAAAATGTTAATGTCACAAAATCAGAAGGCCAGTTTGTTTCTCTGCATTGGATGGATGGAGAAACTGCAGCTCTCCAACATGCCTTTATTCTCCTAACGTTTGCAACTGTCTGCCCAACACTCACATCGATAAGGAAGACGTCGCCTCACTTGTATCTTTGGTTGTACTGCTTTGAGAGACTTCGTACCCTCGCTCACTTATACAAACCCTCTTAGAATGCATTACATAATGTGAGCAATGCTTGCTGGTCAGGCTACACACGACTGCACTTGTTCTCGTTGATTTGCTTTACAATGTCCCACCTTCAGCAACCGCATGAGAAACGCACAGGCATAAAAGGTAACGAGCAGTCCCTAGCTACCTTTCCTTGTTTGCTACGGTTCACATTTAGGCGATAGAAGCAAAGAAATCAAAGCAACAAAACAGAAACAAAGCAAAAGCCCGAGAAGAAGCGGCAGAACGAGCGAGGAGGAGAAATGGAGAAGTGCAGGAAGGAAATATCTCTGCTGCCAAATGGTTTGATTTCCAACAAGACTTTGATCCCCGCTGTGGCAGACCGGCTGCAGAGATGCCGGCTGTCTAATGTGGGCAGCCGCTGAAACGGCTGATTGGATCAACCTCCACTATCGTAACCAGCACAGAGCCAAGATCACGCCAACACTAAAAGACACAAATCAGCTGAAGTTTCAGGTTTTGTTGCCAGAAAACTATTTTAGACTGATGCTACTGTGTGTGTGTGTGTGTGTGTGTGTGTGTGTGTGTTTGTGTCCTCAGATATTGACGAGTGTGCAGAGGGCCTGATTGAGTGCCACAACCACTCCCGCTGTGTCAACCTGCCCGGCTGGTACCACTGTGAATGCAGGAGTGGTTTCCATGACAATGGCTCCTACCTGCTCGATGGCAGCTCCTGCATCGGTGAGCATACATTGAATTGAAAACATCCTCATCGCTGCTTGAAATGCCAGCCCCTCCCCCCCCCCCATCATGATCGCTCTTCTACGTGATCACCAGATAGACGTTCTTTGTCTCAATCCTCCTCTTTGAAAATCCAGCGTGTAGAGACGAGTTCCGACGGCGATGTAACGCACGGGTGCACGTGCTCTCACGTGTCATCCGGCAGACGTACAGACGAGGCTAATCGGGTCTTCTCACCTTCACGGCTCGAGAGCGAACCGTGCAGTGTGAAAACCACATTTTGTGCCATGTGCCCGCCCACAAAGCCAGAGAAGCAGAGTTAAATAGAGAAACACTAAAACAGTGTTGATGATGCATAGAACAAGAAAGTACGGTGTAAGTCTAAACTTTAAAAACAATTCTTAACCTCTGCTGTATGATGGCATGGGATCATAATTATTGACACATTCATTTGTACATCATTTTAATACAACAGTTGGTGAGTGTGGGGCTGATGTTACTTCATACACTGCTGGGTAGAGTGTGAAGTATATATATATATATATATATACACACACACACACATACAGAAGCAGAAAGAAATCAACAATATTTCGGCTGAGTTTACTCTTGCTGCTGCTCTCACTCCCACACTCCGAGATCTGCTCTGCTACTCTCGTCAGATGAAGGTTAGAGGGCGGCTGTGAAGAGATGAAATCGACTCCATGCGCTTCTTGCACTTGCCAAGTGGAGTTTTTTTAAATCGCCGAGTTAGTTAGTGAAGACAGTTTCATCTGATTTTGGCACTTTTGTTGATCTTGAATTGGTTCCACTTCTTGTCGTCACCGGTGCATCAGTTTTACTGATGATTTCATTTCTGATTCTCTGAAATGTCAGATGTAAAGAGAAGCATGTGATGTCGTGCATGGTGCTGCGCTGGATGTTTCACACCAAAGTGGGATTTCAAAATAAATTGAATCAGAAAGAAATGGGGGAAAAAAGAATACATTTCTCACACCGTTTTTTTTCACACTGCCTGACAGATTTTCTCTTGTAAATTCGCTGTTTGTTTTTATTTCGTTGAATCGTCTTGTGTGCACAGAGAGGCAACTGACCCAATGTTAACGTGTGGAGGTAAAGCGCTCAATACAAACTGCAGAGAAAGTACTGACAGCTTCTGGTTCTGAGGACAGCTACTGTTAATGTTGAATAGAACACCAGAAAGTGAGTGGCAGTGAGTGGTATTTCATTTTATTTGCAGATTTGAGCAGCAGCTAAGCTTCTTGCGTGTTTAAACATCATATGGCTCACACTGTATCATTATTTCCATGTAACTTTCAGGTCTAATTGCAGAAAATGCACCGCATCAGTCAGTTTGTTTAAAACATGCTTGTGCTCGTATCCTAAAAATAGGTTGCATGGTATTAACCATGACAACCTTTATAGTAACTGTGTTCATTTGCTAATAATGATAATATAACAAGTACTGATTATTGGCACTGACATTACCTGAACAGCACGATTTTCAGGAGCTCAGAATCTCTCATTATCAGTCAACAAATCCGAGGCACTGCTTGTTTTTGTATTTTTGTTTTTTCTCCGCCAGGTTTAAAAGCCTGTTGGGATACAAAGTTTTCGGCCGTGTGTGTGTGTGTGTGTGTGTGTGTGTGTGTGTGTGTGTGTGTTTGGCACATGGAGCAACGGTGTCCTGCTGGGTGACGCATGATTCTTAAAAGAGTTGTTTTTTTTATCCGCACTCTCCCAAGTTGGGCATGAGAAGGATATACCTAAAAGTGTATGTTCATGCAGACACATTACACATGACCAGACAGTCCGTTTCGGCTATTTCCCAACTTCAACTTCAACAAAGTTATTACATATTTCAATTTGTAATAGCGATTGCTGTTCCAGATTGTCTGAGAATATGGAAAGTATCATATGGAAAGGATCATTTTTCTATCGATTCCACTGCCTACTACCAGCTAACTGCTTGCGTGCGAGCTCGCTGATTAGCTTGTTGAATTGCTAAAGTCATCTTATTCTGCTCAGTTACTCGCTACGCAGGCCACAAAGAATGGAATCCAGGTATCTTTTCTGGATTATTAACAGAGCAGTGTCCACAAAAACACTGGTACATTCAGAGCATTGTGACGTTTGCTGTGCTGTGACGTGTTTTTTGGTATAAGCTAACACAAACATTTCAGTTAAAACACTTTTAGGTAAAACAAAAAAAGTTGCATAAAACAGTATGTATGCAAAACTAATCAAAGCTTTAAAAATAAAAAATGGAGTCCTTATTTTCTGTATACTATTTGCATACTTTTGTTTTTCAACATTATGCTGTACTAGAATTACATGCATTTTTTTAAAAATGCATTTTGCATTATTCTTACAATACCTTGTGTTACAATACACAATGTAATATTTCAGTGACATATATTGTAACATTAAAATTGACACAATTCGCTGTCCTTTTAGGTTATGTATTGTTTCCTCATGGTGGATTCCATCTTGTTCTATTTTTGTTGTACCGCGATGCAAAACATTGCAGCATATTGCATTCCATCGCCCTGCATATTGTTGTGAGGAGGACCAGAGCAGCTGCAAGCAGCAGTCATTTTCTTCCCCTTTACGGCTTTGACTGAGAGCTGCATGGGCTGCATCTCAACACACGTTTCCTGTGCCCAATGCTTTCGGGAGAGACAGGTGGCTTGAGTAAACAGATTGTGCAGCGAGATGAGGATAATACACAATAAACTCCCGAACGACAGCATGCGTGCATCATTTTCTCTCTCTCGCTGTGATCTACATGACCTTTCCACATGGGCTGCCTGGAGACATACCAAAGATATATGATTTAAATACTCAAATACTGAGCTTTCTGATGCCTCCTAATCACCAACATCTGTCAGAGGGATGCGTTTGTTGTGTGTGTGCGCGTCTATGCGTGTGGGAATGTGTGTTGTGTACATGCACTGCTGGATTCGTGCTTTCATTTGTACATAGGTGTGAGTGTAACTTTTTCACGTGGTTGGATGTGCTCGGCTGGTTTCTCCGACGGGCTTTTATGTTCGGTTGTAAGACTGCCTTTCGCTGCCTACGTGTAAGCGTACGCTCCATCCAGCGGCAGCTTGTGGTTTAATGTGGTGAATGTAGCATGAAGAGCGTTAATCCTTCAAACCAGCGGCGGTACAGTATGTCTGACTGGGCTGATGGGGATTTCATTTAGTGGATGCAAATAGTCTGTCGCCGGCGCAGTCAATTCTTGGCTGAGCTGTTTTCCTCTCTCTCTCTCTGTAGAGTGTGTGTTCAGCGCTGTCACAGTGCGTTGTTGTTGCCGGTGTGGCCGCAGCATCGACCAAGTCTCGCGCCCCCCCCCCCCCCCCCCCCCCCCAGACCCGGTCTGCCTGCCGGGTACCACTTATCATTCCCCACTGGAGGAAACAAGAATGTTCGTTGCATGGTGTTCGCTGTTTGAGCAACTTTGGCCCAGAGGCTCTAAACATTGTTGTGTTGCCTTCTGGCATTGCAAATCATGTCTTTGTTTTGCTGCTTTGGTATTTCCTTTCATAACATTGCATTATTTTTAGTTGTTCACGAATTCAATGACCACGCTTTTTGAATTTGTTCCTGCGGTTCACTATCCCCATATCTATAAGATTCACCCTCGCACGTTCTTCTGAAGTTGCAGCTTCTTAGCTGTGAGCGCTTCTACTCCCTTCAGTCCTCTCTGCCTTGCTGTTATTACCAGCATGTCTAAACTAAGTGCAGAGCATCGACTGGTCCATGGACTCAGCTATTATGCCGAGCCGCTGACGTTTATCCCCCGGTGGTCTAGGGCTTACGAGGAATGGGATTCATTAGAGGCAGCAAGAAAAAATAAAAATAAATACTGAATCGAAAAATGATTGTTTTTTTTCTTTATTTAACTTTTAAGACGAAGTGAGCCACACGTCATATCATTTAGAAAGGCTCTGGTCAGGCTGTTCTCATACACTGTTCGTAGCTAAACCTATGAAAAGCAATGTACTACACACACACACACACACACACACACGCACACACACACAGTCTACAGACAACCTTTTCACAAGATATCGTACAGACTGTTGTATGAGCAGACAGTATGTCACTCTATTCCAAAACAGACAGAAGTAGTCAAAGTACAGACGCTGTATGTGACAATCTGGGGATTCAAATGTGAATATGTGCAGCGCAAAACATATATACACAGATGTGTGTTACACTCGTGAGTGGGCTTACATATAGAAAACAGGTTGATGGCCCGGTCAGGTTTTTAACATGCTATGTTCACATTAAGCTCAAAGTAACCCCGGACGTGACACGGTACAGCTTAGACATACGATAGCTGAGCCGAGTCTCTTGTGTCCTGAAATGGTTACCATGCAGAGGATTAACTCTTTTTATTACCTGGTGGTAATACTGTGCAGTAAAACCTACAAAATCATGAATTTAAATGTAGTTTTAGTGTTTCTAGGGCCTTTGTTCATGCGACGCCAGTGGCCTGCTGTCAGTGCCGTGTGGGTGTGATCAATGTCAGTGGGCAGCAGGTGCCGGCAGGGGAGAGCAGAGCGAACTGTCGAAGGGACTTTGGTCTTTTTCTCTAACATTTAGTAAAAGATAAACAGCGGTAAATGTCACGGCTTAATAAAAGGGAGAGACAGACTTTTGGCACCCTGTTTCCTGGTGTGGAAAAGTAAATGCCGTCTATTCATGTTCGTTCTCTTGGTTAGTAGAGAAGAAATGTGAGAAAGGAGCTGTCTGAAGAGATGTTTCATTCCTTGGATCATAAAACTGAATCCAAAAATAGAAGATACAGGCTGTTGTGATGCCAGTATGTGTAGGTATACTCTTTGTATATACAGGGAAGGGGTGATAAATATGAGCTAATGCTTTCCCTCACACATAATTTAATGAATAATGACATAAAGAAAAGCAATCTGCTATCCCTTCAAATGTGTCAGAGATGACAAAGACAAGCTGTTAAGTCTTAGCTCTATCTTTTAGAAAAATGCCTTCAATAAAATACCCAAAGTGATGAAGGAAAAGCTCCTCAACAATAAACCTTATATGGAAATGTCTGGTCCCATTTGAAAGGTAAGAAGTTGAGGCATTTATCAGACATCATCACCTTTATAGCATAAACCAATGGATAAGGACGCGACTGCATGTCTACCACTACTCTTTACTAAAGCTCAGGCGATCTCCATGTTTCCGCCAGGGCCCACTGTGCTCCACTGTCTGAGATTTCCACGCAAGCGGAATAGAATGACAGACGTTTGTTGGCGTGAGTGTTTCGATAGAGCCACCAGGTGGCCGCGAACAGCCAGGGCTCCCTGCAGTGCAAGTCAGCCTAACTTTAAAAAGATGGCTGCCGACTCCTTCGTCGGGTCCACTGGGACTTCCCAGCAGCCTCAACTTCACTGTAGATCGGCAAGTAACTCAAATCTGCTGGTTTTGGCAAAACACAACATATGCCTTGTTGAAATATTTTAGTGTTCGTGTGACTGCAAACTGTGATGTTTGACTGCTTTGTTTCCCCTTCCTTTAGAGCTGGACCCGTGCGTGTTTATTGTAGACTGAGAAGATCCCGGATCTTTTGAACATAGCTCGCTCGTACATTTACAAAAGTTCAAAATAATACGCAATAAGACTTTATAATAGTTTGGACAACAAAGAGTTGGTTTACGGACTTTGAAAGCTGAAGACTCCGTGTATTCAAATCAGTAGAACATGCATTTCTTCTAAGAATAGACCATCTTGCAGCATATCCTCATGTCCAATATGTTGACTTTGCACTGCATGTGTGCGTTGGCGATGAAGGAAGTCTGCACTATTCATTTGTGGGAACTGATTGGGTCAATTAAAGAAACGACTGAAACACTCTGGGTGCTCCTCCCTAACCGACCAAACTAACTTTTACACGACAATAAACTGAATGCAATTCATTTGAGGACATGACTTGAGGGCTGAAGTATTCATTTATGCAGAATACACACGATTACAAATACTCCTGACACCTGCTGGGCTCCATAACAACGTGGGGAAGAAATGTAAAAAGAAGATGTAATTAAAAGTAAATGTCCACCACAGAGTTAGTAAAGGGTACGTCTTGTGCTGTAATGCCAGTGCTTTGCCCAACACTTCAGCTCTAAATGACAAATGCCAAAAAACATTGCCAGAGAACAGAATCCAGACAGGAATTATGATTCAAGCAAACTGCATTTGGCAAGCAAATGAGTGTGAATGAGACAGGACACAGGGTTGTGTGTCAAATTCAACCGTGTCTTCATGTCCCACTACGCCATGATAGTGTTTCAACACAACACTAATACAATTCTGCTGAATGATTTTGCCATTTTTCATTATTTGGGGATTACAATTGAAAATAGTTGATACTACAAAACCTACTTTTAGGCAGCTAAAGAAAGACAGGATCGATCAAACAGCTTCCCGTTCTGTTCGACTGAGCTTTCATCGAGTCCGTCGTCACATCCTCTCGTACAGTACAAACTAATGTAGAGGAACATTGTGTAACACATGACATGTCAGCATTCATTTACCATGGCTTGCTCTTTGTCCTTCCAGACATTGATGAGTGCGGTTTGCAGACACACACCTGCTGGAATGACAGCGTGTGTGTGAACCTGCCGGGGGGCTACGACTGTGTGTGCACATCTGGTCCGGGCTGCAGCGGCGACTGCCCACAGGAACAGCGAATCAGACGCAACGGAGAGGACTGGAAACCCGGCTTTGACCGCTGTGCTCTGTGCTCCTGCAAGGTACAGAAGACCAACTCACACATTTGAATTTGAACGCTAAAGACGCTGCTTCTATTGCCAGCCGGCGCCTCATTCCTGTCAACGGTAATACCGGAGAAGAACAAAGACACGGCCAGCGCAATGGCACGGCTCGCACTACTCGTGAGCGGAAAAGAGTGTATCGCCTATTTTTAGTGGGTTTCCCATGTTTAAAAAAAACAATTACGATCTAATGTTGGTGGAAAATGGCTTTGAGTAATACTGGTGCTCACAAGCTAGTGGAGGATCTGAACTCAGGGTTTGCCTCATAGCTATAATCTAAAACGTCCTGTAACGAAGCTGCTAATATACGTACACTATCAAGAACAGTCTGCGACTTTTCAAGTCAAAAAAGTGTGATTGCTTGATACTGAAAGGATTTTGGTGGAGACGTACTTAGCAATCATCGAAAGACCATTCAGGAACTAAAGACGGAAAAGATGTCAACTACCGGCAACTGTAATTTCTCTTTTGACGTAAAACCGAGGTAAAGCAACTTGACACGACGTGCAAGATTGATACTTGACGGCCCCTTTTTAGAAATATTGTATCTATTTACATCACTTTATTCTTTCACCTGTATGGAATAAATACGATATTTAAGAAAACCCATGAGCGGCGTTGAGCACAGAGACTTTATGCCATTCTTATATTCACTGTAACAACATCACGATACATGCAGGAAATACATGCAGTGGCAGACGGGGCTGACTCAGAGACATTGCCATCAAAGAGAAGAAAGACCAGCACAAAAAAAACGACAAAGGCTTAGAAATGGAAAATAGACGGGAAGAGTTGGATAAATGAACAATGAAGAGAAGAAATATTCCCAAAAGGGGAATGGAGCAATGAGGGGGGAAGGCTGGTAGGAAATATGGAAATATTCTTTTGATTGCTTCTCTTACTTTCATTTCCAGTAACTTAATACAGTTTTCTGCACTAAGTGGTTTTGTAGTATTATTATTATTACTATATTGACACGCCATCCCTGACACCCCCGAAACTGATGCTAGAGTACTGAGCATGCTAGAGTACTGAGTTTTATGTCAAGTGAAATGAAAGGAGACATTTAGTTGAATTAGATTTCAGAGTTTGACAAACAACCCACCCTGGAGAGGAATTCCTCATCCGAAGACTGTGTTGAAAGCAAGTCATACCTCTGGATTTAAAGGGAATGTCATCTGAAGTGATCAAATTCATCATAAAGTTGTTGCCATAAAATACAACGACGTATTGATGTTGTTTTGGTTCGCGCAGCATTAGTATTCACAGCCGGTCTTATTCCTGCCATTGAAATGAAGAGTTTGCCTTCATGTGTCCTGCACTGCACTGCACTGTACTGCACGCAGTGCTTTCCCAGCAAGTCAAGGGCCATAACTGTTAAGACCGAGGCCTTCGGTGTTGGTGCCCTGGGACTCGGCTGTTACTGTAGCGGGACAATATGCATCGATAAAACATTGGCTGTGTATTGCCCTTTTAATGGTATGCGGAACGATTTTATGGCGCCCATACATTTTCCAACAGCCATTCCATGCAACATTTTTACATCTCCATTACAATTCCGTAGCCGTGCCAGACAGTGCTGGCTGTGGTGAGTAAAATGGACCATAAAGTCTTCCCTGGGTGGAGATGGGAGAGCCAGGGACACGGCGGCTCGGGGAGGCTTCCAGGTCTGGCAGATTTGACTTTGCATTCCGGCCCAGACGCCAAACTTTGAACGCATTCTCGCCTCATTCACGGCTCTAATAAATTGCTGGTAGAAAATGTCGATTTGAAAGTTGCTACAACCCATTAAAAACCTGCAAAGGTATATGCTGGCCTTGAATTATCTGCCTGAATGACCCAATGTGCAAAATCGTTAACAAGCTCTCGCTAAAGGGATCCGATCTGCATCTTGATCCTCCACCAAAGACTTCTCAAAGTCCGAAAGGGCTTTTTGAACCCTAATACTGATGTGTTCAATATTTTTGCAATTGCGCCACCTTCATAGCAAAAGAAATATCAGGCATGCAGTGTTGTTTCCAGGATTGTAGTCTCTTCAGAGATTAAAAAGGCTCTGTGATGACATGTTGGGCATCAGGAGACCCTTCACCGTAACTGGACTGGTGAGAGCTTTCAGCGTCGGCAGCTGTTAAACGCAGAGTGACACGCCTATTCAATGCCAAAGAAACGCTGGAACACATCTTCACGGCCCAGAATATGAGGCGACATGTACATCGAAGTCTATTTCCTGCACTATTTCTTTGATGTCAACGACATGAAGTACGCCAGGGCCGCTGTCATGACGTACTTCTGTTTGCCCTCCGACACTGTGACTTTGCCGTGCAGGACGGGCAGACGTACTGCAGGAGGAGACCCTGTGACTGCGGAGACCCGGACGAGGATCTGTTTTGCTGTCCCGGCTGTGACAACAGGCCCAGCAGCCAGTGTCTGGACCAGAGCGGACGCACACTCTACCGCAGCGGGGCATCCTGGCTGTACGGCTGCCAGCAGTGCCGCTGCATGGTCCGTATACAGGAACACGCATTCACACGCAAGCTACATGTGTTTCCTGCCAACAGAAATGAAAGCTGACCATATTAAATCCCTACTTGTTTGTTAGAAGAAACAGGTGACACCAAAAAACACAGAATCTCCTCGTCAACATGAAGCTCAGAGCTCTGCCGTGTTTCATCCGCCTGCTCAGCTGTGTGTGCGGAAGGCTCAGATAATTATCACCTCTCTAGTTAGAGATGTGGCAACAAATCAGCGTGTGAGCTGTGACTGTTGCCAGATCAGCTGATTCTCTCACACACACACACACACACACACACACAGACCGTAACATTTGTGTCACCTTTCTGTTTTGTCCCGCCTCACTCAGGAGGGGGAGGTGGGCTGCTGGCCTCTGGTTTGCCCCGCGTTGATGTGCGAGTACACGACGGTGGCGGAGGCCGAGTGTTGCCCGCGCTGCGTCACAGACCCCTGCCTGGCCGACAACCTGTCGTATGACATACGGCAGACGTGCCAGGACCCCGCGGGCGCCGTCCGCCTCAGCGGAGACACGTGGCATGTGCTCAACTCACCCTGTACCACCTGCGAGTGTAAGGTAGGCCAAAGCAACAACAACCACAATGAAGGTGTGGCTTCACCGTGCAGCGTTCTTGGTGATAAACTGTGTTTTAGAGAGTCTATCTGATGTGTGGTGAGGAGATGCAATGTCTGCTTCTCTGTCTTCCAAGATGAATACAAAGAAATGTGTTTGTCACAGATGATGTAAGGTACATGTGATCTTGAAAGAGCAAAATATGCAGATCACTGTGTCAGGAACATGTCGCCATAACTCAGATCATCTCCACACATTTGCTGAAAATGATCTGTTGTCCCGCAGCTACAAGAATTTAAGTTGGCCAAAAACAGCTCAACAAACATACGGCCTGGACACATTTTATATGTGCTTACATGAAGTGAATTTTGCAAAAAGAAAAAATGCAGGTCATAGGCAGCAACAGCAGCAGCTGGTGTGCTGCGGTCACAGCAGGTGGTTGTAGCTGCTGCACCGTGTACGTTACTCTGATCTGCTTTTGCTGCATCACCTTTGGTAAAGACAGAGTTTGCCTCTGAGCAGCAGGGAACCTCACTTTCAGCCAAGGCTGATGATGAATGACCGGTGAAACTCTTCCAGCTGAGCAATTTTCTTTTGTATTACCAATTTTCTGAAATGGGCTGTTTACATGTACAAATATACATTTCCAGAACATTTGTAAGTCTAACTGTGGAGATGTTTTGGCTCAGAGAGAAAAACGTATTTTAGAAAATGGCCTTAAAGATATGTATAGAAAGCACTACAGGTGAATAGGGAAACAACTTCTACTGATAGATACAACCATGAATCTTCCCCAGTTGATTGCCCACATTAACACAATTCTTTTTTACATTACAAGTTTTCAGAAATTGTATTTTTTTAAATGCATATGAGGCATACAAAATGCATATTTTGGATGTTTTCTTTCCACTCGAAGAAAATCTGTGTGCATGAAAAAAACAATGTTTGCCCGAGTGTCTCGACTGAAAGGGTCAGTTCAGCCAAATTCCAAACCTAAATATGTTTTTGTTGCATCAAGTCATGCAGATTTGAGTTTTTCAGAGAATGGCCCCTCTTTTTCTGCAGAGAAAGTAGTTCCAATTAAAAGTGTGTCACTGTGACAGCGATTACAAGCAACATGTCCAGCATATTTGAATACACAACAGTATATTTACAACTCTCTGTCTGCTCTTTCCTGTCTTTTCATGCTGCTCCGCTCAGAATGGGAATATTTGCTGCTCGGTGGATCTCGACTGCCTTCAGAACAACTAACAACAACTCCCCTCCTCTCGCTGCGGGACTGCCACGCCCCCCTCCTCCCTCTGACGACTCTCCCCCGGATTCATAAAACAGACTCGCGCACACACATGTGCATGCCAGTGTGTGCACAGAAAATACGAACATGCACTGGACGGACTGGGGTGTTGAGGCTGTGCTTTCATGCCGGAACTCGACAAACCGTTAGCGCGTGAGCGAGTGTATGTGTGTGTGGCTCAGGCGGCGACTGAGGCCGTAGTCGCTCTGTCCACAGTCACTTAGTTGTGTTTGTGTCTTTGTGTTGATCCCATTTCACTAAATGTCTTGAGGAAAACTGTTTAACATTACGTCCCGAACCCCGAAACGGAGACACGCAGCTGAAAATGATTACTAGCTGGACAGATGTTGAGGCGCTCCAGCTGTTTATGTTGCAACGTGTCACTATTGCTTGGTCACCTCGGAAATCATCTAAACATTCAATGTTGTGGTACCCAAAAGTACTGCACCCTCATTGTATATGATGTCCTGTTAAGCAGGAGATAGTTTGATGTAGAAATAAGAACTTTGGAAAGTAAAAGAAATGCTGTTAAGTCTGATGGTGTAGGTCGGTTTCCAACTCAATACAACTTCTCTCATGGGAGCATAGACGGAGTCACCGTGGCATCGTCCATTAGTTTGTGGACTGCCGCTTTGAAGCCTCGAGTTCTGCATTTTGGCCATCGCCATCTTGGTTTTTGCAACAGGAAGTGACACGAGAGGGTGGAGCTAAGTACAACCGAACGCCGAAGGCAACCAAAACGCTTACAATTAACTTTCATGAAATGTAAACGCACGGTGAAAAAGGTTCCGAGACGAAAACACGGACGACTCCCAGACTGGTCAACGTAGTGGTAGCGACCTGCCAATCACAATGTAGCCCCGCCCCAAAGCATACCCTGCTTTATGGTCGATTTGACTTTAAAACAAATGTAACATAATGTAGCTAATGAACATCGTGCTGTCTTGAAGAAGACGTGAAACTATGAATTGAGACCATAAACTCATTTTGATAACGTTATTATTAACTGAGGTAATGAATCAAGTAAGAAGTAAAGTCATTGTCTCATAGACTTCAATACAATCTGGCCAAACACTCAGTCAAACCAAACAAAGCTAATGTGGGAAAGAAGAACATTCTGAAATCAACCGTAATCTTTACTTTTAGTTGTTTCAGTGAATTTACATATTTATGGTACTACGGCTGAACATGAACACAAATGAAAGAAGGGCTTAACCTTTCTTTACCTGCTCTATAAATGTCGTACGACCACACATAATCAAGATCTCCTGCATCTACAACAAACAGCTGTCTGCTTTCCCCACTTCAGGGTGTGAATCCTTTAACGTCCATGTATCTAGATACGTCCGATATGTCATAAACCTGTTCAATCTTGAATTGAATCTTAATGTCATAGCAGCACTCAGTATCTATAGCAATTAGTACTACAGTGATATAGCAATTATAGACTTGAAGAAGTACAGGTTCTGATGATGCGTTTCGGCCTGTGGCTTTGACCCGCATTCTGAAAAGAGTTGCTCTCATAATTAAGTTCTTCTCAATTCTACAAGTGTTACTGGAGCTGAGCTTTTTTGACAAGCAGCGCCTGAACGCACCATTCGTTTTGATCTCTGTGAGGCGAGACCATGCCATTTGAAATAATGAGGCGAGGCGTAACTTTCTGAAAGAGACAATCCGACAAAAACACCCACGTCAGGCAGCGATTGAACAGGGAAAAGAGAAAGCATGCAGGGTTTCTGCGTCTTTAAGAAACACTTTTCTGAGGTTTCTTAGGGTTTGGTAGTCTGAAAGTGCGCGCTGTCATCCCCATTGTGTTTCGCCCATCTCTCTGATGGCACACCTGTTGCGCGCGTAGGCTGGCCGTGCAATGCGCCAGTCTTCAGTTCTTTTAAAATGACCTGCCTGTGTGAGTCACATCCCTCAAGAGGTTCTGAGGATCCAGGCTCTGGATTCGGACATGGCTGTAGTCTGTCGGTGCAGAGCCATTAACCAACACTTCCCCCTCAGCCTCAATGTCTCCCGTTTGATGCGGTTGACTGCCAGATAGCTAGTTATAGCAAGACATGATATCAAAAAGCACGATAAAGCAGTTTGATGGTGCACAACAGATTCCTGCAGGCCGGAACAAGCTGGCAGAGCTCGAGGTGGGTCCGACTTCTCTGTGCTGTCTCCCGGGGCTCCTCAGCTCTGAACCTGCACACACAGAGGCACATAAAATGAAGAGTGAGGGGGGGGGCTAATTAAAGCCATGTCACGAAGGCCTGGATGCGAGTATGCCAGGGGGGTCACCAGGAGTCGAATGTGTTTACAGACAGCCAGTCTTAATAAGGCGGGAGAGTCTGGTGTTTCTCCTGCTGCAGGTCACACATTCACAGCTCTGACACCACTGTGGTCCCCTTCCCTGTCCTCTCCTCCACACCTCTCTTCGTTATCCTCACGCTTGTCTCGAGAGCGCCAACGTTTCCCTCAAGTGTCGTCGTTATCACCCTCACTGTCTGTTTTTATTCCCACAGAAAACTGGGGGACACCGTCTCAAAATGTTGTAAAATGAGCAGACTTTGAAAGGTGAACCACGTGTTGTGCCAGTCTGACATGCCAGGGGAAGCTTTGTGTATGCTATTTAGTCAACTTTTGTGGTACAGTTCTTTGTGAAAGCACTTAACAGTTTTTTTAGGCTCGTCAAATCATTTCAGAAGGAGGATAACTTGTTTCAAAGCTGGAACCAACGTCCACGGTCGACTCTACATCTTCTTCCCTGGTTTCTCTGCACACCGTCAGCATATTGCAGATATCACGACTCAATTTCCCTTTTCAGAGAAAAACTGTTCCCATCCTCCCAATCCTTCAGAGTGAAAATTAAACATTCATTTGGTTTCATCAAAGCTCCTTTTTTTCTTTTTTTTTTTATATATATATATATATATATGAAGTAAATCAGCTGCTGGAGCTCTAAAAGATACTGGTATCTCCCGTCAAATGTTGGGATGATACCAGAAAAACAAACACAGGACTTTCACCCAGGAAAGTGCTGTTCGTGTCCCTGTGTGAAACTAAAAGTCATCGTTGATATTCTATCACGTCAGTCAAGTTAACGTAAACGGCACTCTTTTCCTAAACCTAACTAAATGTTTGTTTGAAAAGACACTATGCATGTAATGGGTTTATATTGTCACGCCGTCTCTGCCATGTTGAAAACCGACGCTGGAGGGGTACGTAGTGAGTCACAGCTAGACGCTGTTCAATATTACGATCGTTCCGAATGGCGTAATCTCATTAGTACACCTCATCTGACAGCGGTGTCTTTGTTGTCTGAGGTAACCGTGATGTCTGGAGTGAACAGTAAATGCCTCCTCCATCTCTCCCTCCCTCCCTGCTGACCTTCCACTGTTTAATGTCAGACTAGATTTGAGGATTTTTTTTGTTTTTATGCTTTGGCTCTAAAAGTCACGGTGCTCATTTCACGAACTTTTTTGGGAAAGGTGATTCTGGTTGTTTGACCCACGGGGGGGGGGGGTCGACGGTGGCGTGCAGCGAGGTGTGCCGCCCCTCTCACCTCTCTGCCGCAACGTCCTTGTGCCGTCATCCGTGCGTTTGTCTCACTCGAGCATCTCTCCGTGTACTCTCCTCCATCGTCACAACGCCTCTCGTAAAACTGAAACAGAGTACACACACACACACACACACAAAAGAAAAACAATGTATGTAAATGGTATCTGTACCCATCAAAGTTAAACGCAGCAATCGAAAGCAGACATTTGTACAAAGGATCACTGAAAACAATGTTTTACGATTGCTCTGTGGATTGATTTGATATGAATTATGATGACTACTGTAAAACACTATTTGCAAGTCTGTGTGTAAACGTTTTTACATTCCGACGATATGATAAAATGATCCAGTTTTTAAATTCTCATTGTGTTCATGAATAACGTGTTCATTTCAGTGGACTGCTTTTCTTTCTGTGGGGTGGGTTCTGTTTTGCTGTAAATACTGTGTAAAGTGACGGGTTCTGTAAAGAGAGTAAGACTTTGTGAATAATTCTCACTCGCACAGCTTCTTAGGATCCGAGCGTTGCAAGTCGAGTACGACAGAGAAGCAACATTTCTATTGTTTTTACTATTTCTTTATTTTTCTATTCTTGCCTTAACCCTTTTAGTATCGGTCATAGTTTTATGTCTTTTCACCGTTCTAGGACGACAGTGTGGATTTGACTAGCCTTGTGTGTATGTACAGATCTCTGATCAGTGTCCTTCACTAAAAGCTGAGAGAAGCAGAAGTGGATTCTGGAATCAATGAGCGTAGACCAGCGTCTGTCTCGGGCGTGTCAGACGAGGAGCCCGGACAGACTTCACCTCACATCTTCTTCTTCTTCTTTTCCCCACACACGTCTGTTTGAACTGAACTGAAAATATCTCCCTGAGGACCAGACGAAATAGAACTATGTACACATGTAAAAAAAAGAAAAGAAAATCTAATGTTGAACATAATGTGGTTCTTGATTCAGTTCCTACTAAAACAAAAAAAGCCAGCCATTGTGTTGCTCCTTAAGCGTCTGACTTTTTCAAGGAAGCAGTTCTGGATCTTCCAGATCCCGATGTGCTTGTTCATGGTTTTGATAGAAGACCGCGGCGGAGGAATGTTCATGGTCTGTTCATAGTCTCTTCTCCAGATCAGAGTGGCCAACCTAATTGTACTCAAAGGGTTAAGTGTCATTTGACTTGAAGACTGTGTCGTGATAAGAGTTTGCTGTAAAAAAAAAAAAAAAAAAAGAAGTTATTCGGTTAATAAATATTTTAGTTGTTTACTTTATTTGCATTCAAAGTGTGATGATGACAGCTGAGCTCACAGGTTGATGGTGGGTGAGCCTCACCTCCAGAGGAATTGCAAAAATAGAGGACAATCCCGAGAGACGGCGATATGGTTTCGCCATCACGCTCCCCACCGGCAGTTTTCCGAGCCTTAGAAATTAAAGTCAATCCCAGCGTTGGGATACAGTCCTGGAAAAGTCTTTCATGTTTCTACTTGTATCGATACTGCTGTTTCCCATTTCCCTCTGGAAACGTCTGAAAGGCTGCACGGCAGTGAAGATTACGACATTCTTTTGATGCTTTAAACGGAGCGCTGCCGTGCTGCTAACAGGAGCTACATCGTCGAGGAAAAAAAAAAAAAAAAAAGAAGGTGAAAGCTCCACAACATGAGACCTGGTGTTTTATATTTCCCTGCAGCGCCACAATCGATGAAAAATACACACACAGAGCACATTATGCAAAACACACAGATGCAGGTATTCCCAAACTAGTAGGAACTTCTTCTTAAATACATGAAACTATCATTTTAGATCGTTTTCGATAGCTCAGCCAGAGCTGCTGAATTTTCATCAAATAGTAAACGCAATAGTCTTGATTTTTCAAATCACGCAGGTTCTGCCCTTACAGCAGCCGATGTAACTTCTGGACAAGAAGCTCAACTGTTGAACTGTTCAATCATCTTTCGAAGATCAGTCCATAAATGTGACAAAAACAGCATAAGTGCGCTGTAATCTACAAAAATAAGGTTTTCACAGGTTTCCACAGCGGGCTGGTCGCTGCCGGGCCCCGTGGCCCCGATGACAAGCGTTAAGAACATCAATCATCTCGCTGATGGTCTCAGTTAGTTACACAGGTCATATAGAGGCAGCACTTTGAAATTGAGACTGTTTCATAACCAGTCAAATGTATTTAGAACAACTTTAAAGTCGCCGACAAAATGTGTTCACAAAGCATGATAGCAGTATTATAATTATTCTTCAATTTCAGACGTAAATGATTGAATTGCAAATGCAGTTTAACAAATTCAGCCCGATGAATATGGTGCCATATCTGGAAACTACTCAAATGTATAACAAAGATCTGTGGGTTTTAATTATGCTCCGCAATATGCCGAGCAAGACATACATGTTATTTGTTATTGGTTGTTCTGGTTAAAAGAACACCTGAAAGGTATGGAAGACTGTATCTGCTACTGCTTTGTTGTTGAGATAAACAACTAATCACCTGCAATGAATCTCGCACGAACACACTAGAGAATATACACTTTGAATATTACACAGGAACTAATATGACATCAGTCCCCATGTGTTTTCTTGAACATCTGCTTGGCACAGATGAGAATGAATGTCTTGATCGTAGACGGTGAATTGAGATGCCTCTGGGGGGGGGATGCTCTCTAGTGTGCAGCACTGGGGAGGGTTCAGTCAATTAACCTGCTGTCAGTCAGCTGTAGAGCAAGCGCTCTCTTGTTCTCTCCACTCCGTCTGTCCCGGTCACGGTGAGCGGTGGCCCTGCACTCCGCTGTCCATCCCGGCCCCCCCGCTCCGCCCTAAGGTGCTTACCATTCATGGACTGGAACCTTTGAGTTCGCCACCGAGGTGATGGAGCGACTCCCTCAGCAACAACTCTCATCTACTGTATAGATGCAGAGGGGGGGGGGGGTGATGCAGCTAGCATCTATGCATTAATGGATGACTTTACAGCACGCAGGTGAAAATGACTTTTTCATTCAGCTCTAATTTGACTTTAAGAGATGTCTTACACTTCCTGATAGATCTGTCGGGGTAAACACTACAGACGAGATTGATGCAGTTTGGCATCAGTTCAGCAAAACAGAAAGTAACTTCAGCCTCCTCCTCCTCCTCCTCCTCCTCCACCACAGCTTCCTCCCGCTACCAGCAGTCAAATCGATCAATTTCTCCTCTTTCTATTGACATCTCATGAAGCCCCCGGGCAGCCGTATATTGAAATGCAGGCGGCAACAAACACAAGTGCTCCGCCTCAGGCTGAGAATTAAATACATAAAGTATGTGCATATTGCTCATGTTATTACAATGACCATTAAGCTGTTTAAATGCCTTATCGACATCCTGGCCAATCGATGGGTGTATAATTAAAGAGTGGAGCTGAGCCTGTGGTCAGACGCAGCTAAGTGTTTATTTAACCCAGTGTCATGGTGTGTGTGCGTGTATTTAATATATCTATGTGACCTCGTGACCCTGCCTGCTTGCTGATTTTGCTAAGTTCGATTTGATTCAAATCCTTCTTCTTTGCTATTTTTGGATGTTACACCATACAGAGTGAAAAGAGTCAATAATCAGAAAGACAAACACCATTACGTTATTCCATGCTCAAGCAACTGTGAAATGAGTAACCCAGGTGGAGATAATAACAGGAATACCGGCCTCTAATGGCATACGGGTGGTTAGCATAGCTTGAGGTGTTGAACGTGTTGATGTTCACAGTCTGCTGTGGGAGGAGCCTGTTCCAGCATGTGACTAAATTGCTCACTTGGACCTTTTATCCCAGCACTGAGCATTCGTCCCTCTTTGTGTAGTGCAGATTCAGATCTAAAGAAGTTGTCTGAATACACCAATAGATGTGAAAATGAATGATTTGTTTTAAATAAGAGTGGGCAGCGCACCATCCCGGAGTATGAATTTTTCATAAAGCTCCTGGAAAGATGAATAAGGTGGAGCAAGATGAGACGGAGCTGCGAGAGATCTAATAAATACAAATACAGAACTGGAAAGCCGTGTGTGCATTATCAGATTGTGGTGAAAGATCCAAGCGAGGGTGTTTGAGCATGTTTGTTTGTGGACATGGTGGAGGAGTGCAAGTACCTGAGTGTCTCCATCGACAGCAGACTGAACTGGAAGACCAACATCAACGCTGTACAAGAAGGGGAGGAGTCAACTCTTTTTCTTGAGGAAACTTCGATCCTTCAACGTGTGCAGCAAGATGCTGGAGATGTTCTACAGTCTGTTGTGGCCAGTGCACTGTACTCCTGTAGTCTGCTGGGGGAGCAGCATTGGAGCCGGAGACACCAACAGACTGAACAAACTAGTGAAGAAGGCCGGCTCCATCATTGGCTGCAAACAAGACAATCTGGAAGAGGTGGTGGAGAGGACACTGAAGAAACTATTATCCATATTGGACAACCCGGACCACCCTCTCCACCACCTCCTGCAGGGACAGCGGAGCACTTTCTCCAGCAGACTGATGCAGCTCCGCTGTCACAAGGACAGATTCAGAAAAACATTCCTGCCCTCTGCCATCAGACATAACAAAACACCTCGGGCCAGATCGTCGTCCTTCACATGACTACAGCGCTACAGGCTGTTGCTTGTTGATGGTGATCCTGGCTCTACTGTCCAGGTTGTTTAGTTTAGTTTACTAGTTGCTCATTTTATTTCATTAATACCACTATATTCATGGTATATGCTGTGCATTTCTATTTCTATTCCAGCTTATTTTTTTTTATTAATCTATTCCTTCAATTCAATATCTGCTCTGGTATTTTATTGTACTGTAGATATTGTGCATTCCATATGTTATATTTTATTTTACTCTGTAAATTGCTGCTGCTACAAACGAATTTCCCCCTGAGGATGAATAAAGTTTACATCTATCTATCTATGTTTGCTATATCCACACACCTCGGTTTCATGAATAAATAAATAGATAAATGAGCCACGTCATGTCCAGATATTTCCTGCTCGATGGTAATTATCACTGTGCTGTCGACCAATAAAACAACAACAAAGAGCTTTAGAGTCCATCAAGAAGCAATGAAGAATCAAAGTCAATTAAAAGGCTGTTAAATTGAAGAGACAAAAAGTTAAAATAGTAAAAAAATGGAATGGTACAAAGTCAATTGGCTAATCTTGCAGATGCTGGAAAACTGTTACAAAGTTGAAGGCTTCTACTCGCGCCGGTTCTCAGTCACATTTTGAAATGAGACAAGAGCAGAATCACAGGGTGAGCTCTGAGATGCAGCCTGCAGCAAAGCTTCTAACGCAGGGGTGTCAAACTCATTCCACTCTGGGCCACATCAGCATCACGGTCGCCCTCAAAGGGCCGGTTGTAACTGTAAGACTGTATCACTAACTTCTCCTAACATATTGTTAAATAACTCTCTCTGCATTTGATTGTTGTTTATTCAAGTGTAAACATATTGTACATGCAGTTATATCAATGAAAAATGATATTTAAACACATTTCTGTTGTTATAACATAAATCATTTTAATTGAGGGTTAAGAAACCCACATGACTCTATCAAAGATCAAACTATTAAAGAAAATAACAAAGACAAATATCAAACACAAGTTATGACATTAACTTTGTTCAAAGCTGTTTGTGTCACCTCTCTGCATCACTAATGTTCCTCCCTGTCGTCGTCCTGTGCATGGCAGCTTCATCCAAGAGCTGCTCACTGAGAGTCAGGTCTGATGAACATGATAGATGATGTATCCGTGTTGTCTGTGCTTTCATCAACAGCTCATTAAAAACACATGTACCTGCTCGTCTCTTAGCTGCTGTGTTGTTAGATTGCTGCTAGTTCATGAACTCGGTCTGCGATGGTGTTTCTTCACAAACTGACATTTGTAAAAGTCTGTATCTGGTCGGAGCTCTGCTCACACACCTTCAGCATGCACTGTGTGTGAATATATTCTGCTGTGATTGCAGTCTGCCTTTTAATTCTTGGACAGTTTGATGTTTTTCTTGGAGGCTAAATTTAGCTCCGTGTTTGGTGTCAAAATGCCGACGTGAATTGTATCCTTCATCACCGACACGCCTCATAACACAGAAGACAGACCCGTTGTTCTCCTTGAAGCACAAACATGTATTCACTTTCCCATCTTTCATTACATTTTCTTCCCTCTGCATCAATTGTTCTCTTCGTGAACATTTTGGGATTATTTGTCGATCTTTTTCAATCGTTGGAAAACCTCTTTTCGGGCTGTTGCCTCTCCTGTCCACCTGTTGTGATCGTTTTAATGTCGGTACACAGACAACATGCTATCTCATCATTTCAACTTTCTATCTCATAATTTCGACCTTGGGGATACTTTTATTTTCAAGTCTAACTTTTAATTATTTTTCCAAAAAAAAAAAAAAAATGTTTTGTTTTTTTTGCTGGCGAATTCGCGGGTCACATAAAATGACGTGGCGGGCCGGATTCGGCCCGCGGGCCTCGAGTTTGACACGTGTTCCAACCGCTTTCAATCTTAAAGCTGCATTAGTTGATTTGTGGCCACCAGGGGGCAGAAAAACACACGTACACAGCCAACACCCGATCCCTGACATCGTTAGCACACAGTTGGCCCATTTACACATCCAGAAAAAACCACTGGCAGCGTTCTTTTGGAGTCGTGTTCGTGTCCACCTCACAGATGCAAGTCTCCCTCACTTTCCTTTTCGCTCTGGTTTTGTTTTCAACTTCTGATTAAAGTACAACATCTGTCTCATTAGCTGTTAAAACCTCGATTTTCCTCCGTTTGCTCACGTCTGTCCGCAGTTTCCCCACACTACTGCCATCACCCTCTGGATCGGATCTGGACTGGATCCGGATTAAAGTGCCGGTAAATGTGCCAGAATTAGCCATCAGGGTGGGTTTAGGGTTCTGTGTCTGGTTAGAAATGGCTTGAGAGCCCAGTAGAAACCAACTAAACCATCAGCCGCCAGCCTCCACCACGGCCTTCACACACCCGCGCTGACCAGCCCGATTCATTTCAACAGATTTAAATTGGAGAGGGTACGCAGCCCAGAGTCCAGTGCCAGGCCCATTTAGAATAGAAATACGAGACATACTTCTTGAAAAGACCTCGTGTATCAGGAGGTGTCAGCAGATGCGCTGGTCTCTAATGTGCTTGTTTATCACGGCATAGACAGACTGCGGATAATCAGTCGAGCAGGCAGCTGGCCTTTATTAAAAAAACATGCATTCACAATCAGCTGTTCAACAGCTCAAGGCTCTGCAATCCCCTCAGAGGCTGCTTATGAGAAATGCCAGGTTCTAACAGACAGATCCCTCTGAATCGGTGTTTATTTCCCACTTCATCACGCGGAAAACAAAGAGTTTCATTTAAAAACAACACATCTGATATCTTCCACCCTTGATACGGACCGTAGAGCAGAAGTCTTTCAACCTCCAGCTGCTGAGTTGAAGTTCATATTTAAGTTGAAGTTTAAATATTCAGTATTATGTAAATGCAGAACCTACATGGATGCCGTTTGTCATTTAAACATTAAGCTTACACCAGCATGACACACAGCTCTTTGAAATAACGGGTTGCGTAACGCAGAATAATTACATCTAATTATACATTCCCCCCAACTCCCTGTGTCTCACTGTTTCTCTGTCTTTTTGCGATTCTTTTTCCTGCGACCGTGCTGTGAAATCCTTAATCTGGGCCGAGGAGAGAAACTGGGCCAGACGTGGATGATCAATGGACGTTCTATGATAACCTGACAGATCCTTATTGGACGTGACGCTGCGAAGCCTCCAGCCCCTGTCGTCGCATTCATCTGCACTCACACCGACTGACTTTGAACATTTGAATGCGAACAAAGCCGACCGTGACAGCATCCAGCCCGAACCACCTGACTGCCAAAGTCTTCATTTCCTGATGCGACTGATGTTCCTCCGATGCGTCGGCATTAGAAAGAGGCTGACAACCTCTGGGTGAAGAAAGAAACAGACGTTTGGAACAACTTTTACAGACACTTCGGCCTCCGCCCAAACACAATGTTCTGGATACTCAAGATGGAATTTAAGGTAATTCGAGATTATGAGTATTTATTTTTATTCGCAATATAATACGTACGTCTGTGGGCTCTCAAATGCACACCCACACAGATTAAACACTCAGTGGATATTCATTACGAGCACTGATGTCAGGATTACGCCGCTAACAAACACGATAGCTCTGTTTGTGTGTGTGTGTGTGTGCGTGTGTGTGTGTGTGTGTGTGTGTGTGTGTGTGTGTGTGTGTGTGTGTGTGTGTGTGTGTGTGTGTGTGTGTGTGTGTGTGTGTGTGTGCGTGTGTGTGTGTGTGTGTGCTTCTGAGAAGGCTAAAGGTCTGCTCGGTAAATATGACTGGAACAGATAACAGGACTCTGACTGGGTAATGAGACAGGAAGAAATGTTAAGGGAGCCCTGGGAGAGACGAGTAATGAAGCATTGTTTTCGGGATGAGCATGCGCGCTCACACACACACACACACACAGGTAATGAAGCATTGTAGGCGGTTGAGCCTGGCTGAAGCTGATAACATCCCGTTGTGCCTGATGGAGGACAATGGGCCGTAGAAATGGAACTACACCGTCTGTGCACCGAACTCTACCATCACCCCTACCACACACACACACACACACACACACACACACACAGGTGGATGGATGCACCTGAAAGCGAGGCAGAGAGATACCAGGGAGGCCCGAAGAGGAAAAGAGGTCTGAAAGCGCTGCTCCGCCCTGGTTGTGCTGCTGCTCTGTTCCTCGGCCAACATTGTGATCAACACCCCTGAGCCAGACGCGTCACACCAACTAGTTTAATTAAAAGGCACATTTTCATAAGAGGAGAGCTGGGGGAGCTCCGTGGGAACTGCTACATATGGAGGCCTTCCAGGAAAAGAAAATGCTACGGTTGCTTCGAAATGTTCCCGTGGCAGCACTGCTGAGATGGCTGAATGATTTCTCTTCCTTTTCATTGTCCTCTGACGGCTTTTGTTTGCCAAAAGATTAGCGCACTGTCTCCAGAATACTTCACCACGGCGCCTGTACTTCACTCGTGTTCGGGAGGTGTGTTTGATGCGAGTAGTTAATTATACGGTGAGTGGGTTAGCCAAGGCAGACTGGTAACACTCCCATTGGGCTTTTGTTCCTAACATCCTGCTCTCGTCTTTGCTCCGTGCAGCTCTCACACAGGCAGCGCAGAATGGGAGTGCGGCTCGACTTGCAAGACAAATGCAATTTAACGTTTTATCTGGGTGAGCAGATGGAGAACACCCCCTGGAAAGTGATGCCACCTCAGTGTACGCTGTAGTCTAGACAGAGTTCTTACCAGCAGCGAAGGGTTCAGGAATTATGATGCGCTTTGTTGTGTTTGGAGCGGCTGTTTTGTTTGCTGGGATAATGAAGTGATATTGATACGGCTCAGGCAACAGAGAACTACGAGTGCTGGAAATGGATTCTAAGAGTCAATTAACCCTGGATTGATGGGGGTTGCAATGCACTTGCTGCCAGACGTCAGTCTTGCATTTTGGACCTCATGCGAAGGAAGCCAGAGGAAGAACGTCTGCTTCCCATTATGAAAAGACTGGCATCAATTTTGCCCGAGATCATTTCAATGATATGAAATGAGCACGGGATTTTTGAAATAACAATGCGTCTCGATTATGTTGGAGTTCGTTAAAAATGAAAAATTGCAGCAAGAGGAAAAGTAGAGAAAGTGCGTCATACATTCTAGCCTGTGTGCTGCCTCTGCGGCTGAATACGCCGCAAACCTGACAAATAGCCACCTCAACGTGAAAGAGAATCTTCTCCACATGCGCTTTTTCAGTGTAGTCAGTCACAAACTGCAGAGGAAGCACATTTGTGTCCTGTTATTTGTCTTCTCCTCTGTTCCTAATGAGACATGTGTGTCGACACTGTAACTCCTCAGACTGCGACACCCTGCTCAGCAACCCATCTGTGCCGGTATGCCCGGCCTGTTACCCGCGCACACCCACCGCAATCTGGGGCTGCCTCCCCACCAGCCCGCTGCCAAATGCGGTGTCCTGGTTTACAGACAATCTGCGGCCCAGCAGGAGGCGGCGTGAAGAGCACTGCAGAGTCCCTAGGAGGCTGACCTACAGGGAACCAACCCTCTGCAGCTTTCCAGGCTGGAGTCTGGTCTGCCCCATATCTACATCAAAGCTATAAAAAGGTGGACTCATGCGTCCTCGTTCTGTTCAATATAAATCGAGTGAAGGTGGGGCTCATGCCACTAAAACAAGTAGTTTGTCAATTATATAAATACATACTAATATTAAGCTTGATTCAATTCAATTAATTTTTGTACAGCCCAAAATCACAAATTAGCCTCAGAGGGCTTTACAATCCGTACACATGCGACATCTTCTGTCCCGGAACAGGAACAACTTCACTCCCCCAACAAACCTCTTTAACGGGGAGAAGAGAGGAAGTTCTGTCTGACCCACACTGATGCTTCTTTTGCCAAGTCCCTAAGGATGGTGCCATCCAAATATGAAATATGTAGGATATTCATGCTCCCCAAAGGATGATCCATCATGTTTGTCACGAGCCACTGACCTTTCCTCTTGTGCAACTTCTAAAGTGATCTGAAATAAAGATATTTCACAAAAATCTAGACCAACCCAACGACACACTGACCCCGCCTTGAGTATTGTAACTAAAAACATGACTGAGTGACATCACTTACAGGTTAGCAAAGAGGTATTTTGAAGCTTTATTTCGTGTAAAAATTTGACAAATCGTAATCTGGGCAATATTAATGAACTTGGATGGAGCTGAGCAGCGACGTG
Source organism: Melanostigma gelatinosum (assembly GCF_949748355.1). NCBI lineage: Eukaryota > Metazoa > Chordata > Actinopteri > Perciformes > Zoarcidae > Melanostigma > Melanostigma gelatinosum. Next base: position 29,113,216 of record NC_136635.1, read on the forward strand.
TACGTATTAACAGGCTAAGACACGGTTGCCGTTTGGTGATTGGTCCCCCTGTGAGTCACATGTATTTGTGAATAAGCATGCTTACTCACCGTGTTATAAACTCCCACGTGCAGCGCTGGTTGGACGGGGAGTGATCGTTGCATGACTTCAGTCAGCGTGAAGCCTTCACAGGTCGCTGCAGGGGAGGAGGATCTGAGAGAAGGAAGAGGAGGGGGAGTCAGACCACAGCATTTGACATTTACTGGCCTTTGGCTTCATTGTCAGACACTCAGCAGGAGAGACTACCGAAGACAGAAACGTGCAGGAAATCCTTTACGACAAAGCATGTCTGCATTATATTTCTCCATCATGAAGAATCAGAAAACAGCAAGTGAAAATAGCATTTTCCCCACTGACTGCATGTAAGAAGCGGACGTAGTCACGTGATGTCACCCATTGGTTTTGTGGACTACGGCTTTGAAGCCTGGAGTTCGGCATTTTGACCATTTTGGTTTTTGGCCAGCTGCACTTTGTTTCTTGCAACCCGAAGAGACCGCAGAGGGTGGAGCAAAGTGAAACCCAACACCGAAGAAGACATTTTTTTGTCGACCAAAATGTTACAATTAAAATCCATGAACTGAAAACAAACTGTGAAAGGGTTAAAGTTGTGACGAAATGATGAACTCCCAGGCCAGATAACGCTTTGGGAGCAGCCTGTCAATCACAAGGTTGCCCCGCCCTAAAGCATACTCCGCTTTATCATCTTTTTTACTCTAAATGTGACTATAATGTACACTAATGAACATCATGCTGTATTGACGAAGACTTCAAACTAGCGATTGAAACCATAAACTCATGTTTACTGGGGTACTAAATCAAGTGAGAAGTTATTTTCTCTTTCATATCTTCTATAAATCGCCCCCTGACGGCCAGTCGAAAGAATGCAAGTTTGTGGAAATTTGCATTGGCTTCACTTTTCAAAAAATAAAGAAAAAATGTTATTCGCATGATTTTGAACACTGGACAGTTACGAAGAAGCAGGAAGTAGTATGTCTTCGTAAGTCTCCAAACAATAATAATAATCTCTGCGCGTGTACAAAGCAATCTTTCCCTGCCTGCAGCTTGCTGCATGTCGCCCCGCAGCGTCTGGCGCTTCGTCTTCTCTGCAGGGTTTTGCTTCTCTGTCAGCATGTGGTTCAGATTTGAGCCAATTCCATCTGTCCCCTCAGCCTCAGTCCAGTAAATACCAAAGCCCCTTCTGTGGGCTGAATCTTTCTTAATACCCCACAATCCCAAACAGCACCGGGCAGAAAAGCACGGACAGAAGATTGGGCCTCTGTTTCGACGGGACGATGCCTCATGGGGAGCCAGAGCGGCCACAGATTATGTCCGTTATCTTGACAAAGAATTCGGAGACAGAATGAGGTCTGGCCACCGAAAGATGACTGTGTTAGCCTCATCCTTGAAGTACAGGGAGAAGAGGAGGAATCAGTCTTTGTTGCGTTACATTTTGTCAGTAATCCACACAACAACATGCGAGGTTTGAATTAACATCTGAAAGCTCAAACGCTGGTGAGAGCTGTGTGGGATAAACCAATAAGGGTCACCAGCAAGACTTGCTTGAATAATATAATTGTATTTATTGTCACTTTCACTAACATATGCGTATATTCTGACCATGAGCCAATAAAAGCAAAGCTAAACCAGCCTTATCGGAGCAGCTGATTGGCTGCCACTGATGAAGCGCTGCACAAAGAATTATCCTGCAACATTAATAAAAGAAATAAGCTTCATGAAAAATCTGGCGCATCGATAATGAGAAGATGTTCTAAAGGCGCTGGAAACTTTATGCGACGATGCTGACCGTTCGTAATGTTGAATTTCTGGCAGTGTAGATGCAGCATCAGTGTATTTCAAGGCTTCTGCTCAATAAAAAAAGGGAGATAAAAAAATGTAATGGGCTGCAAACATCACACAGCATTTGTGGATAGAACACATTTATTTATTAATAAAATACAGTACTATTATGGCTCATCTTTTCCCCCAATTTTCACAGAGAAATGTCTTGATGCTTTAAAAGAAGCAGAAGGTTGTCGTCAGTCAGCCAGTGTTGAGTAAAGGGAAGCGTCGGTCACTGCCGGGTTAAGGGAGAGAAACAGCACTGCTGTCAGCCAATAGGAGAACTGGGTCACAAGTAATGCTTTTATCATGGCAATAACCACAAAGCAGCTTCTTTCATTACACAGAGCTGTGCAGTTCTGAACATTTATTTTTTGTAAAACCCAAGAAAACTTGGATTATAAAGAACTGGGTCGATATGTCTTGTAAATATACAGCACTTACAACAATGCATCTAAGCCGTAAGCGACATGAATGACCTTTCTTTTGAACATAAGGGGAAAATGCCCCCGCTGCTCACGAGAACCAGCGTTCACCGTCCAACAGAAAGGTCTTCTGACATAAAGGGGTTCAGGGTTCTGCTGCATGTTCACTCCACGTTAACCTGCTTCAGAATGGACTCTGCCGAGTAGTTGCAAGAACTAAAAATAAACAGCGAGGTGGTGACATGTATGGCGAGACGAAGGCGTCAAGTTGTCCTTGAAATGAGTCAAAACCAATGAAGAAAACTGGAGACCATGTTGTGATGGATCACAGCAGCCGCGACGCCAACTTGGGGTGTAAGATGTGCATGTGAAGGTTTATCACTACTGATGAGCAGGTGGCACCTGATACAGTAGCCACCAGTGTATGAGTGTGTGTGTGTGCGTGCTGGCTTGTGTTGTAAAGTGGTATTGATACCAGCCACACACTGTTGCACCAGGTAAAACAAACAGAGACACGTCTTGTATGAAATAAGGTCGTTTGAATGACAGTGAAAAATATGTGCAAAGTGGAAAGTGCCTTGAAGAAAAACTCTTGATGTACATTATCACAGTGAAGGAGTGAAATATAAAAAACTGATTCGATTCACAAAACAACACAAAAATAGTTCCATCCTATCATCACCACCTAATACAGCAGCTCTCAGTTACTGCATCACTGAAAGATCTTTCTTTCATGTGCAGTTTAACTTGTACTTCAGAGTCGTTATCTTGGACAGCCAGGCCTTTCTGGTCCGCTTCAACACAAAGAACCGTCTACGTCAGTGAGAGCATCATCAGTCAAAACACATATTCAACCTGCACACACACACACACACACACACACACAACGAAATTAATTACATATGAATCATCCAAGTAATGGTTAGAGGGGAAGCAGACAGAAGAAAGCAGAGGCTGGACGGCGGTGAGATGGAAAGTTACAGAAATCAATACTAGTTAGGATGCTTTTGTTCACATTGAATCAAGATAAAACCACACAAGATCAAATAAACGAGGCTGTTGCCCAGAAACTATTCTGGGATTTAAAAAAATCTGTTTATCCGGTGCCAACCAAACCACCTCAATGTGGAAGAGACTCTGTTCCACGTTTCGTTTTTAAATAATAAAAAAAAAAAAATGCATGCCACAAAAACAAAAAGGGTTCCAAATAAATCAAGCACTGAAGTATTTAAAGTACCTGTGAGGAACTTTTAACTGGTTATGAAACATTTTCAGTTCAGTAATGATGCCTCTACATGACTACTACTTTCTGTACACCTTCTGCAGCGGAAGTTACCACGGAAGCCATTTTGAGTACTTGAAAAAAAAAGCATTTCGATTTAGTGACAACAATCGGCCTTTTCTTTTGAAATACTCAAATGACGACAGCAAACTGTTGAATGTCCGTTATACTCTCATTCTATTTCTATGATGCCATCACTGCATCTATTTCCCACGTATGCACTGCCCAGACTATTTATACAAAAAAAAAATGATGATGTAAATCATTAATGGTGAGCAGAAATGAAGGAAGAAAGAAGTTGGAGAGAAAAAAAGTCTCAACTCTGTAATTGGTGACCATCGTGACTGCAGATGGTAAAAACAGGAACAGAGGAAGAGGGAAATGAAGCAGGAAGAGGGAAATGAAGCAGGAAGAGGGAAATGAAGCAGAACAACAGTCCTGTGAAAAACTGAGCACGGCCTGAGCACCGACAAGTCATCGCTAAACCCGCCTGGGGACGAGAGCAGAAAACAAATCCTCCCCATTTGTGGGAAATCTGGAAAACATCCATATGCATGATGGGAAAAAAAAGGTGTCTGACAGTGTGTGGCTATGTGTGCTGGCCACGCGACATTACTCTCCCCCTGATACAACGCTGACATTTCAGCCATCACCAGGAGGGAGGATTGGGTTGGAAAGAGGACAATTCAGCCCCGGACGGTGGCACAGCTTTTGTGCAGAGCTTTAGTTTTACAACAACAAGTGTGCGACTCTCTGTCCGACGGTGTTGGACGGACGTTTACCGTCCATGGGAAGAAGGTCTGAACTCGTACATTTAAATGGCAAGTATGCTTGTGTGGTTCATTTGCAGTTTGGTATAACTTTTGTGTTGTTGCCACTAGTGTGCATGTATAGAAGCTCAGTTTTGGGGTGGTTGTGTAACTTGAAATCAATCTAAGCCCTATTTTAGTAAATGCAGGAAAACATGGACTGTGTGCATTCAATCCTTATTTCTGTTTGCCATTTTGGACATTTGTCTGTCCAAAATGTCATCACTTCAATTATCATATATATAGAGATATATATATAGATATCTAGATCTAGATATCTATATCTCTAGATATAGATATCTATATCTAGAGAGAGAGAGAGAGAGAGAGAGCTTCGTGTAAAATTGTCACAATTAGCATGTGGATTCTTGAGTTATGGCCAAAAATGTGTTTTGGTAGGTCACAGCGAAATTGACCTTTGACCTTTGATTCGAATCAGTTCATCCTTGAGCCCAAGTGGACATTTGTGGCAAACTGGAAGAAATCCCCTCAAGGAGTTCCCGAGATATCAAGTTCACAAGAATGGGACGGACTTGAGGTCACAGCGACTTTGACCTTTGAACACCAAAATCGAATCAATTCATCCTCAAGTCCAATGAGCCCTTTATGCCAATTTTGAAGAAATTCCCCCCCAGGCGTTCCCGAGTTATCGCATTGACGAGAATGTTATGGACGGACCGGCACGTGACAACATAACGCCTCCGGCCGTGGCTGTTGCCGGCGCGGAGGCATAAAAACATTTATGTTGTGCACATGTGACATGCACCCGAGCATCGACCCCAGCGAATTGCTCCCAGGATGCATTGCTGTGTGTGAGGCACAAGAACCATCTCAACTGCATGTTCTGTATACTAGTGCCCTGTGGCCTGCCCTTTCAAAGACAACACTACATATTTTGCATGCACAGCAGGCTGAGCTGAGCGACTGCCCTGCTGTGCAGCTGAGAGAGCGATAAGAGGAAAGAAAGAGAAGCAGGACGACACAAAGTAGATCTGCTGATTGACTGTGTTTAAAGGGTATAAAAGCAGGAGAAAGACTGATTAGTCTGCTGGGTGTCCAAACCCCTTCAGCAGCAAGGAGTAATAGAGACAGCCAAAGCCAACATCTTCATCTGAGATCAATGCTTTCTAATCCGGGACACATGTACGCATTCATGATCTCTTACCCTCTCGCACCTTTTGTTTCCTTCAGCGCCCGTCCGCTCGATCACTGACCTGCCCCGAGGTCCCCGAATCCCAATAACGCCGTCCGACAGAACAAACATCAGTCGGCCTTTAAAAACTGCCTCCAAATGGAAAGATCTCTCCTCTCCGCAGAGGCACTCTGTACTTGATAAATATCGCACCGTTTAATGATACAATTTTTCTGGAAAAAGTTCGAGATCATTACCAACCAGAATGTGAGAGGTGCATACGTCACCGGCGACTAAAAACTATGAGACTGCCAATTCGCCAATGAAAAATATGGCCAAGTTTGGAGTACAGGCGGTTGTATATTTATGGGTGCCCATTTGCTGCAGCTGATATTTGTGACTCGGAATGGGTAGCACACGCTGTTGTATCTCAAATCAAATATGAAACCACCAAAGCAGAAACAGTGAGCATTTGGAGGAAGTAGAGCTGGAATATTCCATCCAGCAAATCAGGTCGAGGCTTGCTGTCACCTCGTCCACTGTGAGCAGATTAACATGCGTCATGGCCGAGCTCCTCTGCAAATGACTTCATTGATTAAGTTAGCGAAAAGCAAATGTGTAATATGCTCAAATAAAATGGCAATGATGAGCATAAAAGACCACCTTAAATCTGTTACCAGTCTGTGGAAAACACCAAACTTCATTTGACAGCTTCATCCAACACATCAATGCCATCAAATCACACACCCAGTAGAGTGGTGAACAGAAAGAAGGATGGGAAGTTAGGCTTTCAAGACACATGTTCATGTGAAGACCCGTTGGAATGAAGAGACTGTGAAGGAAAACCCACAGACGCATATCAGGAGACACAGAAAGGATCGATGGTGAGGACAAAGCAGAACATCTTCTGAAATGAGGTGGAGGACAGATGGAGGGAGACACAGCAGGTCTGGGGGAGCACCATGGACCAAATGACAATCACACCTTGAATTGAGAACAGGAAGTACACCATTAACTCAACAGGAGCCATCAGAAGGATGCCAGTGGGACTCTCTGATGCTGAAAGCAGACTACTCGAGACTTTTTTCTTAAGGCGAACTCTGAGTCCGATTAACCGATTATAGAGTGATAACTCTCGGCCGAGAGACATGGCAGACGACACGATGGACGCCGACAAATCGCAGCTCGTCGGCTTTCACAACTCGAGTGACATACACAGGTGATCGGTAAACTGCCAAGTACTGACCACATGTCAGCACCAACAACAAATGCTTAGAATTGTATTCGCAGCTTTATGAATGAAATTGAACCCGTAAACCATTCTTCATCACTCGTCGGTTTCTTTTCCCCTCTCTGTCGGTAGAGAGGCTGAGAGTGTGTGCGACATACGTGTGTGTGTGCCGAGGGTGAGGTCCGACCGTACGGGTGTCAGCCATTTGATAAAATGCCACTGACCCAAGGGTGATAGTCAAATTGTTGACTGCACAATACCAGACATGGGGCGTCAGCTCACGAGATGAAGTTGCAACCACCGTGGAAAGCTAGCGAGAGTGTGTGTGTGTGTGTGTGTGTGCGTTTCAAGCCTTGGAGCTCTAAAACAGTGTCAAAGAGCAAAAAATATATAAGTTGCTGCCAAAATGTCAAAAGTCTGGGAGTGTACAGCGATACAGCTGCTGCTGTTGAATTAAATTAGTTCAAAATGTTTAGTTAAGAAAGCACAGTCAGTGTGTCTTGTTGTTCATAAGACCAGAGGCTGTGTCCCTGCTGGGTTCACTCTTCTGACTCTTTCCCCGGCCCAGGATGTTCTGAAAACAGAGAGACTGCACAGTAGTCTTTAATAACACACAGAGAGCTGTGGCACCAAACAGCCTCTAGCTATGAGGCATGGGGAACTGGAATGGATGGGATACACTGCATTTACCCGGGAGGCCACGGGTTTACCTCACATCCCACCCAACAACAGCACCGTGTATCCTTGTTCCGTTACGGCGATCCCATCTGAGGGATATTTGTTTTCAGGCTGTGCGGCGTCTCATGGGAGGACAAAGATATTGGCATTCTTTTGATCAGCAGATAATAGTATTTGGTCTCAGTGATAATTATGCCAAAGTGTTGCTATAAAATCTAAATTTAGAAGAGCTGTAAATGTAGGACATTTCATATCCTTTGGATATATCTCACATGAAACATTTCAACACAGAATTGTGTTGGGAATGGGTAGAATAGCAATGAGATGATGCTTAAAAAACAATATGGTAATAACTAATTCACTCAATAATAGAAATGCATTATATTTCAAAATGTATTTGTACTAGTAGTGGTAAGGCTGCCACGGACAAGGCGACTGGACAGAATAAACTGTACGGTGTGTATACTTTCCAAGTTAAGAAAAAAAGCCACAAAGAAGAACAAGAGGCGTTGCCCTCCAAGAGTAGAGATTGAGTGGATGTGACGAGAGTGTTCTCGTCGGCCATTGGTTCGGTCTCTCATTGACTGCAGGAATTGAGTCGATTGATCCGGGGCTTGGTTGATCGATACAGTTGTCGGGCAAGCTACCTGGAATAAGTGCTACGCTACCAGTTACTCTGCATGGAATGAAGCTTCACTACACTGAAGACACCAGATAAAATACAGCAAGCCAAGCATCAGCAACATGGCAAAAGTAGTTTAACTACATGACAGCTTCTTTTTTTTTATTCAAACATCCATGGACATCCATTTTTTATTCAAAAAATGGATTTTTTTTAATTCAGAAAATGGATTTTTTTATTTAACATCCATTTTTTATTCATGATCCATGCACCTTGATGTCCACCTTCCTTACACTCATAATGTACAGTGCAGACCTACTACACTGTAGGGAGTAAGTCACCGTGGCCGTAGTCTTATACACGGCGACTCGCTCCCTCTTTATAGTGAAGAGTCCTGTCAGAATTGAAAGTGAACACACTAGAGGAGTGCATCTCAAGGTCTGGTCTTGTTTACTGCTGTTCTAATCTGTGGTTTGTTTGCAGAAGTACGTCCTCATTAAACTAAACTATGTCTCTGTTATCTGTCGTTTTGATGGAGGTCTTCGTTGGTCCAGAATTTCGGTTCACCTGAAACAGACCTGTGCTTGAAACAATTGACCAGTCCTAAATCCACTGAATCTAAACTGGAACCCACTTTCAAGTTGCTGACTGTCGGGTTCAGTTCAGGAAAAGCTTTCTTTCATAATACCCAACATTTCGGTCAGCCGGTCCCAGATTGGGGTGAAACAGCCAGTGCCCTGCCCATAACTCTAAATGTGTCCCCCCCCCATGACAGACCTTCGACCTGCCTTGGGAATAACCCGCCTCTTGCCCAATGCATGCTGGGATAGACTGCAGCTCTCCTCCACCATAAACAGTAGAAGCAGTTTAGAAAACGAATGGCCAGATGGATCTATCTGATATATCGTCTCACTGTGCTCTCTGCCTGTCTGCTGATGTCACTACCTGTCATCAGTGTCCACAGGATGCTTTTCCAATTCAAATTCAATCAGGGAGAAAATGAAAATCTCACTGGGCTGTATTATTTATACACAGAGACCCTGCTTTCATCATTGCTGCGATCAGCAGCCTGCCCTCATTATGCAGACACACACACACACACACACACACACACGTCACGACAAACTCACACATATTTTGCATTCACATGCTGACAGAGAGGAAGAACTGGAACCCTGCCACTGGCAGCTGTGTGAGGCAGATATACTGTATTCCTTAAAAAGGATTGTTTGTGCCGTGTGGCTGGCATCCTGAATAATATGGTAGTTTGGGTATTGGAATGCAGAGGAAGTATTTTCTATAAGTCTGCTCAGCTGCAGGACATGTATCTTTGTTTGATGATATGCGGCTTACATTTGTTTGACAAATGGCATATTCAACGAGTCATTAACTGGCAAACAGAAGGCAAAAATCGTATTCAGTCAGCATTAGATATTATAACATTGTGTGAAAAGTTCCCGTGAACGAACCGACTGCGAGGTGAATCGTCTCAGCAATTCAGTTCATGAATCTGCGTTTCCGGCACGTCAACTGGAGGATTAAAGAACAAAGGGAGGAATAAAAGAAAATGGGTGAACAGTCCTGAGTTTAGAGGACGGCGTGTCTTAAATTGTGACGAGGATCGGGACCCTGACACTCGAGAGTTTTAATCATCTCTCATGGTTTCACACATCGTCGCTCCTCACTCCAGATTAGATAAATCACTCCTCTTAATAAAGCCTTTCTGGGGGTTTGCAGACTCTCAGAGGAAGTCGTGATCTACAGTGTTCTCAGACTGTGGTAATGTCAAATACCTACATCAGTCCCTCACCGATAATATGCTGCTATATTACCTCGTTGGTCACTGACGGTCATCGCAGTGACGCTTGTCACTATTTTCTGCTCGAGTGAAGCAGGAGATGGAAGACGACTCTGGCAGCTCTGTGGCCTCAGATGGTCTGAAGTCATTTGGCCAGTCTGCTCAGACAGCAGTTCAGGGAGTCATTGTAACGCATGAGGTGAGATATTACAAGATGCTGTCAAGTGCTTTCAAAAGGGAGGTCCTCTGGAAGTTCAAACCATTGAACTTGTTTCCTTCTTTTGGATATCTTGCTCGTACAGCTCACTGAAGCCCGATGGAACGTCACGCAATTGCAGATTGCGACCAGTTGAAACTTCTCTCGCGTGCCAAGCGTGGAGGGGAACTACGGCGGCTGACGCGAGAACACAAACGGCCCGATCTCTAGTCGGCTGTCGTAAGAGTAGCCGAGGTCATTTAGAGAATACCAGTGTGTGTGTGTGTGTGTGTGTGTGTGTAGTGGGACGGGAGTTATGAAGACAGAGAGAGAGAGAACCGCGGACGAGTTGGCAACCCTGCTGCAAGTAGCCCAGATGTCCAGGGGGTCACGATCAGACGGCCAAACCATCTCAATCAGGTCCATTCAGTGCGAGTGAGCAGCTGGTCAACTACTAGCTCCCCTGAGGGTGAGACCACACATCCTCAAACTCATTTTGGCCTGTTGTGTTTTCAATTTCACTCTCTACCCAGAGCTTGCGGCTCCAGGTCAACTTCCAATTGACAAATACAATCTGGTTCAACACGGTCATCTCTGCGGACGATGAAGCGGTTGTTTTGGGAGAGTCGTTTATTCAGAAGCGCTTCAAGCAAGAGCTGCTGAGCTTCCATTGAGCCTGCACTTTGGATACTGCTCGGACACGTAATTCATCTTGTTTGACTTTAAGGGGATCAATCCTTTCAAGTCATGAGGTTCGAGTTCAAGTGAAGTCAAAATAAAGTCGGAAGTCAACTCGAATCCGGATCTATTCCCCCGAGCTGAGACATTTTCAAATCACACAGATGCTTCTCTTTGCTCTTATGAAGCAAAAAGCTGCGTCTGATTGCATCCAGCTGCATAATTTCACTGAATGGATTCATGGCTTCTCTACAGTTTGCTCCACCTTCGATCTACCTACAATACCTTTGGGTACTAATTGATGGATTAATGCTGCACATATGGAAACAACCTCGGACAAGACCTCGAGGGAAGGACGGACGCAGACGTTTCATGAATACGGCGCGGTGTACTGGAGCAAGAGTGACTCCTGTCAAAGCTCAAACTGGTCTGCATCTCGCTGTGTGCGCAATCGTGACCTTAAAAACACAAATATACAGTTATCCAGCTGAAACAACAGCTCAGAACACTTCCCGTTTGCAAAACGCGTCATTTATTTGGCGGCAAAACTTACGGTGAACAAAGAAATTACAATATTTTTACCAAATTGCTTTTTTGATCATGACACTACAGGTACCAGTATCTATGTTAATACATAATACCACCCAGTACAGCCAGTACAGCCAGTCCCCTCAGTCAGTTGAAGCTGTGAGACGGTGCAAAGTACATTTCGACTACAAATCCCATTCATTGAACCTCGGTGAGACTGCATGGCGAGGAGCTAATCCTGTCCCAACACATTGGCACAGAATCAGGGTCTCAGGGGGGGGGGGGGGGAGGTGAGACGAGGTGAAGGGCACTGCACACCACGGTGGCAGCGTTGAGAGACGACAGCGGGAGCAGTGGAGGATACTTTGTCATCGGTGGACGTGGAGGAGAAAAGAACCACTGTGGGCTATTCACCACAACTCTGCTCCCGTATCCTGACCCTCTCTGAGGCCGATAAACAAAACTCCTCGTGCCTCGCTGCAATTCCGTGCTAAATTAATTAAGCTTCCAGGGCCTCAGTGGGGCAAGTCAAATGTAGGTTTTAATTAAGAGCCGAGGCTGCAGGGTTTCTCCGGCCCTCATAGTATTTGGTCTGTTCATTGCTTAATTCATGTTTTTATTAAGGCCTTAAGTTAATCCGAATAAGTTTTAAATGTTTTTCTGAAAACAAGCTGGCGATATTTTTATCGCAACAATGGATGAAATGACTCCATGTTGGGTGAACCGTGTCACTCGTAGTAGGCCGTGTTCCCACCAGCTGTACAGAGTGTTTTAGCAGCTTTCAGCTCTTTGTGTTGGTGTTGCGTGTCGTAATTTGACTGTTTTACTTCATTCTCGGCACTCTCATCAAAACAGAGGAAAAAAGAAACGTGAAGGAGGAGGATGTTGATGATGGGGGGAGAAACTGAGCCGTGGCCAGCAGCCAAAACCAGACTGTGTTCACAGATGAAGGCGACGCTCCCCTTCTGTCTGAGATCCAGATGAAAGAAGGGCTAAGCCGCTCGGAAGGTTCAACAGGGAAAAGTGCTATCTTCAAGCTGGCTGTCACAGCTGTCAGCTGTCATAATTATCACAGAGGCCGTGAACCGATTGCCAGAAGATGATACAAGGTTATCTTCGTGACAGGCCTATTCAATAAAAAAAAAAGAAAGACAAGCCGGGGCTGGACCCGAGCAGTTTCTGGGGCCCTAGTTTGCTCCTGTTCTTAATTCCACCCCCCCACCCCCTCGCTCCCTTGGTGACTCAGCAAGTCTAGAGAAGGAACTCTCAAGCAATACTTTGCCATAAATATAGATTTTTGAGCAGCAAACACTCACCTCTTGCAGCCGTCTCACACTTTGAAGCGTGCATCTTTGCAGGGTTAGGGCACGGCAGCTGCAGGACAGCTTAGATTGGCTGAAAAGAAGTATAAAAATGTTCATTGAAAATTGTTAAACCACTACTGCAGAAAAATCTACTCCTCCATTGTTCACCAGTTAGGTCAGTGTGATATAAATACTCATATCTTTTGCCAAAATAAGCCGAACGTTTTATGGAAATGTTGAATAAATAACTGAAACTGAAAGTAAGAAGTCATATTTTGTAAAAGGTTCAAATTTGACAATACTGAGAAACAAGTCAATACAAACAAAAATAAAGCTGGATTTGTGTTGCCCTTTCAGCAGTGTAGCCTTTCTACAAAGGCAGCTTATATTCGACAGCATGCCCTTTGGCAGCATTTTTCAGTGGTAAGAGATCTGATATTCAAAGCAAGTTTTTCACTGCAACATGAGTTGTTGCTGTTTAAAGCAAGCTGTGTTTTTTGTTTCTTTCAACATGTACTCTAATGTACATGCCCAGAGTTAAATGACAGCAACTACAGGATTGCAGTCAGATTTGTCCCGCGGCGATGACTCCTGATGATGCTGGTCATGAACTCTTGCACCATCACCAGGCCATATGTGTGAAATGTTTTCAATGGAAATCCATCCAATCGACTTTAGGATTGATCTCCATAACATTGGTAAACATTCATGGTACCCACAGGATAAACTGTGAGAACAGACTTTTTCAAATCCAATCCCTGGATTTACGACCAAATACCTTTGTATGCACAGCTGCACACAAAGTAAATAAGGAACATGAACAGATGCTGATTTGTGGCAGAAATTGAGGGGAAGATGCATCCGCTAAGGTTGAAAATGTTACTATTTCAGCAAAAACCTTCCTAAAGCTGCATGTGAACATAATCCAAGCTTGACATTTGTTCTACTGTTCACATCCGACACAAATAGAATTGAAATAAAACTGCAGATTCGAGTTTTTCCCTCAGACCGTCTGAGACCGTCTGAAAGTTCAAACAGGGAGAATACTCTAAATATAGCGGACACGTAAACTGATGTCGATTCTTCTTATACAACATTACTTCTTATTATAAAGTCAGTGCTGACAAATGGTAAAAGTCCGCTGTCTTAAAAAAAAATACAATTTCATTCACCTACACACCTGTTACCAGCTACACGCTTCTTGCATTTACAGTTCTGCACTCAAACATTACGACACAAATTGCCACCAGAGCAGTTATAGTATAACTATTAATAAACTCGCTGTAAGTTCACACATCAGCGAATTATGCCGACGCCGTGCGCCTGCAAGGGACAATCCAAGGCAATTTGCTATTTTCAGAGTACAGCCTCTTCTGAATGTGTGTATTTGAAAGATGAAAAGAACATAAAATACATCCACGAGTGTAGAGCTGCTGTGGTAATAACAGTGATGGCAGCTAACTTTATTGAATTATAGGATACAGTGTTGACAATGTATTCAAATTGCCCACTTAAATAAAGAGTTGAGGAACCTGCATCAATCTGATTGCAATTTATTGTAAAAAGGGGAAATCCAGAGCAGCTTCCTGTCCCCCTCTCAAACCCAACAACTGCACAGATTTGATGTATTGTCGACTTTTAATCTAATTCTAACTCTGAAAAGGCCAAGCACAGGAAATTTAAATGAAGAAACGGCCCAAACGTGGCCTCAATTACCGCTTTCCTGTCCGTCTCCCTTTACAGGTTGCGAAAAGGTAGTTCTCAGGCTGCGGGTGAAGGCACTCCGAGGGGAGGTGGTATATTCTGATGAGCCTGCATGGGACATAGGAAGACGAGCCTCAAAAGCTTGTTGAATCACGTTTTCTGATCGAGACGGCTCACAAAAGTTGCATATTCTTTTCTATCAGCCCAGTATTACAAACTCAGAGCAACTGTTTTTGTGGTAACAACTCATTGAGTAATTGTAAATGTCTTTTTTTTCCAGCCGTGCTCGTCTCTCTAAGTACACTTGTGCTCTGAGCCCAGTGAACGTCTCATTGACAGTCAGGGCAGCTGCTGCTGAGCACATGTCACGGGCAAACTCAGCAACGCACAGATGGCTTCAAATATACTGCTTAAAGTCATCATTCACTTTAATGCTGCCACTGCATGGCCAGCCAGGCGAAGCCTTTCCTTTCTGTCTTTCTCTGGACACCCCCCCCCCCCCCCCCCACTGACTCACAACAGCCTGCTCTGTATTCCCGGCCGAGGGTGAAGGGCGGGAAGACTCTCCTCTCACCTGCAATTTGAACAAAGGAGACTTGATCACAGGCAATTCTGTAAGTTATCAGCCCACTATATAGTCAGCAGAAATAACAATGCACCAACCAAGAGCTGCCGTGCCCCTTTGAGAGTCTCACAATGGCTGTTTTCAGAGGCGGAATCCCCCAAACACCGCACTTATTCCATCTTTTATTCTGCAGTGCTGAGAGATTTCTGCTGGCATGAAATAAAAAGACATCCTCGCCATTCATACCTTTAGAAAAATGGATATACTGTGTTATGTCAAAGTAAAGGACTTTTTGACTTTCGTCCTCCCTTTTGTTCAGGTGTGCACTTCCTTACAATGAGTGGTATAGCTGTCCTGTGAAGGTGTGATATTAGCAGGATGGGTGACTCAAAGATCATCCTCGCTTTGAAGTGATGATTCATCTCAATGTGTGGGGGCTTAAAGAAGAGCGAGAGGGCCGGCTGCTCCCCACAGGAGTTTAAACGAGATGTAAGGAGCGAATTGGACTTCACTACTTCCTAATCACTCACTGTCTGCACCTGAAAACTCCAAAGGAAAGAAAGCAACTGGACCAAGAGATTCATCGAAAATGAAACCAGTCACAAGTGCCCCATTACAACACAACGTGTGGATCAAGGATCCGTTTCTAAAGCCACCCGAAGACCAGCGAGACCCACCAACAGGACAATCACACTGGACTCTGCGATGGCCGACGGCGACCACCGTGATGTTCCTAATCCAAGAAAATCAATGATGTTCTGTTTACAGCTCGTTGCACCACCCGCAAATGAGGATCCGCAACTTCAGGTTGAAATATACAAACGTTTATAGAGATACGAGTGCAGGACAAAAGCCTCATTAGCGTCGAGCCTAAATACATTCTCGTCACTTGACTTTATTTACTGAGCACAGCAAAGTTCAGCACCGTGAGCTCTGACTTGCCCCATGCTGTAGAGGGGAGGCGCACACAGAGGCCAGAGCGAGGCTCAAGGAGCTGGAGAGTGGTTTTTCTATTCAGCGTTCAACTCCTGATGAGTTTTCTCTGCCGAAGATCGGAAAGTTATCGTCGAATCGGTCATTTTTTGTGCAGTTTATCTGGCCTGAGTTTATGTGTTGCAGCAGGCAGACACGAGTTTATGGCTGCAGTTTGAATTAAACTGATATGAGAGGATAGTTTGGAGCGTCTATTCATTTGAATCTATACTTTAGGCGGATGAATTGATGGCTGCATCATAACCTGCACGGTGTGACTTCCCATTTTTTCCCATATTTTTTATGTTCAGCTCGAAGTAAAAACATCAGCATCGCTGCCACAGACCACAGATTAACCTCGTTAGGAGTGCAGGTGGTATATTGTCAATTGATAAAATACATCTGTGATTTAGATGCAACATTACATTGCTGCTCTGAAGCGTTCTTTGTCCAAAGTCTTCCCTTTGTTCCATTATATCATAATCACCACTTGTGGCTGCTCTTCAGTAAAGCCTCTTTCAATGACGCTGGCTTTTGTTGACAGAAACTGCTCGTGGCCTCATGAGGACAGCAGAGCAGCGAGTCAGATAAAGGCATAATCCCAGAGATTATGTTGGGATGTCAGGTAAGCATCACAATAGGACTGTGGTGCAGTGTGGCAAGCAGCAAATTTGGCAAATTTGACGCAGTGTGCCCTTGCAGAGGTGCGATCAGGTGCAGTGAACAAGGAGGAGGCAGTTGGTCGAGGGAGTCTGTAATAGTCAGAGAAGACCAGACTTGACTTGGACTTGCATGAAATAAACGAGTGCAGGAACATTCGTCTCTGTAACATCATGTCGTGCAAACCTGCTTCCTGTTCTCCCAATTTCCCTTTTCTTCCTCCGTCCCTCCATCTCTCCCCCCCCACCTCCCTCGGGTCTGGTCACACAGCGCAGCGGCGGCTGGTAATAAGCGGCGGTCACACCGAACGGTCTGCTCTGCATCTGGGCGCAGACGCCACAGCGGGAGGAGGAGAGGACGACGAGTTAAGAGCGGCAGAGGAAATGTGGGTCACGCTTGAAGCCACAATGACGGTAGAATGCACCAGTACAATCTCTGCTGCAGCACCAAATAAATCAACACCCGTCACACGTAATAACTAATGGCTCCTCTCGACACTCCAAGCCAGTGCACAATATGAACCTGGAACCAACAAGTTCGATAAATGAACCTGACATTGAATACCCCAAAACCCCCACACACACACACATTCTCAACTCTCCGGCTCCAGCCAATGACATTTCACAACCACCTCCGAGGCACCCGGACAAAGATTGATCAGAGCAAAAGGTATCAAGCAGGAGCTTATGAGACAGAGTTCCCAGAGTTCCCATTACAGGCAACCTAATCCGTTCATACGGGCGCGCTCTTAATGGGCAGCGAGAGCTGTGTGTAGTGCGTGTGCGAGGTCATCCATCACGAGCGGACATCTGAGGAAGCGAGGGGACAACAGAGGAGGTTCATGTCAGCCCGGATATCTGACTGAAGCTTCACATCTATTCAGCATCCAAATCTCCAGTGACAACGCTGAGCGATTTAGCCGAAAAGAACGGTTGACACAAGCAGCCCAAGTCAACTTCCTTCTTAACTTGGTTTGCAGTCGCGCTCGGCTCCGCAGACGGGCGCGAGAGCTCCGAGCATGAACGGAGGCGTTTGTGCTCAATGCGCTGTTCGTTGCATTGTTCTCCGGAACGGCAGAGTGCGTAAGAACAAAAGGAACTGTGAAGAATCAAAAAGACAAGGACTGTAACCGGCTACAAGCCATGAACCAACCCCCACAATGCAGAGGAAGGGTCGCAGTTCGATGTAAACTCGTGTAGAGAAAGAAGTCGAGTGGTACATGCATTATAAACAAACAAAGGTTGAATATCCTGGAAACAATTTGATCGCTGCCGGCTTCACTACGGTCAGTATAAAGGAAACTTCTGGTCGGCCGGTCTCGGCCTCAGAGATCGGGTCAGACATTCGGAGTACAGTTGCTGCTCCTTCGTGTCCAGCTGAAGTAGCTCAGGCATCTGATCACGACGCCTCAGCTTCAGAGGTTTTCCAGAGCAAACCAACTGGTCAGAAGCCCGAGTGAGATCACGCATCTGGTCTGGCCTGGGAAAGCCTCGGGGTCTCCTCGGAAGAGACGTTTGGAACACCCCGCTAAGCCTGCGACCCGGCCTTGAATAAGCAGAAAAGATTATTGTTCATAATGGATGCAAGAAACGAGCAATTTTACTGAACGTACAGTGACGCTGCGAAATTGCCCCGAGCGATAACATTGCAGCCCGTTTGGCGGCTGCCGTCTACAGTGTTCAATACCGGACCAACTTCAAAAACAGGTGTCACAATTAGTCAGTTAGACACAAAAACATGGGAGAATAGAGTCAAGGCAAATTGAGGCAAACCTGTCCGTGCAAGCTGTGAATGCAGTAAATCTGGATTTCAGACGTCAACATGTTCATCAGATTAAGTCAGAGTTCTACACAGCCAACGTTTCTACCCGGGAGTAATAACATTCTGCACCTCTCTTCATCAACAGGGATTATGACTGCACTACGAACCACCGACACATAGTAGCTGCTTCTCACCATGAACATGCGTGTTTGAATATTCATGTGCACAGCTCCCTGCGGCCCGGGGTCACGTGACTCTTCAGCCATTTTCAGGAGCTGAACCACTCAACACAGCCCGGTTAGCAGAAAAAAGCTATTTCCGATGTGAAACCTGCCTTTGATCGGCAGCTCACATCTGCGAGTGCGGTGAACCGGTCGCTGCCGGAGGCCCCGCCGAAGTCTGAGCTGAAGGAGTTTCTGGTAAACCTGCATCATGTGATCCGATTTTGCACAGAATCCGACCCAGCGGCAGACAACAATCATTAAGAATAACGATGTAAAAATAGCCGATCTTCTCGCTGATGGTCTCACATGCTTGTGTAGGTCATGAAGAGGAATCGGTAATAAACTCGGACTGTTTCATAACCAGTTAAAAGTTCCTCACAAGGTACTTTAAACTGCTTTCTTTATCACCAACTGTAACTTTTCTACAAATGGACTTGTTCTCCAAAGCTGTGATGCAATTTTAAATGATTTCAGAACTCTGTCCAGCAAATAAAATGCGCTAGAGTCCATTGATTTAGCAAAGAATCTCAAAGTCTTGCCTTGAATTATAGCAGATTTTGAAAAAACAATTAAAATATTCCCTGAGAATCAAGCACGCAGTGAAGTGAAAGAGAAGAGCTGCAACAGCAGCAGCAGAAAGAAGAAGATATAAAGAGAGGACCGCTATCCTCAGTGAACAGACCATCACAACCCCAACTTCATTCGTTCAGGAGAATGAAAACATCGTTGACAGGACGAGGAGGACGAGGTCGTGTCAGTCATGCTGCAATGTTTTGTTCAGACACCGTACAGCCTGCTGCTCTACGGATGCTGCAGCAGTGGCGTCGGCCTGCAGTCTAATGGATCCGGGTTCCGTCTGATGGGAGAAGTACCGAGGAGGGCGTCGTTCAGCTCGGCGACACGGCCCGACAGACAGCTCGGTTCATGGTGGAAAAACGACGACGCCGGGAATCGAGTGCTAAAAGACGCCCACTGTGCTCCGGGACCTCTAAAGCTATTAACGCTCTGCCTTAACTACGTTTGAGGCACGACTGAACAGAAATCCGGTGTCGCTCCACAATTAACGAGATGAATGGATTGGTCTCTTGTTCCACATCAAATGAACTCAGAGTGCCTCGCACATGGATACAAAATTAGATCTGCAGACTGATATGAAATATTCTGCAACTTTATCACAGTGCTCCCTGCAGGTAAAGACATTAAAACTACTGTGGAGAGAGAAGTAGTTTAGAACGATACTGCAGGCGGTTGCATGTTTTTCCCCCACACCAGAATAAGCTCTTTCATCCCATATTTGGGAGAGAAAATATGCTCACAGAACAAGTGAGCTCTCACACAGCCCTCAGCCCTCTCCAGTCAAAGGAAATGTTGTCTCCGGGTAAAACTGTCACTCAGGTATGAAAATATGCACGCTGTAAAATCAGAGCTGGATCTGTAGTTGACTCTGCTCACTGCAGGTGTTTCAAGTACCGACTGAGAAGAGCCGACGCAAAACGGGACGAACAAAACGAAAAGACGCAAAACACAGGAAGTGAACTGAATGAGCCGAGTCATACACAACCCACTGGCATGCAGGACGGACTACATGCATCATCATGTGCTCAAGGTTTGCGATACATTTGAGAGTGAATCATTAAACTCAGCAGCACAGCAGGTCGAGATTTCTTGTGAAAAGATATGATTTATATAAGGTGACAATTTATTGCATTGAATATTGTTTGGATTTTGATCGTAACGTTTGTACTTGATCATGTAAAGCTTCATAATACTATTGAGATGTGAATTTTAACTAAAACGTATGTGAAGTGTTATAATACACACTTTGTTTCCATCCTACCAAAGGATATTTATGCAAAAAAATATTCACTTGAAATACGTTCCTTAGCAGATGAGCTTTGGACAGAGAAACCTCTCAACTTTGATAATGTGTCAGAAAAAAAAAAATGCAAATATCTAAAATAGGGATTTCTTCTCTCGGAAGGAATTTCAGCATCAAAGAATTTGGTGAACTTGTACCCAAGATGAAGCGTTTCATCGCAGTCGCAGCTTCACCGACAGG
Source organism: Melanostigma gelatinosum (assembly GCF_949748355.1). NCBI lineage: Eukaryota > Metazoa > Chordata > Actinopteri > Perciformes > Zoarcidae > Melanostigma > Melanostigma gelatinosum. Next base: position 29,133,722 of record NC_136635.1, read on the forward strand.
ACTTCTCCCTGTGTGTTTGTGTAACAGAATGAATCCGGTGGAAGGTTGTTGCCTGACTGAGCGCATCAGGCCACATGCTCGGTCCACCGGCTGGAGGAACATTGATGTTCAACTGCCACCTGGTGGTGAGAACCATGCTGTACAGCAGAGATGGAGACATTGACGGCAGTAGCTGCTCACTTTGTTCCCAGGATTAAGTCCAAACATGTTAACTGCATGTGCAGAGATCAGGAACATCCTCCGACAGGATGTAACTTCAGCACCATCAAAGCACAACACATCTGCCCTTACACATTCATTTGATTTGTGCAGATCTTAAAATAGCAAGAAACTTATTTAGAACTTGACATTTCCTTAACTTTTCAAAAATAAAATATTTACGCAAACTAAAGTGAGCATCCGTCCTGAATCCCTAACAAGTCTCCATCCTCACAAACAGCAGTTTGCTTTGAGAAATGAAGCAAACATATTAATGGCATCTCATACAACTGAAGCAGGTTTTGAATATAATATAAATGTAACTACACAAATGTCTTTAATGTGCCAGCCCGGACTATTCGTGCTCTTCGTGGTGGATATTCAGCTTTTCTTGTTGCATTCATTAATAAAAATACAATAAAACATAAAACTATTTTTAAAAGTTTATTTCGTGAAATGAAGAGAAGTACAGAAAGTAGTTTACCTGTATGTCCGGCCAACAACAATATATTTATTAGGGCTGTTTATTCATTTTAGAGTCATAGTTTAATAAAAAATAAAATAAAAAATGACTCCACATTGAGGCAATAGAAATGCTCCCACCAGGTATTTAGCACATCTAACCAAGCGTAGGAATAACCGAGCCAGAGCCCCACTGCTGGCTGACAGAACCACAGAGAACGTGCAGATATTTAAGATGCGCTGCAGCCTCTGATGATGCAAGGCCATCACGTACACTGCAATCCCTTCAGGAGGAATCCACAGGCCCCCTCACCCCTGCAGAAGGCCTCAGAGAGAGCATTACTGGGACGTCTGCACCGACTCAAAGGGATTACCCAACAGCTGGATGCTATGACGGGCGCTATTCGAAATAGATACGATGGTGTTCGTGCATATTTACTACAGTATGAGTCTGGAACGGTTTTTTTGTAGTGATGACAGTGAAGCCTGCATGTATTTGAGGATTAACGTAGACTCCCCCCCTCCCTCCCCCCCGTGTTGCTCACCGGCAATAAGCCCACAATACAGCGGCAGAGCTGCGTGAGGCCTTCCTAAGCTACAGAGCAGTCACCGATGCTCGTGCTGTGCTACTGCAACACTGTCCATCACGTCTGACACGCTCTGCTGGTCCAACACCTCGTCCACCCGTCTGAGAAAAGAGACCGGCAAAGACAGTTCAGTACGATGAAAACATCGCAGCGTAAACAAGTACAACTCCATATTCAATTTTTTCCCAAAATCTTTCAACTCTAAAAGCCCTTTCAGACAGAGAGTGACACACTGCCCTCTGAAACACATTTCCACCGGCTCGCGCCGGCTTTCTGCTGCACAACTCAGACCTGCAGAGCTCTAGGACTATTAAAGAACAGAACATTTGTTGTTCCAACATTAAAGTCTGTGTCTCCTCTCTGTTTACAGGACTGTTAAAAGTTGAATCATTACTTTCGGTCGGACAATCCAATATGGACTCTCAGACTGACTCAGTCCCTCAGGTTTCTAGTTGGACATTGAGCCAACAAACTGCAACAGAGAGTCAGACTAATAGAGAACAACCAAAGGACTCTGAACCTTGTATTATCTAATGTAAGCAGACTGAATCTTCACCAAGTCCCAACGTATTTCTAAATCCATTTTTGATCGGGAGCTCCGTGCCAACAGCCAGCCCTGGTAATAAACATGTCTGTTTAGGACCTTATAAAATCCTTCAGTACGCGCACACACACATCAGAAGTGTTTCCCCACGTCGGGTCAATGCAGGTCTCCCTGCTGCAGCTCAGGCGATGTGTGCAGCAGGTGGAGGTCCTGCTGCTGTGGAGCTGACAGGGTTTCCTGAGTCTACCTGCAGGGACAAAAGGAGGGGAAATAGAAGACAGTAAGTGATGAGGGCTAAAATGAATAAATAAAAAACCCAATATAAAAAGGAAAAACACTACCATGGGCAGTTTTTATTTTCTAAAACACCTTAAGATTCAAACTACCAAGTGGGCCACTGATCACAGCCGGCCCTGAAATTTAATTGGGTCACTGGTGACCAACAGAGCTGTTAGATGAATAGAAACGCACCACAGTATTAACAGTGAGAAATAAGTTAAAGTGCTGCCTCTGTGAAAACGCCTCCACACTGAGTCCTACCGTCAGCATCTCTTAAAACAGATCGCTTTCAGAAGGAAGGAGACGAAGGAACTATTTAAGACTTATTACAAAATTAACACAAGAAATAGTTCCGGCTATAAATTTGGAGGAAAATCTTCAGAATTCAGGCAGTGAATAGCGTAGCTCAGAGTGACGATGACCCGCACACCGACAAATTGAATGAAACACAATGAAATACAGCAGCAGCTGACTGCAATAGGCAGCGTGTCCTCACCAGCTCTCAGGCTGGAGCTCTTCCTCCCATTATGAAGGGAATCTACTGCTGGCAGGAAACATATTGTTCTCCTTGTTCGCAATAGCTCTTCCTGCCAAACCTCGTCCCTGAACTCTCCCGTCTCCAGGCTGGGAAAGAAGACAGAGCGGAACCAAAAATCACACACTTTTAGGACAGGAAACAATGTGAAGACCTTTAAGCGGGGCTTAGCTGGGACTCCGATAGCCCCGCTGCACAATGGGCATCACCACGGGTCCGCGGTGCTCCGGCAAGCAGCGACCCGACTAATGGTGCGACTCATCATTGTCACAGCCCACCTCTCTAGAACCCCATGTGAAACAGCACCAGCACTTAGCTTTGATAGTGACGGCATTTCAGGTTATGTTTTCTCAAACCTGTTTCAGTACATTCCCGCTTGTTACCACTACTTCTGCAGAACTGGGAATAAGAAAATCATTTCACACAAATGAGTCAGTTAGTGGTGATGTGCACCTCTGAAAGAGAGTCAGAGACACCAGGAAGCTACATCTGTGGTGATGACATGCTAGCTCCCATTTTCAAAATATAAGCAGACTAAAAATGGCCAAGAAATGTTATGTTTCGCCCCCCGAAAGTGAATCCTTTAAAAACATTAGTGTTGAGCCCTGAAAGCATCCAGTGAAACAAAAGCACTTCAGTGCAGTCCAGTTCTGTTCTCCGTCGTGTACTTAGCATTAGTTAGTTCTCACAGCCTCCAGGATTTAAGACTTTAAGACTTTTTTTTCTTTTTACATATAAATAAAGGAATGTTGATTCTTTTAATGGGCCGGTTCTTCCTCACAAAAAAATAAAACCGAACCGATAAGAGTATCAATAATAGTACTAGTATGAATAAAATCACAACGATCCCTATACATGACGGATACTATTTTAATATTTGCAGTAGATCTCATGTTCCATAGACTCATTGAGACAATAGTCAGAAACACGGCGGGTACTAATTCAAAACAAAGAAAACTTTGGTGAAAGGAGAAGAAGTCATGTTGCTATGGTCAGTGGACAGAAACAGACCTGGAGTAAAGAAGGAGCTGGAGTCCCGGTCAGTGCACTGATGGTCCGATACTCCACCACAGAGCTCTTCCACTTTGAGACGGACTTAAAAGATAAGACAGAGACAGGCGGCATCAATACAGAGTCTGGAAAATACACATCTTTGAATAGAAATCAGCAGCGATCAGTTTTCCTCTTAAATCCCTCAAAAAATTGATTCGCAATGCAAAAGTAGAAGAATAGCATTCTTAATGACTTATTGGTTTTACTTTGAGTCCTAAAAGAATATAATATAAAGAATACATGCTTATAAAGAGGTGGCCGGGTTGAGTCAGATGGCCCCTGTGCACACAGTGTGTCCTCAGGTTGGATCGGATTGAGGTATTGATGCCACTGCATCAAACACCCCAACTGATTAGTGCAACTCATCACTCTCACACCCAGCACCCACGCTGACCTTCCGGATGTGTTGGGAGACGCTGTGGTGCCTGCTGGGTTTGTGTTTACCTCGTGGTTCCATTTGTGATGACGAGGCAGCTCCATCCAGCCTCATCTTGCTGCAGTGTGTGGACTTCATGACAGTTAGCAGCAACTCCTGCATGAGACAAAACCCAAGCAAACCATTTCAAAGTCTGAACACACGACACCAACTAAATCCTGATGTTTTCTTGTAACATAGCCCACGGGACGTCAATGGGAGACCAAGAATAAAAACTAAATATGTGTTCAACATGCACGTATACAGCTGCATTGCTTTTGTTTTGAAGGAGACTGCTGCCGTTTCTTATCTCAATTCACATAGTGAATGTGTGCGAGCAGCAGCGTCTCACTGCAATGTGTTGGTGAACTGAGTTTACAGAGATGCGAGTAAACTGTTAACCCATTAAAAATGTCAGCCTGTTAAAGAAAGACTGACAGAGTGTAGTTTTTAGCAAAACATGGACTTATAAGTATTTATTTAATGAAGTCAAAGGTAAGACTGTTCTTAGTTTGTGGAGAGCAGATCGCAGTGTTGATGGATTACAATCTGAATCTCCATTAAGAGAGGAAACACACGGAGAAATACTAAAACGTGACTGATGTAGAGCAGCACGGACCTCTGAGGCTTTGCTAGCTATGCTGCTGAAGAAACATGCTCAGAAGATGTTGGTTCTCTTTGGATCGACCTCCATATGTGAACAAACATTCTCCGTGATGAAGTTTAACAATCCAGATCCAGATCCTCTCTCACTGAAGATCACCTGTCCTTCACATCTCACACATGCAACCTGACTTCAGTCACTCGTTCACTGAACTGACAAACGGAAAATTAGGTCATTGACTACAAACAATACTGATTAAAGTACTAATTTATCAGAAACATGTCAGTCAACCCAGTCAGGGTTTTACTGTTAAATATGTATATTTGTTTGAATCATTATTCCTGCTGCAGATGTTTTAGGTGGAGCTTATTTTACGGTAACTCCTTTGTCATTTTGGTAGTTTGGAAGGATTTGAAAAATCATATTGTGCAAAGTAACTAAAGCTCCAATATTTCCCTCTGAGATGCAGTGGAAGTACAAACTTGAATAAAATAGAACCAGTCAAATAAAGTACCATGAATTTGTACTTAAGTAAATATATTAGTTACATTCCACCACTGATCATATTTACTCTTACCACTCACAGCTTATCAAAACCATACAAGTTACTTTTTATAAAGATTTACTTTTTAATAGAGCAGGACTGAGTTCAGTCTGTTGGTCCGGCCCTCCACAACAGTCTCCGTTTCTCATGTGGCCCCCCTTTGTGTAGAGATAACTTTGTTAAAATCATATTTTTTGGCAAATTAAGCAATTTAATCCTACGCTAATTAAACAACCCCATAATATATAAAGAATACATGCTTATAAAGAGGTGGACGGGTTGAGTCAGATGGCCCCTGTGCACACAGTGTGTCCTCAGGTTGGATCGGATTGGGGTATTGATGCCACTGCATCAAACACCCCAACTGATTAGTGCAACTCATCACTCTCACACCCAGCACCCACGCTGACCTTCCGGATGTGTTGGGAGACACAATGGTGCCTGCTGGGTTTGTGTTTACCTCGTGGTTCCATTTGTGATGGCGAGGCAGCTCCATCCAGCCTCATCTGTGTGTGGACTTCATGACAGTTAGCAGCAACTCCTGCATGCGACAAAACCAAGCAGGCTAGCGTTAGCCATGCACACAACGTGGTCAATTAGTTACACAACCCGTCTAAAAAACTCAAACGTAAAGAGGTAAACTGGTCTTTGTGGACTGTTGGCTACCAATAATTAGTTTGTCAACATTGCAAACAATCAGTAACAACGGTTGGAACAAAAGCAAATATTACGTTTGCCAAATAAGCGCAATGTTAGCTTAACAGTTAGCTAACGCTAGCTGGTCAGCTAACGTAGCGTCGTACATTCGCTTCAGTTCCTCAAAACTGACACTTTCCTTCCTAACAGTCGAAACAAAAGCACCTCATATAAACTTACACAACGCAGACGCGGTAAGTTATCTCAGTCCTTTCTTTCTTCTTTGTACATTTTGCTGGCGCAGTCTGTGTGGCCCAACCGTTTTCTTCTCAATCAAATAAGTGCGTTTCGTAAAGCTCATCGCTGATTGGCTCAAACGCGGGAAAATGGGGGACGTTTATTGGACAGTGAAACCTGTTTCCGGTTGAACCACCACTGACAAGCTGTATATCTGTCACATGACCTGTACCCAGTATTTTACGTACCAGTAATCATCCTGTAAATACACATGGTGGTTTTTTGATGATCAGTACAGATCCTATAAAATGCTTTGTGTACAATACACTCAATGTATGTTCGTCTGCAATGAACTGCTTCATCCTCTTTCAGCATCTTGTCTCTTCTACCGCTGTATGAATGGCATCTCTTTTTTTTGTGTCTTTGTGAAGTCTGTCCTCTTTCCCGGTCATGGTGGTCCAGAGTAGATTCACATTATTCACTCCAGACACAGCAACACTCTGCCTGATACTCCTCAACGTATCACACTTAATATTTACTTGATATTAAAAGTTATGTACCTGACTTATTTTGTCATGTTATGACATTATTCTACTGAAACTATTTTATACTGTAATTACTATTTTGTCTGTTTTCTTGAGAAGGGATCCCTCCTCTGTTGCTCTAAGGTGGATGACTTTGCTTCATGCCTCCAAAACCCAGATTCTCTGATTACATCTTTGCTTCTGTAATTATCTGCAGAATCAGACCTCTATTTTCCTTTATTGCTATATGTTGATTGTGTTTGATGAGGAAGGCATTTGTCTGTATAAATAGATGAGTGAGCCAAATGTTTCATTGAAATGCAAATGCAATTTTATATTAAAAGATAGCAAAGGGATCATTCACTATGTCACACAACACAGCTTGTTAGTACTGCCATGGAAATACATATACAGTCTTTTCATATTTACACATCAAGTGACAACCAAACAGAAATCATAAATACCTCTTTTTGTTAACTTTACAACAGCTATACGCAACCAGTATTTCATAAGATAACAGAGCACTATTAAATAACTGGCATCTTCCCTATCATTTACAAGGCTTGGAAACACATTGGTTAAAATAATCCAGCGAAAACAAATAAAAACCAAAATGTTCTTCTCCAGTGAGTAAAATTAGTCTAAAAACGGTCATGAAATCCCTTTGTACAAAAGACGATACAACTTAATCAACACAATATCTTCAACAGAAATGTTTGCTTGTATCCGCATGATAAAATCTGTACACTTTTAGCATTCCTGCAGCAGAGGTGGAGGGACTGTGAGCCGGGATGATTGGTTACTGGGTCGCTGTGATGCTCTGCGGGCCTACTGTCAACCAACCGTCAGAGACCGTAGTTATGTAGCTGCCAAGACCCTCTTTCATTGGCCTCAGTGCTTCGTCTAGCAGCAAATCAGCACGTCGCTGAGCTTGTAGCAGATACTTCAAAAATACATGGTTCTATAAAGTCTAACCGATATATTTGTCAATATAGCAATATAGTATTTCCTCGTACCATTTCTCAACAACAGACAGAATGGTACTCTAAAAGTTAAAGCAATGCATAATATCTTTACGTGTATTAAATTCATTTTTCAGTATGTTGTCAGTGATACATTTCTAAACTAGAACCCTCACTGTCTGATGGGGTCAGACATGCACAGTTACCCATTTGTTGTACTGAGCTGTGGCTGATACTGCAAGAGTTGATGGATAAAAACTCAAATTACACAAAAAAAAAGAAAAAAAAAAAAAAAAAAGTACAAATGTTCTCGTTTCCCTCGAGCAGTGTTTCGCCATGCAGATACTTTTGGTTGTATGCGCCAGGTTGTTGACCTCTGAAACTTCACCCTACCCCAACATCATAGAGAGCCCAAATGACAGTGGAACTCTTGTGATTATGTTCCAGAATTAAGAAAATCTAATTAATTTGTAGTGACACAAATATCTAAAAATCTAACCCTACAATATCATATTGTTGTTTATCGAATATTTACACTTGTACCAGCCTTTAAACTGTTGTCCGTGGTGTAAGAATGGACAGGGAGGGCCAAATGATGAATACATCATTTAGGCAGCTAAGGCTCCAGCCAATACAGTTGGAGAGGTGACATTAGTAGAGAAGTTATTTATTAATTTATTAATGAATTGTTGTTAAAATCAAAGAGTTTAAAAGTCTAATAGTAAGTGCTGTTGTAGATAATCTTTCATCTGGCTAGTAAACCTCAGGAACATGTTTGACATATTTTTAGAAAGACCGATCAGAGAAACACTCAATGAGAGATTGCACTGAGAGGGAAGATTCCCAAAAAAACCCTCCAGTGTTTTGGGGCATCAGAAATCCCAGAGACACCTGGGTCAATAAAACCAACACTATCTGCATGGCTGAATAGCCCGAGTGGTACATGTCTGAGAAAATACGCTTTTCTGAGATTTGGGTGACCAAACCAGAGTTTAAAAAAAAATGTCACAAACATTTTAAAACCTCTGATAGAAAATAATTCTACAGCTGAAGGAGGAAAAAGAACGCAATGTTTGGCACTTAGGGCTGTTACTCCATCATGGCTTCCTCTGCTCGGCCCGAGGATCAGCAATGGTTGAATTACAACTTAAAAAAAAAAAAAAAAGAACAAAGAAAAACAAAAGGGCTCCTTTGAGATTACTTTTGCAAAGGATGAATGGACTTCTGCAACCAGCTGAGAGCACCAGCTACAGTACAGCCTTGCTTGACCTGTTGGAGGCTGTAAAATAAGGAATCAGAAGCAGGGGGCGTCATCACTGAGGGCAAGTCAGGGAAGTCAAACGAAACTAACATCCTGTCATTAAGATACGCTGCTATTGAAGTGTAAATGCTGAAAGAAGCATGGGGACTCTGTGACGCCCCACCCTTTGGCACTGTCATAAATACAACTCGTGAATACCCGGGTCCGGTTCTAACACAACACACTCGCCGTTTTTTTTGCCCGAAAGTCAACAAACCCACTCCACAAGTACAAAAAAACGTTCATAAATAGAGTTCATAAAGACATGAGTGGCATGAGAGAGCATCGCGGTTACGTCGTCCAGGGAGTACGTCGTTCTAGTGTCGTCCAAAAAAAAGAGAAAAGTTCACAAAGAATAAAGGTGAAGTGTTACACAGAGAAGCGTTTGTCGCATTGAGAGTCTGCATCCTTTAAAAAGGCTCCAGATATGAGTCTCTCTGTTCACTTCCTCCCCAGAGTCCTTTGCTTTGTTATTCCAACATGCTCATTAGTTTATCATTTTTGCCTGAAGGCAGTAGCACTGAGGGTACTGTACTGCGTGAGTGTGTGTGTGTGTGTGTGTGTGTGTGTGTAGAAGTAGGACGGAGCCCCAGTTTCAGAGACAGGAGTTGTGTTTATGGAAACTTAGTTGTGTCTAACCAGGTTATTTGTACAGTTCCTACGAATGCAACTGTTGCTCTGTTTGTACCTTTTTATCTTTGTGTGTTTGTACCGGCTATAATTACAGGTGTGTGTGTGTGTGTGTATTAGGTAACGGAGGTTGAGACGAAGCGTGGAGGGCAGGGGGGGCCTCCCTCACACTTCGCTCTCGGTGGAGGGCTTGCGCGTGGAGGCCCAGCCGGTGTCGGGGAGGCTGTGCTGGGCGTGGCGCTGAGGGGTGATGGCCGAGGGGGTCAGGGTGGTAATGGAGGAGCATTCGGACTCTTGGAGGAGCTGCTCCGTCTCGCCGTCGTCTAGCGAGGCGCTGCTGGCCTGCAGGGACACGGTGTCGGTGCGCATGCAGGTGTGCAGGCCGCCCCGGGACGGCTTGATCTGTTTGAGGTCGTCCCAGTAAAGCTCCTCGTTGGACAGCAGGCACACGCCCTCCACAATGCGGATCTTCTCCTTGGTGTAGCCTCCGTCCACTCCCCCCTGGACAACGAGAGACGGAGAGTTAGTCGGGGTGATGGCTGACGTTTGAGCAGTTTAAAAAGGGATATCCACCTATGATTTGTTTTTGTTTTCAGTTTATTCACTTTCAACGCGGCGTGTGACAGATGGCCTTGTTCTCCTATATTTCTTTAACACAGTCACATTTCTTTCTCTCTTTCACTCCCCCCCCCCCCTAAAGAATACTTAGAGGTTACATTTCACAAACATCAGCAACACTTTAAACAGTTCAACGTGTTAAAGGTGGATTTCCCTTCAAGGATTAATCAGCAACCAACTGCACAACACTCCAGAACAAGATGTCACCTTCAAACTCAACCCATGCACAGCAAATTGTCTCCGTTTAGTGATGCTGCACTTCCCTCTGGAGTTAGTTTCTCATTTTCAGATTAAGGTGCAACAGCTATATAATTATCGTTAGCAACTAGATTCACTGCCTTGCGGTTGTATGCCGCAGGGCAGTGATTCTAGTTGCTAATGAGTCTGTCTTTTATGGAGCCTCCCAGCAAAAGCATTTAGCACGCGAGTAAATAAACATCTTCTCATAATTCTAATCAGTTCATCCTTGAGTGCAATTGGACCTTTTTGCCCAATTTGAAAAAAATTCCCTCCAGGATATTCCTGAGTTCACGAGAATGCATCGGCCGGACAGACTAACAAATAACCCAAAACACAATGCCTCAGACCACAGCTGACACTAAGATGTAAACATAACCTGGAGTCGGAAATGGACTCGGCCTTATACGCATAAAAACAAAAAGCAGACATCCTTTAGGTATTCTCTCTCTTTTGACGAATCTTACCTACAGTGGGAACTAACTGGATTTATGGGAAATGTAGTGCTTAGTTTAAGAAAACGCTATTTGTAGCACCTTTGACAAATGTATCCGCACACTTGGATTTCTTGCCTTCGACAAAGAAACCTGCCGTGCTACTGATCACAGAGCTCTGACGCTGCACCGACGAGATGAATTGTTATTTTGGACAGCAGGGCGCATGCAGTGAAAGACAGAAGAAGCGAGGGGAAAACAAAGAAGCAACAGAGGACGCCACTCCTTCATGCTGTGTAACTACCTCTCCGCGGGACAAGTGGCTCAAAAGATAAAGGGGGAGAGGGAGTTGTAGGGATGAGAGTGCTGCAGGGAGGAGAGAGAGAGGAGGGGGGAGAGAAGGTGAGCGCTGCCGTCGGTAACCTGCTCGTGTCACATGTTGCAATATTACAACACAATCAATCAGACAAATGGTAAAGTTTGTCTCCGTGGTTACCCAGCGTACACCTCCATAGTCTGGGACCATCCTATGGAATTAACATGGATTCGCCTTCAATCCATTCATAGATTAAACAAAAGAGAAAACGTCTCTCGTTTTCACTTCCAGGCTGTTCGTTACCTCTTTCTTATATCGAAGCTGGTTGTATATTGGAGGCTTTTGCGACGCCTCAATCTTGACCTCTTGTGTGGACGTCCGATACGAGGGGTTACTGTAGGTCAGGTTGCTCACTCCCGGGTCAGCGAACTTCGACTTTTTATGTCTGTCGTTGAACAACAGGAAGAAAAGAGCACATGGCTTGATGAATCAAACTGTCCACTGAAACATTTCTACTTACAATCAACACTTGAAATGACGAGGTAGTACAAGATGTAAACCACACGTTGGTGTTTCATTTTCACCTCTTTACTTAAGATGTCATACAAAATGTACCAAAACACCCGCAATGAGGAAGATCTTGCTCATAAATCCAAATAACAAGAATAAATATTTTTTTTTAATTAAATCATACCCTCTCTAAACTAAACTGGACTGACCTGTAAATGATCAAAGCCGCAATGAGGATCAGAATAGCCAGGATGGTCAGAACTCCGCCAATCACGTAGCTGATGTGAAGTCCTTCCCCTGCAACAGATGGCGCAGATGTTACAGACGGGAGTGTTCACAGAGAAAATCCAGTGGCTTTGCTTAAAAGATCACAGAGTTGTTTAGAAGACGCAGTTGTTTGCTGACTTACCCAATTTCAATTTCATCTCAGTACAGAAATAGTTGTGATGGTGTGTATCCTAGCCTATCTCGCATTTATGTTCCTGTATTTACAAACGGTCAGGGTTCACGTCATCAGAAACTCAACACTGAATGAACTACGTCCTCAAACTTTGAGTGACAGTTATATGACTGCACAGTTGGCCCTGTGAGGGTTAAAAACACTGTGCTCTTTGTAAATATAGCACTTTAACTTACCATGTTGATTTATTTATTGTTGTTTTGATTTAATTGTATTTGTTTGCTCTTTGTAATTGTGTTTTTTGTTAAAGTGCCATGTGAATTGAATAAGTTTTATTAAATCAGTATTACATCACTTCATCTGCATTTAATAATGCTTTGATGACAGACTCTGGCGTCCATATTTGTTTTTCAGGCACGTCTGTATTATTTGAGCCAAGTCAAGTATATCACAGGTTTAAAATTAAAAAAGAAAAAAGAAGAAAAACACAGTTTGCCAGTTGTAATTGCCTGGCGGTCGATTTAAATAACTTGGAAACTGGTAATTACTTAAACTCCCACATGACATAACTGTGGCATTAGCAATGCTAGACTGGAAGAAGGGGGAAACTTGAGTGAATTTCCAAAATGTCAGACCTGAATGTCAGAGTGTCCCTTTAAGACGACATGCAGTGTGCAAACTGAAGAGGAGAGAAGTGTCTCGCGTACTGACCGTGAGGAGCCGTCACCACGTTGCTCAAGCAGCCTTCTACGTTTAGGTTCTTGTCAGTGCAGCTGCGAAAACAAGACAGAAAGCTTGAGAAAGGTACTTTGCTCTAAATATCCTAATGTCAGCTGTAAAAGCCTCCTGTCCTATTCCTGCTGGTTGAAAATCTCATGGTGTGTTCTGTTAAAGATGAACAATTGCATAACACTCACTGGAGTGTTTTCACGTGAGCTGTGAAAACACTCCAGCCTCAATAAAAGGCTTCAGAGCACTCGAGATTTTTTTGAGCAAGGACAAGCAACTTCACGTCTCCAATTATTGCTATTTCTTAAGAAGAAGTCCTTCAAATTAGATGAATAAAGTCGAAAAGAAACACTCAAAACAGAAAATCCAGCAGCATCTTCTGCAGACAACATGCTGCTATTTGAAGTTAAGTTATCAATTACATTTTGTGTCACAAATAACTTCAAAAATGAGTTTTCCTGGTAAAAATGTACCAGCAGACATACTTGACCGGTGAGGATCCTCCGTGCGGAGTGTCTGTTGGAGCTTCGGGGACAGGAGTGCTGCTGGTCCCTCTGGCGGGAGAGGTGGGGATGTAACCTGCAACTGATGAACACATGCAGATCACAACCTGAGTGTGCTATGGTTTTGTAAATGTATTTTATAACTGGCGCTTGGATAAATGCGGAAGTCCTGAGAGGCAAGTGGGAAATTATTTCTTCTGGTGATCAATTTTCTAAATTTCTAAATCGTTTTCTCTCCAACATTTATGACTTCAGAACCGGTGAAAATCAGTTCTTTAATCTTTTGTTTCTCGTAATTACAACAAACCCTTTAATGAAAATAATCCTGACAGAAATAATAAGAAAAAACAAAAACGAAAATGCAATTTCTTTTCACAGAATACTTTTTTTAAGGAACTTTGAAAAATGATGCTGTAAAAACCTCTTTGTCACTTGTTCTAAAGTCATGAATGCAGGAGAGAACAACAACGTAGGTCAGGCTTACACAATGGATCATCAGATTTATTTTTCCTCACTTGCTTCCTCAGATAATTCGACTATGAAAAGTTCTGATGGGCCAAGAGATTCAGCTAAAACATGCAAACGCGTTGGTAAGGTTCATTTTGGTGGAACATTAAAGAAGTCAGCAGATAGAACAGCCACACAGCACAACCACAGCGGTCACTCACTGGTGGAGCAGGGTCGCCCATCCGGTTCATCGGGGCAGGCGCACACAAAACTGTTGGTCTTAGCGAAGCAGAGGTGAGTGCAGCCGCCATTATTTACCCCACAGAGATTGGTTCCTGAATGAGAGGAGAGGGGACGGTCACAACCTTTTCACACAAGGAGACAACTGATTTTATTCGGTTCATTTTTCTTTTGATTTTGATGACACTGATTAAATCTGATGTTCATTTTTGAGGGTTTTGTTTGTGGTGGTGTTATGAAAATGTCCTGTTATTACCATAGACTGTATATAAGAAGTATATATATATATATATATATTTAGGCAACCATGTAGGCGTCCTTACCTGTCTGTCTGTGAGGCGACACCACTATAATGTCCATGAGGCCCTCCACGTTGGCCAGCACGGTTTCCTTGTTACGGCCGGTGTGCTTGTCCACCCGCTGGATGGACTTAGTCTGCCAGTCCGTCCAGTAGATCCAGCGGTCTTGCTGCGAGAGTCGAGAGAAAGGGGTTAGAGGGGAGGACACCGGCTTCAACTGGGGAAACGAGGGAGAAGAAGAGAGGAGAGGAAAAACACAGACAAGGAGAAGGGGGATGGGAGGAAGAAAAGGGGAGGGAGAGAAGAGGAAGAAAAATGAGGGTCAGAGTGGAAGAGAAGTAGGAGAAATGGTTAAGTCGAATGGATTCAGCATGAGTTGGAGGACGGAGAGACGACCGGTGGGGAGGGTCACACGGTGAGCCGATGACTGAGAGAGAGCAGGTGAGTGGAGGAGGCAGCCAGGAGGAGGGGTCAGCCCAGTGATTGACAGCTGAGGGTGAGGAGGGGTAGAGGAGGGGGTACCTGCGTGAGGGCGAACGGGTGGGACACCGGGCTGACGAGGATCTGGCGCAGTTTCCCGTTCAGGTCCGAACTCTCGATCCGGTCCAAGTGAGCGTCCACCCAGAAGATCCTGCAGAGTCATAAACACACATCTGTCTGTAAATACACTGTGCATGCCGCCTGACTGACTCTGTAAAAACAAGAGTTTGATAACACTGTGAGATTGTAACATATATAAACAATAATAGTCAGTTGTATAATCTTCATGACTCTCTACTTGTCTTGTGGATCTACTTTCTGACACTGCGGTGGCCTGATTTCCCCACAGGGACAATTCTTTCATTTCCTTCCACAGACACGCTTCTCCCTCTCTGACCTTCTTGTGTCGTAGTCCAGCGTGAGACCGTTGGGCCAGCCCAGGTCGGTGTTGATCAGAACCTTTCGGTCCGAGCCGTCCAGGTGAGATCGCTCGATCTTTGCAATGTGACCCCAGTCGGTCCAGAACAGGTACCTGCAGAGACGAGGCGAACAAAGTTGGAAATTCCAAACTCAAACAAATGACTCCTTGCCTTCTTTCTGCTGACACCTCGCTTTAAGTCGTTTCTTAACAGCTCCAAACTAAAGATAAAGTTGTTCAAGAAATTTCTTTCAACAAGCTCAAAACCCAAATTTCTATTTGCGGGTGGAGCCCAGTCCCGTCTTACCCTTTGCTCGGGAACACTGCGATGGCTCTGGGTTCATCCAAGCTGTTGTTGACCAGGACTTTGCGGCACGTTCCATCCAGGCGGGCCACCTCGATGGTGTTGCGCCCCGTGTCGGTCCAGTACATGTTCCTGGCCACCCAGTCGACCGCCAGCCCATCTGTGGTCTTCAGGCCCTGGCTGATCACCGTCTCCATGCCACTGCCGTCTAGGTTTGAACGCCTACAGATCAAAGTAAAGGGTGGACATTGTGGACATGGGGCGATCATCAAAGTCTCACTCTTTTTCCTTTCTCTACAAAATAACAAATCACAATTTATTATTGATAACTGACTGTTTGATTGATACACATTATAAAATCATGATTGATGTAATCAAAGCTAAAACATAAAGGGCATTGGAGTTTGCATGTAGACGTCGCTTGCGCTCGCACCGTATGACATCCAGGGTGACGTCGGTGTAGTAAAGCTTTCCGTCCACGCTGTCGTAATCCAGCGAGATGACGTTGTGCAGCTCGGGCACCGGCACGTGCACGTCGGTGTGGTCGTTGGTGTCGAGGGAGATCCTGCGCACGCTGACGCGGTTGGAGAAGAGCAGGTACGACTCCGGGGAGTCGTCACACGACCTGCCGTCCCCCTTGAGCAGGATGCCGGTGGGACAGGCACAGGATGTGTCGTTGGGCCGGGGCAGGCACAGGTGGGTGCAGCCCCCGTTCCTCCGGCCGCACTTGTTGAAACCTGAAGAGGCCAGAGACGAAAGGAATGATGCAAAGAGACACAGGAGAACTTCAAATAAAACAAAAACACAGACACGAGAATCTGTCGACACGAGAATCTGTCGACACGAGAATCTGTCGACACGAGAATCTGTCGAGACGAGAATCTGTCGACACTCAAAGCGGCTCTTTGTTTACACAGAGATGACTTACTGTTTCTTGGCAACATATAATTACTTGTCAATCACCTCGAGAGATATTCATAATATAATCAGCAATATTTAGGATTATCGAGTAAGGATGAGACTGCCGAAATCTACAAACTGCAAACAAACTAAATAAACTGTGTAGAGAAGGTCATGAGATATTGACAAGTGGATGGAAATGGATGAAATGAGCAGTATAACTGGATGGAAAGACTTTTTTCTATGAGGCAGCAGGTTTAGTTCATATATTTATTAGCAGCAGTCACACAGCAGACAGTTAACTAGGAGTGACCCCGAATAGTCGACTAAGTTTCGATCTCAGGAGCCTGATTCAGCAGCCGATCTCACAGTAGAATTGTCGCAGTGGCAGAAAAATGATGGAAACAGGATCAAATCCTTTCGGGCTGTATGGGGGTGCTGAATGTCCGATTTTACATAGTATTGCTTGTTTTCTCCAAATAAATCATGATATGCAGCCTATTTCGGTTTGGTAGGTTTTAAATATGGGCCTATTAATATTACTGTTAAGTCCCCAAGTATGCTTTATCCACATTTGCCGGATCATCGGAGCAGCATCTTGGCTATAGCCTCAGAAATTCCAGATAACGTGACTCACCCAGTGGCCTCTCCCTGTCCACAGCCTGGATGTCCATCAAGCCCGGCAGGTTGGCTCGCACCGTGATGGTGTTGGTCCCGGTTTTCTTGTCAGCTCGCTGGATGCTGCGGCTCTGCCAGTCAGTCCAGTAGATGTGGGACCCCAGCAGGGTCAAGCCGTACGGGTGCTGGACCGGAGACACCAGGGTGCGGCGATTCTGCCCGTTCAGGTCGGCCGCCTCGATGCGCTGGAAAAGGACCATGAGAGATTTAAGGGTTAACCACCATGACTCCGTAATGTCTGATGCCTTCGTGAGGTTTAAATCCACGCGAGTGTCGCCAGGAGTCACAGCTGACCTCAGTGTGAGCGTCGGCCCACAGCAGCTGCGAGCCGGCCATGTCGATGGCCAGGCCGTTGGGCCAGCCCAGGTTGTTGCTGATGAGGACCGCGCGGTCTGTACCATCCATCGCCGAGCGCTCCAGCTTAGCGTGCTCTCCCCAGTCTGACCAGAACATGTAACTAGAGCGGAGAGAGAGCAACACGGAGGTGTCAAAAGTGTGAGGAGACTGAAAGAAGGATATAAACTCTTCACTGAAGTGAAATTCACACCGTGAGATCTAGTTTCATCTTTGACAGTGTAATCAGAGGTTTTGAACCTAATGCTCTGAAACTGTAAAAAAAAGCCGTCACGCTATCGCAGCCTCACCCCATCTCGTTGTAGAGGGCGATGGCTCGAGGGCTGTCCAGGTTTTGCCAGACGAGAACTTTCCTCATGGATCCGTCCAGGTTGGCCACCTCGATGCGGTTGGTGCCCGTGTCCGTCCAGTAGATCTTCCTGCCGACAGCATCCACCGCCAGGCCGTCCGTCGTCATCAACCCTGCAGAGAGACAGAGACGCACATCGAGAGAGGCGGAGATGGAGTCGTGACGCTGTGACAGGGTGGAGCTAATCAGCATCGAGCTTTTGAGCCATCCTCCTCACCTGTAGCTACGATGTCTTCTTGCGCTTTTCCGTCGATGTTGGATCTGCTGATTTTCTTCAGCGTACTGTCGGACCAATACACTTTTCCTGCAGGAGGCGCCACATACATATGTAAGGACTCCACTTCTGCATCACTTTTCCTTTTTAAAAAGAGGCGTTACAAAACTCTGAGAAGAAACACAAACCTTCTTTCGGGTCGACCCCGATGGCGATGGTGTTTTTCATGGAGCTGTTGACGGCCAGAACCACATCGGCGTAGTAGGGGATGTCCAAAGAAACCATCCTGATGTCCGTCCTCCGTGCAAAGATGAGGAAGCTGCTCATCCCTGCACACACACACACACACACACACACACACGCACACACACACACATCAAAGCAGATTCCAGTCACAATACAAAAGGAGCCGACATGCTTTTATCTTCCTGGGAGAAGTTTTTGACATTAATCCTTTGAACTCAGTTTTCTCTATTATAAGGCTTGTAAAATATATTTTCTAAGGATTTTGTCATTGCTGCTGTTTTCCTTTTCTTTGCATTTCATTTTAAGATTTATAGAATGATAATGAAGGTGAACAAGTAAAAGCAGATGTAGGATTTTTTATCTTATATCTTATGTATTTTGGTTAATCTGCACCATAAAATCATTTGCATGAGCAACAAGTAGTTACCGTTTGTACCACAAACATGGGTGTACAATAAAACAAAAACTGGATTCTTTTCGTACCCGGTGTGCAGGTCTTTCCATCCGTCTGCATGTTGATCCCGGTGGGACAGGCACAGCTGGAGGCTTTGGGAGCAGGAGCCAGGAGACAGAGGTGGCTGCAGCCTCCATTACTCACCGCGCACGGGTTATGCACTACAGAGGGAGACACACAAAACAACTCTGCTCAGCCACCGTCCTGCTGTTTTGGTTCGCTAAGAGGCAAGGGATGGAAACAGGGAATAAGAGAAACGGGGGAAAACAAAACAGAAACACACAGTTTCCCTTCAGGGAACATGGGAAAGCCCCGCACATCAGCGAGATCAGTGAGGTTTTCACTTTGGAATGAGCCCCCCCGAGGCTCTCTGCCCTCTCGGCCAGTGATCTGGCTTCAGTTTACCTGTAATCCTCTCTGAGCTCTGAGAAAAGGCAGCAACAACCCGTAAAGCAGAAAGTGACGGGAGAGGGGTTTTTTTTGTCTTTGTAACAAGAGACTACACAAGTCCAACAGGACACCGACACATTCCCCAATTGCAGATTTTATAATCTCTGTACTGCAGGACATTGGATTTGAAATTAGATCCTAAAATTACAGCTGAAAGTTTGCATTTAAACCCCAGTGTCTCCGTTTTACTCATTTAAGATCGAAAGTGTTGCAGCACCGAGACGGAACATGAAAAACGTGTCTCTGTTCCACTACTTGCTGACTGCACTGTACGTGTGGACGCACACAGACCTGTCTCTCGGTGCCGGTGGAACATGTGAATGTCCATGAGGTTCTCCAGGTTTTCGGCGAGCGTGCGTCGTCCCAAGCCGGTGAGCTTGTCGGCGCTCTGGATGCTCTTCGACTGCCAGTCTGTCCAGTACAGCTTGTCCTCATGTACAGTCAGGCCAAAGGGGTGAGGCAGCTGGCTGCCAATCAGAACCTGGAGGCAAAAACAGCAGCGGAAGTCTAGGTTTATTGCAAATGAACAGAAAAGCTCAAAAGCAAATCAAGCAACCAAGGACGAGCAATTCCTCAAATTGCTGCAATCAAAATACATCAAATGTTATGCTATTTAAATGTTAACGTAAAATAAATTAGTCAAACAAATCAGCATGAAGACATGAGTTTAAAAATGAATGCATGACGTCAAAAACACACTTTACCTGTCGGTCGGAACCATCAAAGTTGCCAAATTCGATGGTCTTCATGCCAGCGTCGGCCCAGTACAGGCGCTTGGTCTCGTAGTCGATGGCGAGCCCGTTGGGCCACGTCAGGTTAGATGAGATGATGACGATCCGACTGGAGGCGTCCATTCCTGCGCGCTCGATCTTTGGGTTGGCCCCCCAGTCGGTCCAGTACATGAAACTATAAAGTCATAATAAGACAAATGAGGAATAATGAGAGTGCAATGTGAAATCCAGTCTTCATGTGTTTCAACATTTTCGATCATCTCACCCTCCGATCGGGTCAACGACGATGTCCCGGGGCCGGTCCAGGTTCTCCCATATCAGGACAGTCCGCATGCTCCCGTCGGCATTAGAAACCTCGATACGATCCGTACCTGAGAAACCCGGGACATGACATGAACGGTTGAAGTCAAAGAGCGCACGCCGTGATGCAGGTGATTGCGTCAGGAATGTGATCGTATGTGACAATATGTGAAAGGAGGCTGCGTACCAGCGTCGGTCCAGTAGAGCTTGTGAGTCAGCCAGTCAATCGCCAAACCTGCGGGGCTTTCCAGACTGGTGTCCACCACCACCTGGAGAGACAGGGACAACAAAGATAAAAACTCCAGCCAGTAGCAGTTCTCAACCTACATTGTCCTCTAGAGCACCAATTGTTGTTCCACTTTCACACCAGCCCCAGTAGATGGCAGTATTCCATCAATTTAAATGCTGCTGTTGATGAGATGGTGAGAAATGATGGGATTTCTGCGTCCGGTTGGGTCAGACTGTGGGTGTCACTGACCTCCTGCTTGGTGCCGTTCCACAGCGCCCTGTTGATGGAGTCGGTGGTGACGTCCGTCCAGTAGATGTATCCGTCTTTGGCGTCCCAGTCCAGCGCCACGGCATTGCGCACGTCGGCCAGAGGGATGACATCATCGGACATGTCCTCTGTGTCGAAGCTGACTCGTCGGATGTCCGTCCTTCGGGCAAAAAGCAGGAACTTGTCAAGACCTGATTAAAGACCAAAGGTCTTCTGTCAGTCTTCTAGGTTTACCAGTGGGGTCAACAGTGAACACAGCAAAAACAGCACTGACACACAGACAACTAGCAACCAAACTGACTGATTAATATCATGAATCATAATCCCTTTCTCTAACATGATTAAGTATAATAAAGATGTTTTTATTACTACAGGCTGTGTAAATGTCTCAGGGTAGTGAAATAACGAAAGAATACTTAGCACTGAACCCTAACATGTCATTTCACTGATTTAATCCCACTTTAGTGGATGTCTTGTTATCCTTATCATACAGTACAACCTCGACAATTACACTTTCTGACTGACACTGACTGTTAAATCAGTAAAACAATCTTTAATTTCACTACTGCTGAGGATTTGTCTTTAAACTTCAAACTTTTTGATTATTTATGCGCCAATGAAAGATGGCAGAAGACCAGAGATGACAGTTAAAAAATATATATTCCAGATTCCAATTCATAAAAACTAATAAATTGTAAAATGTAATATATATATTAATTGCCAAATGGTAATTTGCTTAAATTATGGTTGTTGGCATTTATTGTTTCATAAATAAATATATAAATATGTCACATCCACTCAATTACAATGATCCAGATGTTGAGGGACTCACCGCTGGCACAGTTGGAGTGGTCCACCTTCTTGAAGCCGGTGGGACAGGCGCAGGTGTGTGTCTTGTTGCTGGGGAGACACAGGTGGCTGCAGCCTCCGTTGTTGGTGCCACAGCGGTTCCTGCCACCTGCAGGTGAGACAGAGATACACACAGCTCAGGACATGATGCTTTACGTGGTTGGAAACTTTTTGAAGAGGCTATTTTATTTATAATTGGAATAAAATGATTAGATTACTAAAATCACTACTTCTTCAAAATAAAGCGAAAATGCTTTAATTTGAGGAAGTGGTGATTTTTGTCTTTACAAAACAGCGACACCCATTTCACACATGGCCAATTTCTCTAATTAATATTGTGAGGAATGTCTTATAACAAGTGATAGGAATCTGCAACACTACAAAAATAAAATGCATGCATGGAAAAATCCCATTGGCTCTTTGTTGAGGATAACCAGTGTGGTGCTGACTTCCAGGGCTACAAAAACACATCATCCCTGTAGCAGTCTGGTTGGATCTGGCTGATGCTATGCTGCCATTGGCCAGTCTGGGTTCGAAGAGGCGGGACTTAGTCAAGGGTCAGTTGGTCGTTTTGAGAAAAACACACCAACCGTTTCTTTAAAATGAAGACGCAAGTAAGGTTCTGCAAGCAACTCTGTGACATTTTCCATTATTGCGTCTCGATCTTCTCATCTAGCTCTTGGCAAGCAAGCAAAAAAGGCCCATTTCCCAAAATGCCACACATTTGTATCATCATTTTTTCTATTCTAAAAATATAATGAACAGCACATGGACAGCAGAGCCTTTGTCTTCCGTTCCCTTAAATGTCACAGCGTGCCTCTGGATTTCACTCGAGTTCTGAAGCAGCTTTGCTGTGTTTAATTGATGCGGAGCTTAGATCTTTTCCACTCACACGCGACCTCACATGACTCACTGAATCTACACCAAAACAGCAGGAACAGTGCCCGACTTCCCCCCGCCAACGCAGACGCAGATTACAGTCCGACCGTTAAACTATTCTACCAGCGTGATAACCAAAACGTTCCCCTTGGCCAGAGCTCAAGTTCAACATGGTGTGTTAGCAAAGAACACAAGAAGTCTTTGCTACCATGCTGATAGGAAAAACGCCTCAACCGGCCAGTTCACCACAGGGTCTAACACAAGTGCAGCAGATCATTCCATCATCTCTGGATCTACGGATACAGCCTCCACTTCTCGGTGCACCGATACCCTTAAAGAAGGTCCTCATCCGGCTCATCTTCCACCCTCTCATGAGGGTTGACTTTGTCTTTGATGTTTTTGTTGTTCTGCATTCTGTTCTCCCGCCTGCTGCATGACTACATGTTCTGCTGCCGACGGCTGCGAACTCGGATGTTTTCATAAAAATAGATCCATTGTTCTCTCACAACTTGCTTCCAAAAATTCACACACACCCACAAACACAAACACACACTGACAGACAGATCTGAAGAGATGTGGGCGAACAAGTGACCACATAAGGAGCCCATAAGCCTCATGAATGGAGAACACCGGTTTTCCTTTGCTTTCAACTCCAGCTGAAGTTCTGGACAGTGTATTAGCTCCACAGAGCTCTTTGTCCACACTGTGTTGCGTGTTATTGTCAATGCTTTTAATGAAACTTCTAAAAAAAAGAGCACAGACATCAAAGTCCATTCGTTTTAACCTCTAACATTACGACGTCACTTAATGTGACATCAATCAGCTTTTTCCGAGAAAGACTTTTGACTGTTTCACAGAACATAACTTCTTCTTTGTTCCCGTTAGCGGTCGCCACGGCGGATCATCGATTTACGTCTCGTTGGTAAGCCGGGCCTCAACCGATCCGGGGTGGAAATCTGATGTTATGATCTGCATTTTTTGATTTGGCATAGGTTTTTACGCTGGATGCCCTTCCTGACACAACCCATCCATACCATGTTGTGACCGCAGCACCCGGAGGAC
Organism: Melanostigma gelatinosum; assembly: GCF_949748355.1. Taxonomy (NCBI): domain Eukaryota; kingdom Metazoa; phylum Chordata; class Actinopteri; order Perciformes; family Zoarcidae; genus Melanostigma; species Melanostigma gelatinosum. Next base: position 29,157,129 of record NC_136635.1, read on the forward strand.
CACTCACAGTCATACGGGCAGAACGTACAAACTCCAGAAAGGCCTGATCATTATAGACTTCTGCCATGTCTTGCTAATAAAACACAGAACAGTGTGTTCTGTGCTCTCACTCCAAAAAGTGCACCGCTAATTACTGAGGGCATCGCGGGGAGATTCAACAAACTCGGAACTCGAGATGCGGCTTCCGAAGCGGCGGTGCACCGACCTGCGGGCTGCCTCTGCGGGTGCAGGGTGTGGATGTCCATGGGGAAGTGCAGCTTGTTGCGAATGATCTCCTGGTTCTTGCCGGTGAATTTGTTGGCGCTGTTGATGCTCTTGGTGTGCCAGTCCGTCCAGTAGAGGCTGTCCTCAAACACGGTGATGGCGAATGGGTGCGGCAGGCCTATAGAGAGAGAGAGGGAGAGAGAGAGAGGGAGAATTTAGAAAGGCTGGGCGATCCTTGATGAAGTGCTTAATAAAACATCTTTCATGACACAATGAGGAGTAACTTATCAAAGTTTGACAAAAAAATAATGTATGATTCCGTGAGCTTCATGTGGACACATGTGGAAATGGAAAGCAGAAATGCGGCGTTCGGCTTGTTCCACCAACGCTCTCCCAACATCCTCCCATTCAGCGCAGTGGGCTCGGCCGACGTCATAACCTCCCCATTTAGAGCTGCTTTCAATCACTCTGCCTCTCACTGGCCTGTTGCTGGTTCAGTTGTGGCCAGAGCGGCCAAAAGCAGAGGCGCTCCATCGGCCTCCTTCAGTCATGTGACTTGGCGGTGGAGGACAGAACCTCAAACCGGGTCAGACTGGTGCAACAGACGGATATAAATCGGTCCTCGTCTTAGTCTGCACTTAAATTTGATTTACTTTGGAGATTTTAATCATTTTAATGGGTGATTTCAATCTGAAGGACAGTAATATATCCCATAATTTCTCTCCACTTACAAGGGGTGTATGCAGTGTGTGTGTTTGTGCACACTCAACTTCAATTGTGAACTGCATTTCCCATGTGTACTTGCACGATAAAGCACAGACATACGGAGTCCTTGTATGAAGACGGCATAGGGACTGGAAGCTTGGCTTCATCATGGAATACTAAAACTAGACGGGCTCCTCGTCTCCATGTAACATCTGCCGACTACTCACACCTAAGCATCGTGTCCAGAGAAGAGCTGGGTCTTGTTTGTGCTGTTGCAAGTGCCGAAACAATACTGATTTAATATCTTACTTAAAGGAATGTACTTTTTTTTCAAAATCCTCTTCCTCATTTAACCAAAGCCAAAGTTGTTTCCTTTAGACTGAGGAATTAGAATAGCACTGACTAAAGTATGATTCAAATCAGGAACTGTCTGATCAAAGAATACTTAAAAAAGTAAAGAGTAACTTTCAAGTTTTTATCGAGAAACAGTCAAATCTGTACATTTTCCCTTGCCCGCCCCCCTCAGACAGGTCCAGGTGTCTGTGTGTGTGTGTGTGTGTGTGTGTGTGTGTGTGTGTGTGTGTGTGTGTGTGTGTGTGTGTGTGTGTGTGTGAGGTGATGCTGGCTGAATGTGTGTGTTCTCTGATCTTATCCTAACATGAGGGAGACAACAGTGCGCCCTCTTCCCCCCTCTGTGAGTCTCCGAGGTGCCTGCTTCTGATACGGTCACCTTCCTCCTTCCTCGTCCCCCCCCCCCCCCCCCACCCCTCCTGCTCCTGTTTTCCGGGACAGCTGGAGGAGCAGCTGCAGGCCGACAGGGCATCAAACGTCCCACCAGCACTTCGCAGTGATGTCCCCTTTAACCTACGCGCGGCACCTCCCGGCCCTTTCACGCCTCGCCTGTCACACAGGTCATCGGCGACACAACGTCGCCTCCAGCTGGAGAGAACGCTGCTCGGCTTACAGCGTGACCTAAAAACGTACCTAAAAAAGTTAATTTCATGTCCTTGAGCATACACTCCTTTATTAGTGTTTTTCCCATTTGTATTATTAATCTCTGATGATCCAACTCAAGTTTCTTGCCAAAAACTAAATTGACAAAGATTACATTTGAACACATTTTGGGAACTTTTCTAATTTTGACAGTGTAGAACTTGAACTGTCTAACTCAATACAGCCTTCGTACGTTAGCTGTTAGCTCTGTTATTTAGCCCAGCGCCCCCGGGACGACGCTAGTTTCGAGCCCCGATCTCCGGTACCCATGGTCCCTGCGGTGCTGTAGAAAAACGAGTACCGTCACATTTTCAGAATTTTGGCATTAAGTTGCTGCAAAAGTATCCTAATGAGGAGCAACTGGTGAGTCACGGCTTTGATGACGTATTCCTGTTACCTCCTTGTCACAGAGACGCATCAGGACGCATCAGCGTTTAGGCTACAAAAGATATACGGTCCAAGACTAGACCACCACGACGAGTGGTTAGAGTGATCGCTTCACAAAGCGCCTCGGTGGCCTTTCACACGCGATGCGTTTTAACCCCCCCGCCCCACCTGCACAGGTGCGCACAGACCGGATAGCGGCGTTATCCATGACACCCGCCCGCTGCCCGGCTCAAATGACAGACGAGCTGGCACACATCCAGCAAACACACACACATCCAGCAAACACACACACACAGAGAAAACTATAGGTGAAGGGGGATAGACACTTGTTAACATTCCAGGGCACAGTAGCTCAGAATGTCTCTATGCACGCACACACACACACACACACACACACGTCCTATTTGTCCGGTGTGTTGTCTGAGCAAACAGAGGCTGTGGAGGAAGGACAGGGCCAATTACAGCTTTTTATCCTGAGAGCACACATCATTAAGGAGAGCTCACAGGGCCGATGGCAGAGACACACACACACACACACACACACACACACACACACAAACCCTCATCAAACATTTGCCCTGTCACTCTCCCCTTTCACACTCTTGGTTGTCACCGATTTGCTTCCACACTTTTTTCACTTCATCAGAAAAATAAAAGTAAAAAATTGGAAGCCGCTCCGTCAGCGAAAACCTGAATAAAAAGTATGGAGATACCTGGATCAGCCAAAACCTGAGAAACACATCTTACTGCAACATGAAGTTGTGAAAGATCAGTGCCCCACATCCGTACGCTCATAAATGCCAGATCCCACACACACACACACACACACACACACACACACACACACACACGTGTGTGTGTGCCCGCATTTCAGTGGTAGGCACATGCGTATGCTCTTTAATGGAAATATGGCATTGATTATCTCCACAGGGTATAATGAAGTAGCGTCAGCATGCAGCATCCTATATATATATAATCCCCTTGTGTGTGTGTGTGTGTGTGTGTGTGTTTCTGTGTTGCTGTGTGTGTGTGTGTGTGTGTGTGTGTTGCTGTGTGTGTGGTAGTTAATGAGAATCTGAACTGCAGCCAGACCTCCGCACACCAAATCTCTCCAGCTCACTCAAGGCTTTCAATGAGAAAAACCAATTCACCGGACATGTGGTCGGGCATGTTTACATTTCATCAATTCTAATTCTGCTTATTGATGCTTGGTTCAAATATGTCAGAAACATGAACCGCAGATTTGGTTTTCCATAAATTCTGCGATTCATCCGTGCTTCTACAGATCTTCTGGTCCTTTTCTGCTTGAACCCGTATTAACATCTGCAGTTCAGCTTCTGTTATTGCAAATGTAACACAAGTGTAAAATGATGTCTTTGTGAAAAAATATGGATATTTGGGGGAGTTTATGGCAGTTTTATCCCCATTATTCAGACACCAACTCCAGAAAACACAAAACACGTACAGTACTTAACTGTTAAGGAGTATGGTCAGACATGGTCAGACATGCAATCAGGAATCAATGAACAGCAACCTTAAGAATGTCCCAGTCCCATCTGTGACACACTCCTACTCTGAACTGGTTTCTGACACTCAACCCCAGCCAGACAAGACAGATATCAGTTGGGAGTCTACCTTGGCTGATGACGGCCTTGCGGTTGCGTCCATCCAGGTCCGCCCTCTCGATGACATGGTGCTTCGCGTCCACCCAGTACATGCGGTGGCCGGCGTAGTCGATGGTGAGGCCGTTGGGCCAGAACAGGTGTGTGTCTGCGATGACCCGCCGGTTGGAGCCGTCCATGTTAGAGTACTCGATGCGAGGTGTGTTGCCCCAGTCTGTCCAGTAGATCTTACTGAGGAGGAAAGTGGAACAGTCGGGGTTAGTTTACTTGCTGTGAAGAGGTGAACAGATTGCTGTCAGGATTCAAGACACAGCAGATGGCGGTTATTATAAAATCTGTCTGTTTTTATATTTTTCAATTATCTCATGCAAATGAGCTACCTAATTAACTGAATGAGTTTACTACCTTAACATTTCTCAGGGGCTTCACCTAGAATTCTGTCCTGCCACTGCAGCATATGAAGTCAGGGATGAAAACACACTAAGCTGCTGCCCCCTTTCATGAAATACTTGTTCCACACAGATGCTTGCCTATGGGCACTGCTGTGCTGCCAAACTGTAATCCCTGCTCTGCTGCTACACTGCAACTGGGACACATCCAGGGGGGATATGTAGATATGAGTGTGTGTGCATTTGAAACCATCTGTAATGCATGATAGTGTGTGTGTGTGTGTGTTTGGAGTCTTACCCCTCTATGGGGTGCAGCGCGATGGCTCGGGGCTTCTCCATGTTCTGCCACAGCAGCACCTTGCGGTGCGTCCCGTCCAGGTTGGCTACCTCGATACGGGACGTCCCAGAGTCTGTCCAGTACAACTTGTCATGGATCCAGTCTATGGCCAGTCCACCTAAAGGACAAAAAAAATGTTGATCTTCTCTGAACAACTCATGTCTAAAAACAGTCGTTGCTTTTATTTTATTTTATTTATATTCATGTAAATCTTAAACCTACAAGATGCAAGTGTTAGCGAGTGAGCTTTTAGGAGTGTCTATAGTTGTTTTGGACTGAGCAAAGCATGCTGTTACCCTCTTCTTCCAAGCATCATGCTAAGTTAAGCTAAGCTAACAAAGACACCTTTGCGTCACTTTTACAAAGAAGCAAACAAATATATTTCAGACAATGTAAAACTATTCCTTTAAAAGGGCACATGTCATGAAGGGATTAAGACAGTTTAAATGGGCCTGTACATCTTAACCTGCATCCTATTTGCCGCCGTACACACCTGGACTCTCCAGACCGGTGGAAACAACCTCCTCCACGTTGGAGCCGTTGAGGTTGGCCTTCATGATGCGGTCCAGCGTCACGTCGGACCAGAATACCAGCTCGTGGCTGTGGTGGAAGTCCAGGGCGATGGCGTTCTCCAGGTTGTTGAGCAGCAGGGTGTACTCGGAGCGATGCGGCAAAACCTGACGGATGTCGATGCGGTTGGCGAACAGCAGCACAGGTTCTGGACCTAAAAGACGGAGAGACGGACAGCGATGGAAACAACGTGAGTTCTTCTTTTTCCCAAAGGACGAAAGAGATAGAAAAATTCTGAGCAGCTACCTCGCAGACAGGCCTGGCCTGGGTTTAACTCTGGTCTGCAGCAGATTAATGGGCTGCTGTACCAGACCTGCACTCTACCTTCGCTGATCCAAATCTAGTCCACACACTCCGAATGAGCCAACCTCATTCGGAGTAAAGACCCCAGAGCAGAGGCATGGATACAGTTACCGCTGAGGCAAGCATAAAGACCATGCAACCGCGTTTTTACTGGAGGTCAAACTCCAGCGACGTCTCTGCGGTCTGAGTTTGAAATAGAGTACGGTGGTTTTTACCCAGAGCTTTGCAGCTGCGCTTGTCAGGTCGGAGCTCGTAGCCCTGAACGCACCAGCACAGGAACCCCCCCTCCGAGTTGGTACAGCCCTGGCTGCAGTAGCCTTCCTCAGCACACTCGTCCACATCTGGAACGGAGCACAGAGAAAGAAGACAAGAGGGGAGGGAGAGAGATGTTGGCGTCAAACTCCCGCAGGGTTAACAATGAAATCAAGACACAGAGTTAAGTGTGCAGAGGTGTTTAGAAGGTGGAACAACTCATTCACGCTTTTGGAACACATCCACGCCGCACTTCCTGTTACGCCCCTTAAAGTCTAAATTAACTTCTCGAGCTGGCAAACACACTTCTGGAAACAAAGATTGTGTCCCCAAAATTCTGGCAATGACTGGTGGCAGAAATCCCAGACTCAGGTCCACACCAAATTCTTATCAACAATCTCTCCGCCCACACCTTAACTTTCAATGAAGTTCTCAGGAAATGTGTTCATTATTTTAGTAAAGATCCTGCTGACATAAGGACAAACTGACTAACGGGAATGAATGAACACACACACACACACACACACACAGAGTGGTACCCTGGCAGGCTTTGCCGTCGTCCATCAGTCGGTATCCAGTGTGACAGGTGCACTGGACCAGTCCTCTGACCATCTGACACTTCTGGGAACAGCCTCCGTTATTCTGGTTACAGTTGCCCTCGCTGGAGCGTGGACCTGCTCGCCGCACAGAAACATTACAGGAACATAAGCACAGCGTGCCGATTCAGTATAAATACAAACCACACGCTGTAAAAAGTATGACTCATGTGGTGTTTAGGCCTACGAGCGGCTTCAGGCCTGAGGACGGCGATCTCGGTCAGTTTGGTGCAGGAGAAGAAAGCTGAACAAATACAGCCCAGGTCATTCAATGATTTCACTGACCTTTCCTCTAACGCCGCCATCAGGCCTAAATCTCACCTTGGCTTTTCCATGCGCCCCCCCCCCCGAGATAGTCAATGAATCTCAATTAGGAATCAATAACTTAAATGCTCATGTCAGTCTTCATGACATTGTTATGACAGACTTTACATTAAGTGGTATTTCAGAGTCTGTGCATGCTTTGAGGGGAAGAAAAAGGCTGAACTTTAAGACTGAAGGTCCTATCTTACACCCGGCACAAAAGCACAAAGCGGAGTGCAATGCAACTGTCATAGTAGTGCTAGTTTCAAACCATTTTCAAGCCCAGTGCCCACATTGTGCAAGTTGCAAATGTTGCGTGTTGGTCTTAAAAAGAGGCATGTTCAGGCGCATTTTTGTCTAAAATAGTCTTTTTCTTCTATTTGAAGACTGCATTATTAAGTCAAGATGTTTTGTATTTAGTAAGAAAAATTCACAACATGTTTTTATCTCACGGAACATTCTTATTCATTCCATATTTGTTGGCATTTAGTCTTTCGAAAAAAAACATTCTCACAGGAGAAAACTGCTCCCTTCTCCAATTTTGACAAGGCCACCATTTATATAGCAATACGGCAGGTGGGAATGGGAGATGACACAGAGATTAGTTTTATTCATGTGGAGTCCAGAAAATACCTATGATTAATTAAGAGAATAAACACAATCCCCTTTGCCCTTTGCCCCTTACTTTGTGCCCAGATTATGCACCGTTTAATGAGCAGAAGTGCATTCGGACACGCCCTAAATGCACTGCATCTTTTAAATTGGTCCCTTACGTTCAGTCTTCACACTGCAGTACAGATGCAGATCACATGATCTAAAGTACAGATGCAGGTGTAGCGTATCAACTCACGACAGTCGTGGTGTGGGTGTTCGTCAGTCCCGTCTCCACAGTCGTTGACCTCATTGCACACCTTCCTCTGACCGATACAGCGTCCATTCCCACACTGGAACTGATCGGGAGCACACGGTGGACTCTCTGCGGGGACATAAGACGATTCATCCCATGAGACAAGAGACAAATGTCGCCACGTTTTCCTTTCTCCTCCGTCTGTCCCACACACAGGTAGTACGATTATTGCAACAACTCTTTACCTCCCACTCAGCACTTCACTTTAAGTACATAACCAACGTTTATTAAAGGATCTTTATAAGTGTTTTTATTTCCCGGCTAACCTCTCCTTCCACGTATGGCTGACCACCTGAGTCCATCATTACATGCAACCGTTCATTTACTTCTCATTTCTCATCGAGATTCCAGTGTAGCCAGAGAGTCCTAACATGTCAGGCTGAGCTACAGGGGAGTGTATGGATGATGAGGTGTTCGGTCTAAAAAATGACATCATGGTTTTGTCTTTTTCATTGTGAAAGAAGTGCAAAAAAGCTGAAAAAATACTTTTTGATTGTTGTAAACATCATGCACAGTGATGTGGAACTCGTTTACAGTCTCATGGCTCAGGCTGTCGGTGGATAACTTTCTCTTCTCCTTGCTGCCTGTTCATTGCTCAGTTCTATCTCAATACCCGGGACAGTTTCTGTAGTTTGTCCACAGGTTGGTGTTTCCACCAGCGAGGGGAACTGCCGAACTGCACGGCCTATTGAAAAGCTACCGTGTTGTCAAAAGAAAAAGAAAAAACAGAAAAGAAGAAAGTGGGTTAGTGAGTAGAGGAGGGCTGTTCTGAGCTGTTGCCATGGCTACGATCGAAGCAGGTGTTATATTTAGCCCCTGAAAAACAAGATAACAGCAACAAAACCACAGGCTCACCAGTTTTCTCACAACCCTCTTCATCGCTGCGGTCGGAGCAGTCGGGCTCGCCATCACATCTCCAGGACAAGCGGACGCAGCGTCCAGTACCGCAGCGGAACTGCTCAGCTGTGCACATGGACGTGGCTGCAGGACACACACACACACACAGACATTTTATTCATTCATTCTTAGCTCAGGTGATTTGAGATATTCTCAGTGTGATTGCCTTGTTCGCAAGAAGTCAGATAAAAGGCTGAAACTGACAGAGACAATCCCATGAATAAGGAATGAAGAAGTGAACAAAACAAATGTTTAGATGCACAACTCTATAGAGAGCACGTGTTTGCTTGATCATTGTGACGAAAGCAGCCACTCACTGCAGTTCTTCTCGTCCGATTGGTCGTCACAGTCGAATTCGCCGTCGCACCTCCAGCCGGCGTTGATGCACATCCCGCTGCTGCACATGAATTCAACTGATCGGCAGGGCTGGTGGGAAGCTACACACACACACACACACACACACAGAATGACATCAGAAACATGACAGCCACAGCAGGCAACACAGCTGTAATATAATTAAGCAATCGCTCACAACAAGCCGTGTTATGTTGTGATTATTTCACAGCTGATGGCCGTTGTTCCGCCGCCGGCAAAGCTATCGTTTCCGTAAAATGGTCATTAAGTATGGCAACACGAAAGTTAGACACATTCCAATTTAAATAGCTTTTTTGGCCCTCCTGGGCTGGCTGCACATACCGAGGCGGTTATTATGGAACAGCTGTGCTATGAAAGGTACAGTAGCATCTTTCTTCTTTCATCATTTTATTGCTCAACCACTGGAAAAACTGTCCAGCATCAGTGTGAAGATTTTGATATCTGCGTGTACGAGAAGTAAACCCGAAAACGTTTTCCCCGTTGCATCTTTCTATCAATATGTCCCAATATCAAAGAGGATCCAAGCGGATCAGCTCGTAACGCTTGGAGAACAAGTGTGAAGTGCAAGAAAAACCATGACATGTATTGCTGCTCTCACAGACTGTGGCTGCCTGTTGATTGGTGCAGCACTGTGTCGGTTTTCTCTCGCTACTGGGGTCTGTTCGGGTCGACCACATTTTGGATCGGGTCCAATTATCCTCTATTGAGTCTATTGAGATCGGGTCTCCGAAACAATTCATGCACATGGGATCCAGGTAGGTTTTCCACAAGCCACAATCAGATTCTACCTATGCACCTGTGAAGTCCTTCAGTAAAAGGTTGAAAGCCTTATTGTCATATGCACAGCGAACCAGCAGCTTATGATCGCTCTCTCTCTCTCTCTCTCTCTCTCTCTCTCTCTCTCTCTCTCTCTCTCTCTTCTCTCTCTCTCTCTCTCTCTCTCTCTCTCTCTCTCTCTCTCTCTCTCTCTCTCTCTCTCTCTCTCTCTCTCTCTCTCTCTCTCTCTCTCTCTCTCTCTCTCTCTCTCTCTCTCTCTCTCTCAGCCGTATCGGTGTCCGCAAGCGGCAACGAGGCACGCAGCGTGTTTTTGGATGTGCGCATTCACATAAGGGGAGGGTGAGGGAGGGAGGGAGGGCGGCAGAGAGAGGGTTCTTCTCTAACAAAGCTCCCTTCATGTGTCTGGAGAGTCCATGCCAAGGAATGCTGTCCGAGGACGGGCCCTCTTATGCCTCCGAGGAAGGCCTCCTCTGTGTGTCCACAAACTATCTGTATGTTTCGGAAAGACGTCTTCAGACTTTTTTTCTTTTTTTTAAATACTAACAATCTCAACACCATCATTGCTGGTCAGAAATGACAGATGAGACAGCAGGAAATGGACAGTTCGGGGGACTTGAGGTCCAGCTGGCTTCAGGATGTGAGACAGGATGTAGATTGATCTATTAACCTTGTTGGTTTCTAAATCCAAAGTGAACATGCAGCACACAGAAACCTGTCTTTGCTGAGGGAAAAAGTATCCAACAAGATTAAAAGACCCACAAACAACAGAGTGATGATTCATTTGGATCTGATGTGTGCGGCAGCGTTTTCTCTGCACACTTATTTGAAGTATTTTTAGAACCTCCTGACTCTTTCTTCTTTTTACTTTTTTTACTTATTTTTGTGCCAGCTCAACTTCCCAAAAAGAAAAGTCAAACACTTCAGAAGCGAGGCAGCAATTAAAAAACCTGGACGTGGGAGGAGACGAGGGGAGAAACAGGAAGCAGCTCGGCCGACTGACATGTGTGTGTGTGTGTGTGTGTGTGTGTGTGTGTGTGTGTGTGTGTGTGTGTGTGTGTGTGTGTGTGTGTGTGTGTGTGTGTGTGTGTGTGTGTGTGTGTGTGAGACAGAGACGGACAGAGATGTAGTGGGTGGTTATAGACAATGAGCAAATGAAACAAGAACTTGAGAAATAGGAGATGAGAGAATGAGGAAGGAGATGCTGAGAGATTTGTCAGCAGCAAGCAGCGTCTCTGGAGCGAGGAGAGCGAAACATGATAGTCAGTGTTAATCTGTGTGTGTGTATATCTGTGTGTGTGTGTGTGTGTGTGTGTGATACAGTGACAGGATAAAATCGAACAGGCAGATTTGACAGACGCTGTGGAGCAGCGGCACACAAAAAAAAAAAACAGCTGTTCGTGAGCTCAAACTGACGTCGACTGACCGAGAATACGGGAAATCAAACCCTGTTTTATGAGAATGAAAAGGGAATATAATAAAAAGCCGAAATGTGGATGTCCTGTTCAGATGAGCCTATAATGTACTTTAAGTTGAAGGACATGAGGACGACTCGTTGTTCTGGGACACATGTGCAGCGGTGCCGTTGGGGTACATGGAGGGAGAAAGTGAAGCAGAGAAGAAGAAGGGCCGCCTGCCAGAGGGAGAGAAGAAACTTTCTCATCTGACGGCACGACAGACGACTGATCCCCCAGAGGAGCTTCGTCGTCTCCTCCTGCACAAGAACGCCGTTTAGTGAGAGCCAGGAGCGCTGCCGAGGATCACACAGGGTGTGTGTGTGTGTGTGTGTGTGTGTGTGTGTGTGTGTGTGTGTGTGTGTATGTGTGTGTGTGTGTGTGTGTGTGTGTGTGTGTGGCAGCAGCTGGCTGTAAGCTTTACACCAGCAGGACAGGCTGGATCAGTCATTCCACTGTAGTCCATCTTCAATGGTTTTCTGAGGTGAGACAAATTTTGCCAAATCCGTCCTTCTGCCCAGAGTTAGTCTTACACTAGACTTTGCAATTAGGATTAAGTTTTGACCCCAAAACATCCGAATGAAAATGGGTTCTGTGCCAACTATTATGATGACGCCATGGAGTTTGTTTTTTGTCTGCAGTGAAAATGTGTTATTTTCGCCTTTTCTAAAATTGGTGTATTTGAATATTTCTAAACACAACAAGTCATGGATTTGCATGAATTGGGTATGACTGGAAAGCTGAGAATATTTTGGATTCAATGAGCTCAATTGTATTCGTGTGTGATGATGTGTTAATCCCCATAGTAGCCATTTGAGACGAGTGTATAAAATTACCTTTTGTGACCTCAAGGATGATCACAGCCTCATGAAACTTACCAACTACAAACAGTTAGGGCGTTCAGAGGATGAATAACTTTCCCAGCTATATTGACAATCAGGTTTCTGAACTGTGGTGTTCCTCAAAATCTTGGTGTCTCATTTTTCTTTTGAAGTTTGAAGTTAACACCTAAACTCATAATGTTGGAAGTGTGCTTGCGCTGCGCGCGACGGAGAACTCACAGCAGTCCGACTCGTCCGACCAGTCTCCGCAGTCGTCGTCTCCGTCACAGTGGTAGATGTCCAGGATGCAGCGGCCGTACGCGCACTGGAACTCCTCCACGCTGCAGGTGGCTGCCATCACATCTGAGGCTGGACAGACACACACACACACACACACAGACCGAGACATGTTAAACAGATGCTGGAAAAGATGTCGCAGCAGCTGGCCGTCGGGAGGCTCTTTGAAGCTTCCCCTCCTCTCTGCCGAGTCTGTCAGGAACTATCCATGAAATGAAAGAGCGGTCCAGCTCTCTATTAGGACAGTGAACATGTGTACACGCTCTGCGGTAATCCAGCGGCTGTAAGATGTCAGCTCACATGCAGCCGGTCAGTCGCCAGATTTGCTGCAGCCGGAGGAGTCGCATGGACACAACAGACTCTCGTGTGATGTTTACAATAACGTACTGTTCAGATGTGCAAACTTTTGGCACGTCCTTTCATTTTGCTACTGCTGCCACAGGATAAGTTCTCAGTTTGATACGTTCACTCTCTTTTGAAACTCTCATAAAAAACAGGAGTGTAAACCGGGATTATTTTACACAGGTAAGGGAAACTGGGCTTCAAGCCAAACAGTTGTACGTAAACACACTGCTTGATGGGCTGACAGCCTTTGGGTGGTTTCTTGTTTGTCCGTTTTTAGCGATAGCCATATCATGTCTCTGAATTGACCCAATTATTAAATGGCACTCTTGTGTTTACGCTCTCTAGAGAAAGACACACCCAGTTGTTTCGGTAATCGAAACCATGTAGTCAGTATTACCTCATAACAATGGGCATTGATCAAACCGTTATTTTAGGCCGAGTGTTATGAAAGCCTCATGTTGCATTGTGTTTTTGTGTAATTTTAGTGTTTTAAAGAGTTCGCTCGTATTCACCAAAGTCACACAATAACAAACTAACCGATCGTGTCAGCGGTAGAGCAGAAACTCCCATGTTCTGCAAGGCGAAAAGAGTCAATGGACTCTGGTGGCTTTGAAGGGACCTTACATAATGCCTTCAGTTCCCCGTCGCAAAGCGCTGTCTGATGGCACCGTAAAGCGGTGAGAATATTCTAAATTTAGAGTCAACTTAAACTGGTGTCGATGTTTTTTTTAGGTGTGCTTTTTTGCGGGTGGCTAAAATACGGTACTCACGGCAGTTTTCCTCGTCCGATCCGTCCTTACAGTCCGTGTCTCCGTCACAGTACCAGTGCTCTGCGATACAACTGCCGTCTGCGCAGCGGAACTCCTTGTCCGAACATTTGCGCATGTCTGTTATGGCGAGAGCAACAAAAAACAAACTCACAGGTCATACATAAAAGACAGTGTCAAAGAACATGTGCGATAGTGAACGCGAGTACGTGCAGGTGTGCATGTACCCACCACATTGTTCATCGCTGTTGTCCCCGCAGTCGTTGTCTCCGTCGCAGTGCCAGAGGCTGCGAATACAGTAGCCGTTTTGGCAGTGAAACTCGTCCTCCTCGCACTCTCGGGGAGCTGCAGAGAGAAGAGGTTTCATGTAATGAGGATACAACAAAAGCAAAGAGCGGGTACGGTATGAGAGTGTGGAGAGCTGCGGACGTTATATCTACAGCCGCACTGACACAAGGGACACTGTGGCCCTTCATGTCGGGCTCTGATTGAGATCTGCCTCTCTCTCCGTAAACAGGCTGAACTCTCCCGAGGCTGCAGGTCTAGAGCTCAAAGATCCACAGACGGAATATCCTGCCGTCCGATCGACAGCCGCTGCAACTCCGGGATGAGGAGGTCTGAGGAAAGTCATACTGCAGCATTTGTGGCTGTGTTGACGGTCACAGTTTATTTATACAGCACTTTTCCAAGACTCAACAACGGAGGGTTACAACGGATGCCAACCGTGACAAACTTCCATGGGAAAAAAGAAAAACATAATACCGGTCCATCCACAGAGAAACATCTCAGACCACAACTGAAGCATTATCCACAGCTTCTATATGTTCCAACCGCTTGAAGTTGCGCCCAAACCGACTAAATCCACTGCAACTAATTCAATCCTCCGCACACAAAAAGGCAGTTTATCTTTTGGTTTAAAGTTCAACTGTGTCAGAAGCCTCAAGAAACAGCTTCCTCCCTCACCTTCATCACGCGCTTCATGGAGGAGCTGCATCCGACAATTTCTGTAACCTTCCGAAAGCCACAATAAAAGACACTCACGTGCACTTTGCGCAGCCATTAGTGCATGTGAGCGGATATTTATATTTATATTCTTCACACAGCGGCGACTGTTCTACCTGTCTCTAAGTGTGGCTCTTAGCTATGGAAACTTCCGCCTTCAGATGCAGTCAGGAAGCACGTTGTAGAAACTACTTCATGTTGAGTCGTGAAATCTGAAAATATCTTGCTTCACTATGCTGTCACAACTCTTCAACAACAAGTTTGACAAATCTAGATGTCAAAAGTCTGTAATTTGCTGTAATCGTCAAAAATATGGCTGTCTAGAACATCTAAACGTTCTCTATTAGTCGATTCTCTGACATTATGATCACGATTATGACTGCAGACATCAGAAGCTGCTGGAAGAAGCATGCAAAGGAGGATCAACATTCTTCTTCACATGCGTCACTCCACCGTATCTCAACTCCAGACAGTAATTGTGCATTTACATGTATGACATTTCCAGAGAAGGATAAGCTGTATAATAAAAAGCTTAATCCACAGTTCCTTTTCTACTGTAAAACAGCTGGATTGAGGAGTGGCTTAATCTACAGAAGCAGAGTTCCAGCAGCTGCTTGTATGTCTTCATTAAACATCCTGGCTGCTGTAAGTTAGAAAATGTTCTTTCGCGAGACAGCTAACCTTGAGGCTGAAGATAAAAAGGCACGTTTGTCATTCATGCCAACAGCTGCGATTATGCAGTTGGACAGAAGACTTTCTGCACTGTGACATTGTTTCAGTCTCCAACCCTTTCATTTATCCAAACAACTCCTCCACCGTGCCTCTTTAATCGCGCCCCCATTGATAACGGACTGAATGGATTTTCTACTGTAACCGCCGCAATCGATGGGCAAAGCCCAGCCGCGCTCGCCACAGGCCGAGTAAACAGGTCCGTCAAGGAGAGCCAGTGATGGATGGCGGGAGGTAATCTATAATGTACCGCTGCCCTGTGTGAGCGTTGGACAACAGGAGACAAACAGGGAGAGATGGGGGCGAGACAGAGACAGAGGGATACCCGCGGAACAGAGGGGCAGGCCGACAACCACATGAAGCATCGCAGTGAGATTTTAAAAATCGTACCTGATGCGCCACGGCACGAGTGCTGGAGACGGACTCCACTGCTGAGACGTGACAGGAGGTCCCAGAGCCTGTGTGTGTGTGTGTGTGTGTGTGTGTGTGTGTGTGTGTGTGCGTCACAGTTTAAAGCTAAAATTCAAAACGTAGTTTTTTCTGGACTATGACTGTAACTTGAGAATGTATGTATTGAAATTGAATCTGCCAGGATACAGTATATACAGATACGACGTATCCGTGATAAGCTAATATCGCCCAGTGTATCAGCCGGGAACATTTATCGCTCTACGTTCAAGAGCCTCGGCTAACCTCTCCCACATCGACCTCCCCTCAGCCAGAACGCCCCCCCCCCTCCAACAAAAAGGATTTAAAGCCACAGAAGCCCATCGGTGGGTCCAAATGATATTATAATTGTAAGCGCACTGTGGACAAATACACTCATTTCATATTCAACTTGTAAGAAAATAATTGATTTTCTCCCTCTCTCCGTCTCTCCCGGGCTCTCTCCCCCCTCTCTCAGAGAGGTAAACAGAGAAAGGTCAGAGGTCAACAAGCCCCGAGGACGCTCATTATTCACACAGCGGCCAAACGTCAAAGGGCAAAGGGTGCTGGGAGTCATTACCAGGCTCCCTGAGCGTGCGTGTGGTGAAACGGCGTCATGTTGTTTTTTTCTTTTAAACTTCAAGAATTCAGAGCATCTCGTGTTCAACCCCACCGAGGCACACCTCGGCCTCCGTGTTTGTCTGAAAAATCTTGACAACTACTTCGGTTCCAGCCGAGCGTGGAGGATTGTCTGCCCGCCTCTAAATAATGAAATACCACCACTGCATCGCGGAGAGCAACGGAATATATCAGGAGGTGAAAGACGGACCGGGGTGCAAAAAAAAAATAAAACATGAGGAGAAAGAAAGACGCATGAAATAATAAGCAGTTCGGGGAACGGGGGGGGGGGGGGGGGGGGGGTTGGGGATTTACTGGCTCGCAGCAGACAGACCCCCCATCAGGAAGTGATTCAGTGTCTGGCTGCTGATACAGGATGTGGGTCAACAGTGGAGGAGGAGAAATCACTAGATGACAGACGGATAAGAAGAATCATTCAGAACTGACCTGTACCTGCTGTGCACACCAAAACTACATGACGTGTACCAAAAGCGCTACTACGGAAAACAATCAGTCGAGTGTATTTGCCGTTAAAGCTGTAAACTGTATATAACAAGAGGACCCAGTCACCCTGACGTCACCCATTGGTTTGTGGACTGCTGTTGTGAAACCTCGAGTTCTGCATTTTGGCCGTCGCCATTTTGTTTTTTTACACTGAATAAGATATTCGTAGGCGACTAGAACGTTGTAATTGGCTGTTTGGATCCAGAGGACAACGCGAGGAGAAGATTTGCTCCGCTTTCCGTCGGTACACAGCTCAGAATCAGAATCAGAGCTTCAGCGTTACTCGAGTTTTTGCATCTGTGAGCCCACACGCTGACGTCCGTCTGGCCAGCAGATATCAAGCCGCTGGTTCAGGAGTCTCCTGAGCGAACCGAACACAGAAAAAGCTTACTTCTTCAGCTCAATGGATTCTTCTGCCAGTGTCCTCGGGCAACTTCTTGAGTACATTGTGCGGTATTGTAGACTTTTTACTAAGATCTAATGTTTATGAGGGTGGGGGGGGACCAGTAGTCTCCTCTTTGCGTTTGAGATTAAAAGCGGTATCGATTAAATGTCGCAATGACTTAAACATGTTGGTGGTTGACGATCATGTAAGAGTTGTGTTTTTATGTCACTGGAAGAGGAAAAACGAGCCTGTATTGATCTTTGGATAAAAGTTAGTCCTTAAAAGGACACCGTCCGACTCTTTCTGCCATGTGTTGTCTCCATCAGGAGGAGCTGGAACTATTCCTGTCCCCGCACGGTGTCAAGTGTGATTCAAGCCAATCACCGAACGGTGTGATGGAACGGCTGGCGTGCGGCGTACGTCCCCACGGATCAGACGGCGCACATGCAGCCCTCTGAGTCATTATGGGTAATAAATACGGAGACTAAAAGTGGACGATGTAGTCACAGGATCTGACCGCCAACTCCACGGGGACAAACGAGACAACACACACGCATACGCACTTCTGCACTTGCGAGGACGCCGTCTCATTGACACAATGCATTCTCTAACCTCACAACCCCAAACTAAACTCAACCTAATTCTGCCATTAAAGGGATACAACAGCAACTGAGCACTGAGCCGTGATTGCGTCATTTTCTGGGCTTCACTACGGCGAGTATAAACCAAGCTTCAAACAGCCCTTTGAAGATGAGAGCAACTGACAAAAAGCTCCCTCTCCAAAACTGTCGTCACTGTCAAACTTAAAATGGTCCTCACAGAGATAGAACACCTACCCGACAGGCAGCGATGCATAAATACCGCTGCAGAAACAGACACTCTCCCAGCCTCACCCGCTGTGGGCCACAGGCCACATTCTGCCGGGCGAGCAGCTGAGATGCTATTTTGGGTTGAAGACACACTCGTGCACACACACGGACAACTCCACAGGTCAAAAGAAGAACGGGATAAACTGAGGGCAAAGGCACAAGAGTGTTTTGTGTGGTGGCCGTGGGAGTGCTGAGGGAGTGCGTGTGTTTGTGTGTCTCAAAAAGAAACACCTCATTGCACATGGCTGCCTCAAACATCTGTAAATAACTCATCCCCCTAAATCTGTCAGAGCATGTCAAATGTGTGTGTGTGTGTGTGTGTGTGTGTGTGTGTCAGCACATTTCAGCGCGACTGCCACTGTTTGTTTGTGCGTCTGTGTTGACGAGGAGGAGAGGACGTGTACTCACGGCAGTCCTGTTCGTCGGAGTCGTCCTCGCAGTCGTTGTCTCCGTCACACACCCAGGAGCGGCGGATGCATTTGCCGTTGTCGCAGTGGAAGTCCAGCGGCGAGCAGGTGGGCAGCACTGCAAACAAAGAAGGGCAGACAACAAGTCCGTCAGCAGGAACAAACACACAAACAGTTAAGCTGTGAGGCTGAAGGGAGCGGAGAGCTTACAGATCTATACAACAAAATGACCGTCGGTGCTTTTCCGTCTGTATTTTAGTATTTGTGATGTATTGATGATGCATGTATGTCACCATATTGTAGGCCTGAGTGACATTGCTAATGTAAGAACAGGGTTCAACGTTAATGTTTATTTTCCATTCACTAAACACCAACTCTGAGTGTTGTACAGTTGTGTTGAATCGTTTTTAACGATTTCACAGTCATCACTCCTGTATGGCAGCAGGCTGCAGCAAAGGTCAGAGTTTATATGCAGGAGGGTTTATTCCCCACCTGGTCTCAGCTCATCCAGAGCCTGAGCCTGATCTGGACCAGCACGTCCTCTCCTCTCGACCCAGAGAGCAGCGCTGAGCTCAGTTCGGCTCAACGCATTCCTCCTTAACTTCATATCCGCTCTAAGTGCAGCTACTCGCTATCTAAGCAGAGCCCGAATGACTGGCCCTTTGTCATCCGCAGACAGAGCTAATTTAATTACAGGCCGGAGAGGGATGGAGGGAGGAGGAGAGACGGGAGGGGAGGAGAGGGAGCGGCAGCTACCCACAGCCGACTCTCGCCCCGCTGGTCAATACCAGATATGAAATATTGACCGAGCAATGCAGACTTTATGAAAAATGTATGACGTCACGCAGCAGGTTAACCAGCGAGGCAGACAGGCGGACGAGTCGGCGCTCAGGGAGGGAATTGAGTGTGTGTGTGTGTGTGTGTGTGTGTGTGTGTGTGTGTGTGTGTGTGTGTGTGTGTGTGTGTGTGTGTAGGGGTGTGGCTCTGGTCTCCAGGGAAAGTAAAGCCCCACTGACCCACATACCCCTGCATGGACATTACATTATTCAGAGAGAAACACAGAGACAGACAGAAGCAAGCAGAACCGTCTCTCATACTCTTCACCTTCTGATGGGCAACATTTGCATAAACAATGCATTTCTGCAAACAATAATCTAATTTACAACATCAGTTCCTTTGTTTTTTTCTTACAGGCAACCATTGATTTCCGTTCAATAGCGGGATGAGAACATTTCAACTGAGATGCTATATTTAGTCATTGTTCATTGTAAAACATTTTTTAGTGGAGCTGAAATGATTCATTGATTTATTGATTAGCCAGTCAAGAGAAATCATATCATAATTTGTCTCTTATAAACATGTCAATAAACAGTCTAATCATTTCTAGCTTCTAAAACCTAAATATTTGTATTTTTTTGACAGTAAACTGAAATATCTTTGGGTGTTAAAACACCGATCAAATACAAACAATTTAAATATGTCAACTTTGGCCCTCTAGAATTGCAATTGGCACGTAAACAACTAATTAATGAATTATGAAAATAATCCCTTGCAACCCTAAGGTTTAAAATACAATTGAATTTGAATTGTGACCCCACTAAATTGAACCCAATTGCAAAATAATCAAAGATTCCCGTAACACATCCAAAGCTACTGGTTTGTTCAAATATCTTTAACAGGTACAATTGATTCACTTCCAAAAGACACAAAAGACGTAAAACACCGAAACAAAATAAAGGCCGAGTTCAATATTTGCCAGAACTGCTGCAATAAGCTGGAACTGAACAAGTAGAACTCGCAGCGGTCCATGAGCGAAACCTCCAGAGAGTCTGTCAGTGAGAGTCCTGACGCCTGCAGGCCTCTCTTTGTCAAGACCGAGGCGGTTTGATGCATTTTGGATGAGTCTCCGACAGAGCGTCAGCAGATTCAAGACCGACCAAGAGTAGAAAAAAAAAATGCTGCTTCTCAAAGTTTCAATAAATAATTCAGCTCGTCAGAGGAGCGAGGGAGAGAGCGTGGTGCTGACACGCACATGCAAACGCACACGTGCAGACGTAAGCAAACCGTCGCTGCGCAGTCGAAAAAAACAAACGCACACCCGTCCGCAGCGCAGACTTGTTTAGGCACACACATTTTGCAAAGGGGTGAAAATTGTAAGCAAATAAATACTCCACAGACAAGGACGTGCGGTAGGTAGGTGGGGCCTGTGTGCTGGTATCGGTGGATCAGCAGGGAGCATGCTGGGAAGGTTGAGAAGGTCTCCGGGCGCTTTGATCCCTCTTATCACACAGATTGTGCTCAGCTCAGCTCCTCTTGTTACCACTGCATTCCTCTGAGGCTGACGCCACACACACACACGCACACACGCACACACGCACACGCACACGCACGGGTCCATGTTTTCCTTTCAAATATAGATTCCGATACCAGGGCGTTAAAAACTACAACTAAACTATCATTACTACTTTGTAGCAGCTGTGTACTACTAACCATGTGTGGCTGTAATGTGATTGCTATAATTGTTGTATGGACTCGTTCAGATTAAACCCTTTGTGAACAAATGAATACAGAGAAAGGATGCCATAGAACTATATTTTATGATCTCGTTTTGCCAGTGGAAACTATGGCCAAAGTGCTGACATTTCTCTAGCTCTGGCTAAGGTAGCGAGTGAAAGAATATGTATGATATGATAGCGTGATATCGGATCGGTGCATAGACTCGCATACTCGCTGATGCCTCATCCAGCATTGTCTGGGCCGACTTTGAGGCATTTCTGATACTATCAGTACAACTCTACTTCAAACCCTTTACTTTGTCCACTTCCTGTTCCTTGTTGCATTCCAGGAATCCTTACATGATGTGTTCTACTTGTCTGTGCACCTACTTTCCCTCTACCTGCCTCATTCTTACACTTCTGAGAACCACCTCCACCTCCAAAGACAACAGCGTTGTTGACGTCGATATTTTGGCAGTTGATAAAAAAGAATAACGCCAGAGCAAAACCGCATCAAAGATGGTGTTACATTTCACAACGCATTGCATTCTGGTCCGCTTCATGCGCCTGTGGTGCTACATCAATTATGCAATATTATACACACACTCGCTTTTCTCATCCGAGCTCAAGAATTCCCACTTGCATTCCACAGGTAATTCTCACACACACACACACACACACACACACACACACACACACACACACACACACACACACACACACACACACACACACACACACACACACACACACACACACACACACACACACACACACACACACACACACACACACAGCGCTCAGTCCGCTTCTCTGTAATTATCTCAGTCCACAGTCCAAAAAATGTAAAAACATATTGAAAAAATAGTGTCATCCATTCTGAAACATGTTTTTATCTCACGAAATATTCTGCTTCAATCCATAACTGTTGGCATTTAGCCTTTCAGGAAAAACTTTTTCACTGAAGTCAAAAACAGTTGACCCTCCCTCACACCTGTAATAATGGGGCAGGAATGAACAACAAAATCTTGTTTTTGCAATTTTTTAGGGTGATGAAATTAAAACATACGAGACATTCAAAGCTTCATCTGAAAACCTCAAGCTTCAACTGTAAAAAACAAAACACTGTCCGTACAGCCGTAAAAGCCACACCGGTATGTCGTTTATTTAACTTGCTTTAGGGCTAACATTCAGGAGTCTGTGTGTTCACGTGTAGTCGTCTCCAAATGTCAGACATGGAGCCAAGCGAATGAAAAAGGTGCACAGATATCCAGATCACCACGAATGTTTCCAGTAGAGATGAGGGGAACCTGTGGCTGAACCGACTGGAAGACAAAAACCTTTATTAAATATTCCCGTTAGACGTGCAGACTCCTCTGTCCTGCTGAGAGATGTCTGCCTCGACCCCAATATAATGGGCTCATGGTATATGTGTGCCGAGTCTGGATTGTTGAGTTACGCAATGTTTCTGGAAGGAGATGTTGCTGGAGTTGTATAAAGTTACTCCCTTATGTTTTCACAGCTTTATGAAATAGATATCAGAGAGGGAATTATGGCCGGTTTAACACGAGCTCCAATCAGCATATAATAATCATTAAAACTACTAATGCAAAATAATTAAATCAATAAAAATACAATCTTACATTTCGTTATCGTTTGATTTGTGTGTTTCTATGCATGTAACCACTAGATGACCACAACAAAGTAAAAGGAATTTTGGAGTTGTTGAAATGAGTTTTCTGGATGGTTGTGAAAAAGAAAGCCATGTGACCAACTGTATCGGCAGCAAAAAACAACAACATGATGGGGCATCTCTAAAAGTTATATTTGCCTCCTTGTTTTCTGCTGATCCGATGCGTGACCCAACGCACTGATACTATCACATTACATTCAAATCACAATCTGTACAACATCCTCTGGATTTAAGGTTCGTCGCATGCAAACACAGGACCACATGAGTGTAAATGCATTTTCAACATGTCTTTCACATAGAGTACGGTACTAAAGAGTTTGTGTGTTGCCAGAGTACTTTTAACTAGGTCATAAAAAAACAGTTAACTGTCAGTTTCTATCCAATTTGTGTGATATACCAATGTTTCAAAATAAACATTGGAATATCACAGATTTTCCTTTTTAATAGCTATAAATGATGAACCTTATTGATTTTGCATGCTTACTGGCTGTGTGATAACGCGCATCATGTCTGACTTGGTGTGTGTGTGTCTCACGTCTTGAAGAAGTGTATGTGCGCGTCTTTAAGTGGCCTTGAGCAGCAGAGTTAATGGCTTCCCTTTTACTGTTGAGCAGCAGAATCAAGTGGCTCTAATGGGACCGATATATCTGCCGAAACGCCGCTTATCACATCGGCTCAACGGATGGGAGGATGGACAGGAGCAGAGAGAGAGAGAACACTGACTGGAAAACAGATGTGGACTCCAGAGAGTCTGTAAGTCTTACAAGAATATTTCATCCGAGGAGCTCTAATAGAGGTTTTCTCTTTCAGTCCAAAACACGTCGGATCACCTCCAGATTACTGTCGTCCTCAGTGGAAACATTTGTTCACACTGGTGGCCGGTGTCTTCTTTTATTATTTTGACTCAGTGTTTGACATCAAGTGGCCATTACACAAAGACAAACGCACACCGGCGTGACTGAGCTCCATTGCAGCAGCACTGAGGGTAACAGCTTGATATTGCTGCCAGAGACGTCTCACAAATAAAACATTCTTAAAAAACCATTAAAGGGAAAAGCAGCAACTCCAGGAATGAACGATTTACGTGCAAAAATAAAACGGCATGCTGCGTTTGTCTTCTTGACAGCGACGTCATTTCTGTAAATAAGTTGTTCCAAAGCATTCTGGGGAGTTGCCGTTCCCCCTTCTTTCAGATTGAAAAGTCGTCTTGCTCAACAACCCGAGCCCGGAGGAAGCCCCTTGGCGTGCGTCACTACACCGTCTCAAATGTAGTCTTTAAAGCCGATTTAAGAGATACAGACTGAATTACAAAGTGGAAGTGTGTTCGCAGTCTATTTCACAACATGAAGAACACACAGAAATAAGGTTGAAAATCGACAACGCGGCCCTTTTTTACTTTTTCTTTCTGCCACTGGACAGACAGACAGGTGGGGCAGGTGTTCATCGTGAGAGGTTGGAGTGTAAACATCATCGACGGAGAGGTTTGATCAGCTGATGCAGCTTCTTCAGACAGACTCAACAAGTCTGGAGACTTGCCCATAGTTTTATCCCCAACTGTCTTGCAATACTTCCCATATTTTATACTGGAGATGTATTCACCTGTTGGTTAAGTGGACAATGTGCACTGCTGCAGGTCCCAACCGTAACGACATTTTGTTAGTGAGGCCTTTGAAATGTGTCATATTTCAGAGTTTGAAAGTGTCTCCCTTGTCCTGCTCCAAATCACCCTCATCGCCTCTGTTCCCCTCATCGCCTCTGTTCCCCTCATCGCCTCTGTTCCCCTCATCGCCTCTGTTCCCCTCATCGCCTCTGTTCCTCCTGCTCCGCCCGCTCTTTATTTGCCTCTCGTAGCCGGGCCCCGACAGAGGCGGCTTAACTGATTCTAGTTGAGCTCTGGTCGGTGGCCAGCGCATACTTCAGTCCGTCAGAGTGGAGGGGCGCCGCCGGCAGCGTTTTTCTTGGCCCTGCGTGACGGACTCTCGCTACGCTCTCCTCCACCTCTCGCAGCAAACAGACCATCCATTAACCCATCGAAAACAGAACTGTAGATACATGTTTACTGGCTCTCCGAGTCTCTACCGCCCCGTGGTTAAGTGCTTATCATAATCTCGTGAACAAACTCATCGCCTGTGACCCGTTTATCCATCTTTTGTCAAAACATATTGGATAATATTTCCCTCTGAAATGTAGAGGGGCTTAAGTACAAATGCGTCAGAACTGTGCTCGGGCACAGCGCTCGTTCTGACTGAAGCGCAGACGTCGGCCACAACACGTCGAACTGGCAGAAGCGTTTGCTTGTTGCCATGACGAATCTCTGCCGAGTGCTTGACAGCAGTGAGGAAGAGTCGAGTGTATCCTTCATTCATCCAGGCAGTCATCCGTTAAACACACATCTTCTTCCTAAAGAGGCTGAGTGACAGGGAATACTGCGGCCTAATGGTGACATTATAAGACTATTAGGATTATCCAGCGATGGCTGAATGAAGCTATCATTTCTGGAATGTTAGCTTTGCCTGTCCCTTGGACATCCGCGTGCAGAAGGCAAATCATCTCTATTAAAGTGTTCAAGTGGAAATTGTAGTTCGATTGAGTTTCCGGATCAATAATCAGAATCATCAAACTCTTTCCGATAATCTGTCCAGCAAGTTGTCACGATATCTCGGCCCGGATCAAAGCTCTGTGTCGTAGCAGCGGCGACATGAGATAATAAGACAGTTTGAGAAGAGTTCAGGACAGGCAGGTAAGAAACATGCACACGCACGACCACTTCAACCAAAGCAAACACAGCTGCGGTTAAATGTCTGTTTACGTGACATGAGATGAATGCATTAGTCCCGCTCATCGGGAGAGACGTCAACAACTCACCGAAGTTATTTATTCTGACATGCAGCTGAAAGTCCAGGTTAACTATGTGTGAACTGACTATTTCATCGGCTTCTTCGTCAACAACGGTTCCACCTGGCAAGAACTGTTTCTGTGACTAATGGATCCATCAATCATTATTTTCAATTAGCCCATTAATTATTGAGCCCATAGGCGACGTCTGCAAATTGTTGATTTTGTCTGACTGTCAAAAAGATCCAAATGAAGAAATGCATGATTGTAAAGTAGTGATGTAGAAATGGAAAAATAAAGCAGAAGTGCTCGACACGCTCATCCCCGCAGCAGTTAGCATGTGATTGATTCTTACAGGGAGAACAATCATTAAATCACGCAGCTTAATCCACCGTTGTGGCCTCGGTCTCCTGCCTTTACCTCTCCGGTCACATGGCGGTAATAAATATGATACAGTTTGCTGAACTCACACATCCACCTCGGGCCTGTTCAATGTTTAACGGTGCTTTCACAAGCAGGCAATCAGTCCGTTTCTAATGGAACTCCGGTGCGGTTCCACGCCTGGTGCGTTTCGTTTGAGACCGGTTTGATTGCAGCGAGAGCACGATCCGACCCAACTGCAGGACGGCAGCCAGAACGCAGGCTGCCTGAGCGAGCGTTCGTTGGGACGGACGCAGGTAGACGCCAGGTCGGCACGAGTAGGAGAGGGCCGACGTTCGGTTGACATCCGAGCCGGAGAGAGAGCATACAGAATATGCTAAATGAAGTCCACGGAAACAGCGACGTTTATAAAGTCATCTGAGATCAAGTGGAGAGGAAGAGATTCAGGAGGCAAAGTAGATCAGTGCCGGGTCAAAGTGAAAAAACTCTCGCCGCGAGATCCAAATCAGACCAGCAATCGATTCTGAGACACGAACAACTGAAACCACTGCGGAGAAGCGTGGAAGCCTGCAAGTTTCTGCTGAGTCAGATTGGGAGGTGAGACCCCAGGTTTAAGGCTGTAGTGCTGCATTAAAGAAAGCATTTCAGTAGAACCACCACACAGATGCAAAACACCAGTGTTGCCCTGGAGATGTGTATCGTAAACAGAGTAGATTCTTCTCTTCCGTCAGAGTTTGACCAAAAAACAACTGCCAACAAACCAACCAATGTTCTTCACCGTGGTTGTAATTCAAGGGTAAAAAGAACAATTATTTATATTATCAATAAATCTGTAGAACATCAAAATGATTCATTTGACAATCATTTTTTAAAATCATATACGTAATACATAATAATAATGTTCCACTCAGCACTTTTAAACCTCAATCCATCACCTCTGTTGTGTTTAATTACACACAGAACACATTTAAAACCTCCTCAAACATGCTTATACAGGGTTTACAGGGACCAACAAGCTCTTTGTCTCTCTTGGTATTTCTGTCTCTTTCTCTGCCCTCAATCAGCCTCTCTCCTCATGTCCTCCTCTGTGTGAACAAGTGTGAAAGTGTGCGGGGAGCAAATATTTAGGAGGGAGGCGGAGGAGGCGAGGACGGAGAGAGCGTTGGGGGTGAAGACAGAGAGGAGGAGGAGGAGGAGGATTATGCTAATGTATCCAAACAACTGCGGCCATATCCTGAGACGGAAAGAGAGAGAGAAAGGAAAACAAGACGGGGAAGAAGGACAAACTCAAACCACATAGTGAGGAAGTAAATGAGAAAGTCGAAAAAAAGAAAAGCGAGCGTGGTTCACAGGTTTCCTGTGGTCAGCGGGAGAGAGAGGAGAAGGATGCAGAGGCAGAGGGAGGTAAGGAAGGAGAAGATGAAGGGACGGAGGGAGAAGATGACACATGGAGAGAGACGGGATGGGGTCCTAATCTTCTCCGCTCCTGCTTTCGGATCAGCTCGGCTCCCGCGGTCACAGCTTCTCCCTGATTGGTGAAGACTGCAGAGAGCGGTAGATTAAAGGACGGAGGGGGTATTTCTTGCTGTGTGTGTGTGTGTGTGTGTGTGTCAATGCCCTTGTGAGAACCGGTTTGAGGATTTTCGGAGCTTGAGCTCCCTTGTTTTGTTCAAGGGACTAGTTTCAAGTTTGATCTGGGGTCAAAGATCAAGATTAGACTTCGTCTATTAAGCCAGAAACATATCTTAAGCCGTTCAAACGCCTAACTTGCTCTTAAAAGACTTTGCAGCCGACACCGGCTCCAAAGACAGACATCTGGAGACCGTCGTCTTCTCCGAGAGTTACTTTGCAGAAAAGCTCAAATCAAACGAGATCACATTTCTTCAGATTCCTGTCAGAAAAAAATAATCATCTAAAAAGGTTTTAAAAGAACTCGAGAGGTTGTGATTCTCAAATGAGGAGTCAAGTACACGCTATGCTTGGTTTTAAATTGTGTTAAATCGTGAGAACACTGTTGCTAGGCAACTGACAACAAAAGCAGACTTTGCCGAGCTCTGTGTAGTTTGGTAAAACGTCCACAGGATTCATGAGCACTCGGATAATTTACAGTTACGAAATTGCGAGAACCAAGTCCTCGCTCGAATGGATTCTTCTCATGAATATGTTAAACATAACGCCACCAGGAGGTCCTCACAGATAGCCCGAAAAGCATCCAACCGAGGGGTTTTATAAGGAGTGTGTATGGGTGCGTGTCTGGCCCAAAGCATTTGCTCTTTCACAACATCAGCTGCTTTTAACTCAGCAGGACTCCAACAGTGTGTGTGTGTGTGTGTGTGTGTGTGCACGTTCACATGCCGCCTTCTCCAATGCAAGTGAAATGCGAGAGAAATAAATT
This sequence comes from Melanostigma gelatinosum, assembly GCF_949748355.1. Lineage (NCBI taxonomy): Eukaryota > Metazoa > Chordata > Actinopteri > Perciformes > Zoarcidae > Melanostigma > Melanostigma gelatinosum. Next base: position 29,185,166 of record NC_136635.1, read on the forward strand.
GAAGGATTATCTGTAACAACGGGGGAGGAGGAGGACGTGGGTGAAATAACAGGAGATGCTGCGGAGTCTTATCTGCTGTTATGAACAGCAGCTTCATACATTTCATTGCCTTGAACTGGGAGCTGAGATTAGGAAAACTGAGAAGCAGATAAGATGCGAGAGAGAAGACAGAAACATAAGTCAGACTCAATTAGCCGGTTGGCCTTGTCCACTCTCTGTGGAGCTCAGAGGGCCTCACTCAAAGGAAAATACAGTTCTGGGTGCATCGTGGACGGATCACTCTTAAATAAACTGACTGATAACTCCAGAAATAACATCCAGGTTATTAAAAGAGAGAAAGTGTTTCCTTTGAGACCTTTAAACACACCTGACTGAGTCATGTTAAGTCACTGCTGATGACAACCCAACGTCTCCTGATTTTGCTACTTCAAAGAAAAGGCTTTTTAACAGACATAATAACAGGAGATTTGTATTTTGAAGAATTTATAGGGAAATGTGTTGATCAAATAATTAGGAGATCTTTGTTAGCGGCTATTCTTCCATGAAACAAGCCCGATAATACTGCAGGGAGGAAGAGTAAGCAGTACAAATAACGGGGGACTTTTATTGTGTTTGGACACAGCTGAGTTGCCTTGAGAAGACAAGCAAAGAGAAAACAAACAAGTTATAAGACAGTCTGACAAACAGTCACTGGGAAAACGTCCGAAAGGGATCAACGGATCCAAACGTGATGAATTATTGGACAATCGTACTGTAGCTCTTGACAAACCTACAGCAGCTTTACGAAGCCTCATCACCCACAACTATTCATAAGTAAACCTTTAAACTACATGTAAGAATTTAGTTTTGATGGAACTTTGACGTCTTTTGTCGGCCTGCAGTCAAACGTAGTAAAGAGGTATTCTGTTTGTGTGCCTACGCCCCCCCCCCCCCCCCCAAATGATCAATGAAGAAAAAGGGCGTTATTGATCTGATGAAGCGTGAGTTATGCCCTCATTAAATTTCATCAGGACTAATTCGTGTCCCGTCCTTGAGACGTGCGACCCTGTAACGTCCTTCCACCGGTGAGGCATCCATACTTGTATCATCTTCAGTCAGGAGACTCAAAAGATGTAATGTGATCTGATTTTGCCTGAATCGGAGCCGGTTGCACCGATGACAAGCGTCAGCTATACAGCCAATGTTGTCGCTGATGGTCTTGTTTACTTATGTGGCTCATGCAGAGGCATCGGTAGGAAATAGAATCCGTTTCACAACCAGTTAAAAAGTTTATAACGGTAACTTTGATGTGTGTTTTTAAATGGGTCGATTTATGACCACCCCGCCCCTTCTACCCAGTGTGGTCCACTGCAGACAGACAGATGTTACAGATGTGGGTGGAGGAGGAGGAGGAGGAGGAGGAGAGTGGCCGGCTGTAAGGACCATTTTCTACTCACCGCCACGCACCGGCAACTCCTCTCGAGTGAGATATAGAGTTCCTACACAGACATTCACAACACCTCACGCTTTCTCCGTCACTCGAGCACGCCTCTGCAAAGAGAATTCATGGGTCCCTCATCAAACCTTCTCCATTCCCTCTTTGGTCTCCGTGCAGCTATAGAAACTTTATACGCGAGCACACAACAGCCACATCTGCGCTACACAACTTCCACGTGAGTCCCACATCGTAATTAGATCAGAAGTTTACACGGAGAGCTTCACAGCCACAGCGGGACACTTTGCCTCCCGCTCCTCTTCTCCCGAGTTTCACGAGCACACAGACACACACATTCCGCCATTGTGCTCTTTCTACAGAAATTGTTAAATCGGTTTAACTGATAAATATGTTGAAGTTGAAACAAGGTCTGGATGCCACAGGCTGCACTGCTACAATTCTGCTGAAAAGAGGTATTCCTTTGTGTTTTATCTGTGTGTGTGTATTCCTTTGTGTTTTATCTGTGTGTGTGTGTATTCATTGTGATTCTGCGTTCCCACGCGTCTGACGTTCCCACTCAATTGGGGAAACCGTTCTCTCTCTCTCTCCCCGCGCGCTGAAACTGTGCCTCGATAAATTCAACCCTTTCGTTGTGTTTGGAAGACGTCGTCAAAAGACATAAAAATTTGACTGGTGTTTTACGACGCGACTTGCTTAAATTCAATCAGCGTAATAGAAGTGGAGTCACGTGGGCCTCGACTTTACCTCCGCGACACACAAAACACACACACACAATTTTATTCGATTTGAAAAAAGCAGAAGCACATAATACGGACATAGTTCGTCACCTGAAGAAATCAATCCGACTTTCTCTACTGGGTTTACTCCGGCCTGGTGGTTGGAGTTACAAAGACGTTCACACTGTGTGTTTAAGTGATGAATCAACACATTACTTAAGTCTATAAACCGAACCAAGTCCCCAACCTTTTCCACTGTTGCATCCCTAATCGCAGGCTGCAAAAACACAGTGTGTAGTTTAGACTTGAGCGAGAGTATAAAGAGGGTTTTTTCATTCATAGATGATTTGATTTGGAAGACTTTCAGAGGCCTTAAGATGGAAAACAGTGGGAATAAATACTGTAATGGCTGGCCTCTACAACAACATCAATCTCTGTGACGTGAGCCCCGTGGTTACGAGATCGACTGGAGCGAGTCCAAGAGGTCGAGCGTCCGGCTGCAGAGCGGCGGGTCGATCAGGCGGTACTAATGGATTAGTAAAGTCAAGCTTGATGCTCCGATATCTGTCAGCTGCTTCCAACGTGTCTCCTTAAATAAGTAACGCACCGCAGCGATCGATACGCGGCGATCGGGCTCGCTGAACATTCAACCGGCCCGAGATCAATAGCACTAAGCGTCCCCTCTCCCAACCCCTAAATAGCTTAATGTGACAGACGAGGACTGATGGACTGGAGACAGAACATCAGCCCGAACCTCAGCCACGCACCTCTCAGAGAGGCTTCGCAAGTGTCAAACAAAAACATCTGCCTCTCGACTCTACAAGCAGACCCTCACATTGACGTTTCCCATCGACACACACAAGTGTAAAAGAGGAGCGGTGAAGATCTCCGACGTGCTGTGCAGGAGAACGCTCCCGTCTGGCTCCGCTGCCAAGACTTCCCTCCAGCCAAAACGCCGTCTGGTGCCAGAAGTCACTCAAGCATTTTTTTTATTTTTGTGCGCTCGGAGGGCAAACGCCACGCAGAGCGCCTCAGCATTAGAAACAGTACCCCGCCTGGACCAGTGACCCGTTCACTGCTTCACTGGGTGATGATGGGATCCATATGGGCCCACTTATACGTTTTCTTTTCTTTTTTTCCTCTTACTATTCTGGAGAATTTATGCAGGAAAACTGTGCCAGAGCACACTTTTTACATTTGGAGAGAAAATTCAGAAGTCGTGCACTTACACACATTTGCTGCAGAGAGCTGCCAAACACAACCAGAGCCTTGGGTGAGGGGTGGGAGTTTACGGCGTTGCTCAGGGGGAGATATTTGGCCAAGAACTGCAGTTTATTTATTATTTTATTTTTTACAACCACAGTTATCAAACTGGTTCAGCATTGCAAACAGAGTATCAAACATGAATATCTAACTAATATCTTTTGTACGGCGATTTGTTATCTTATGTACTTATTTAATATCACTCTTTTTAAAAGACTTGAAGACTATTTTATCATGATAGAAAATAATGTACAGATGATGTGTTAATATTTTAATACGTACATCTATAGGTGACAATAACAAAGTAGAAAGATAACTTAACATTTTTTTGATGGTTTACAGACTTTAGAGCGGTTGAAATGATTTTTGGAGTCTTGTAGACCAGCTGCTATAATCAAACAATAGGGATCAGTAATGATCGGCGGCAAAAAAAACGCATGATCGGGGATCTCTAAAAGTTATATTTTCTCCCTTTTTTTCTTTTGTGATCTGAGGTCCGAACCGTGAGTTTTATGTTCCGTTGCACCGCTACTAATTTTCAAAATGTTTGTTGTTGTAATACTCATTAGACCACCACTAACTCGGTTCTAAAGAGGAAAAACAGGTCTTCCGTTACCAGTGCGACAGCAACAAAGAGAGAAAGGGAAGCGAGAGGACAACATGAAAAGAGTGGAGCGTTAACTCACTGCATCCGTCCTCGTCGCTGTGGTCCCCGCAGTCGTTGTCTCCATCACACTGCCACTGGGCCGGGATGCAGGTACACTCCCCGAACGCACTGACCGCACACGTGAAGTGGTTCCTCCCACACGAGCACTCGGCGCTGCCCTGGACTCCTGCACACGAAGAGGAAGAGCGGGTTAGGGGCTAATCAGGCATGTTCAAGTTCATCAACTTTGTTTTCTTGCGGTCCTGCAAGGTATACAACATTTTCCCACCATCTTTTACTGACTGACGGTGAAAGTGTACCCTGTGCCTCCGTACCCTGACAACACGACATTTAGCAGACGGAGGAGTCAGACAGGGAGGACGTTTACTGTAACACACATGTTGAAATGAGACTTCACAGTTACAATCGTCTACGTGCTGCGAGCAGTTAGCCAAAGACTAAATCACTTCTGCTAATTCACTTCTGCCCTTAGAGGCCATAGAATTCAATCCAGAAATCCTGAAGAAAAGAGCAACGATGAAAGGTACGTCTGGGGGAAAATGTTTTTCTGCTTTCCTGTCCTGTTACAGCCATCCACAAAATAGATAGAAGGCTTTTACTGCCCTGACCCGAGCCTCCCAGGTAGCAGAGGGACTTCTGTAAAGAGCTTTAAGACCTAACAAAATCTATCAAACATCTTCAACCTCACTCGACTGCAAATCAACTTCTTTTGATTAATAGAAGATACAATTACATTACATGTATAATAAATACATATTAGTTCTGTTCTTTAGCTTACTGGCCCTTTAAAATGTCCCTGTTTCGCCGACATTGCGCATCTGTACACAGACAAACACGGTATCCTGAACTGCATAGTCACACACACACACACACACACACACACACACACACACACACACACACACACACACACACACACACACACACACACACACACACACACACACACACACACACACACACACACACACACACACACACACACACACACACGTTCTGTATACTCTGTGTTTTCCTCTGCTGTGGTGGGAAATTGGAGCAGAGTCACCACATCTTCAGACGCATCACAGCAAATCACGTCCAGGAGAGGAAATAAATAAAGGTTTCCCATTTTGCCCTCACTTTGAAGACCATTAATGACCATCTGTGTGTGTGTGTGTGTGTGTGTGTGTCTATTTTGCTGAAACTGGCCTGCTGCAACAAACCCTGAGTTTCTTGGAACGCGCATGCCTGAATGTGTGCGTGCGTGTGTGCGTGCGTGCGTGTGTGTGTGTGTGCATGTGTGTGTGTGTGTGTGTGTGCGTGTGTGCATGCGTGTGTGCATGCGTGTGTGCATGCGTGTGTGCATGCGTGTGTGCATGCGTGTGTGCATGCGTGCGTGCGTGCGTGCGTGTGTGTGTGCGTGTGTGTGTGTGTGTCCTGGCCTCCTCACAAAGGCATCAGTCAACCCAGGAGGGCCTGGCAGAGAGCTCCGTAACCTTCAGATCCCTCCCACAGCACTAAATTAATGGCCTCTTTCTTTTCATTCCCCTCTCCTTCTCCTCCTTGTCTTTCCACCATCCCCTCTTCACACTTCCCCTTCAGCTGCCTCCCTTCCCCACTTCTTTTCCTCTCCCCTTCCTCACGCTTCAAGAACCCTCCGCTAACGGGAGGGAAACGGTTTACGGCGTTACCCGAGTCTTCCCGTCTGTGAAGTTGTCTTTCTATACTTCCTGCAGACCTCAGACCACCTCGGGGGCATGCGGTTTACCTCCAGAGAGATAGACAGGGCCGGACTAAGTCCTGAAATTAAGACCGATACTCCATATTGTAGGCTTGAGTCATAGACTGTTGATAAGAAGTGGACATAGTCATCGTGACATCACCCGTTGGTTTGCGGACTGCCGTTATGACGCTGCAAGTTCGGCAATTTGGCCGTCGCCATGTTGGTTTTTTTTTTGCAACCGATGAACGGAAGTGACTTGATATATTCACATATTGTGAAAAAGGTTAGGGTTTTAAAAGTGATTCAAATTGCCATCGCAGAAGACTTAACATTATAATGACATTGGTTCCATTTGCTATATATGCCCTGGAAAAAAGGCAAACCCATCTCCATCACGGGTTTGTTTTACGGGTAACACGTGTGCACTGGGGCCCATCGTAACGATCTTACACCACTGCTCCATGGCACAACAGAGTATACTGCAGTGTTGTGAGCCGGTGTAGGATTTGTACCTTTAAGCATATGTGTGTGTTTTATTCAGATGTGTGTGTGTGTGTGTGTGTCGGTTTGCACTGAGCTAAATTAGACTGAGAGCCGAGGCAGAAGCTGTGTCAACACGAAGCCACATCACAGGCCGTGCATTTGTCAAACATGCTTTAAAAAAAGAAGAGGCCACAGAGCCAAAGAAACCATCGTACGCACTCGCATGTGTTCGCACCGGCACTCAGAACAGGAAGAAGATCAACACACAGAATATTAGTTCAAGTATCGGGTATGAATGTGTGTCACGTCCAACAGATCAAGGATTTTTTTACTGAGAGCATGAACCCACTGAAGAAGTAAAGAGAGAATCATCGCCACTCACTGGATGGTTACATAAGGGTCCATGCAAACACACACACACACACACACACACACACACACACACACACACACACACACACACACACACACACACACACACACACACACACACACACACACACACACACACACACACACACACACACACACACACACACACTGCAGCAGAAGCCAGGCATGGCAGCCCTGCGCGTTCAAGAGCGTCAGCATGACAACCCCCTGATGCATCTCGGATAGATCTGAGACTCGGCTGTTTGGGGGAGACAGTGGATCACTGTGAGCTGGAAGTGCAAGTTTGGCGACAACATATCTTTCAGTCTAAAGGATGTGTAAGGGGAGCAGCGGGCGCCGGAGAATCAACGGAGCCCTTCATTTCATCTTAAGTATTTCTTCTTTTAACTGCCTGACAAGCTGAGTTGAGAGAAAAAGCTGAACACAACCAGCAGCACAGTGACAAAGTGCTGCCGAAGAACAGTCAAACTTTTTCTGAACTTCTCTGCCGTTATCACGCTTCTTACAGCCCACTTTCGCGATTAGAAAGAGCCAGGGTTAGGGTTAGCTCCTATTTCAATTGAATGTGTGTTGAACTCTCTCTACAGGCCAACAGTAAGACAGACTGACAATTAAATTCTCACTTCACGTCCTGCTGCCAGAGGCCCGGTGTGTGAGCTGTGAGCCAGAGACAACCTCCAGTAGCAGAAAAGAAAACAGAGACCACCAAAGATCCTCCACTGCTGGTTCCTACAGCCTGAAACTGTCTAAACAGGCCTGGTGTGGAACGAGACAGGTGGTCCCCCCCACCCCCACCCCAAAAGGTAAACAGAGATGATCCCGCAAACCCACGCCGACACCGCGCCTAGACTCGACCCACCCACGGCAGCAGCAGCCGAACCGAGCCGGAAGCCGCCACGTCGCGGGAGTCTCAGATCTGACCAGGTGGCATTCAACCTCCGATTCACCGTTTCACAAGTTGCTGTTGTGGAATAGTTACATGACGACGAGTGTGAAGAGTTTGAGGCGGGAGCAGCGAGGCCAAAACACACAATGGGTAACGCGGCCCTGAGAGCGGGTGGCCACGCACTTTGAACGATGTCAAAAGGCTGCCGGTTAATTAGGCGTGGACCTCCCCGGAGACTACCTGGAGGGTCGGAGCCACGTCTTTCTTTCAGTGTGTAAAAAGTGATAAGCGGGAAATGAGCCATCTGACAATGTAAAGGGGGAAGAAGGGAGCACGGAGGGAATGACTCAAGCCCCTTTTGTCCCGTCCTGTTGTCTTCACCCCGACCGCTGCTGGTGTCGAGCTGTAAAGGCGTCGCTTCACAGACACAGCTGCGTCCCAGCGTGTCGGCAACTGTTCAGCCCGAACCGTCCCAAACCAGCTGCATTCGGCCGCGCCGCACGGCTCTGCACAGCCAGAACGGACACAAGTGGAGTCCCGCCTCGCCGTCGGGCAAACAGCGTTTCGTCTCCTCTGCCGACGGGAAGGAGACGCCCGACTGGCCCCCGATAGAGGACGGCTGTTCACCTGGGATAACTGTCACTCACCAGTTCGGCATTTGTTTTGGTATAAAGATAGCGCAGAGTGGTGAAAACACTTCCAAATAGAAGATAAACACTTTTGCAACACCTGTTATAAGGTAGGTTTGATATCTGGACAGGTGTATGCGACACAATATTCAAGATAATGTATGTTAACAGAGTAACAGAGTGAACATCAAGCGGTTTAGCGGCGTTGCTTTGCTCTCGGTGGCCTCGTTACTCACTGAATCATATAAGTTCTATGGAAACAGCGCAATCATGGCTAGAAGAAGAGAGAACTCGAATGTGTCTTTTGTGCATTACAACACAATTATAATGCCGGAAAATAATAACGAAGAAAATAATGCTCCATGTTCTATTTATATTCAACTTTTTACATTTTCGCCACCTCTCCTGACCTCTGCTCGATGGCCTGCGGTTCAGTCAAAGTTTCAGTGTTTTTGTCACCTGACTGTTGGTCTCAGGCGAGTCAATCACGGCTCCACAGTTGTGCTGGTGAGCACAGATTTCAATGTTTGTTCCAGGATCTGATGAGTGCAAACGGTTGAATTGGGGTGAAATTTAAAATGACACATGTAGAATGAAATATCACAACGTTGAGCTTCAATGAGGTCGCTTTTTCTGATGGAATCGTTCGTCACGCATGACGTTGTCGAAAATCTGACGACAATGGTTTGTTTTACAGCTTATGACTGTGGCAAACTATTGTTGGTGATTGCTTAAAAATAACATGCCGCCGGCTGATGGAGTAATCAAGACAAGCTGAAATGTGTGAGAATAAACTAAGTGTTTTATACATGCAAAGCGAGCAGTCTTTGCCTTAGCGGGAACAACAAAACTGTCTTAATGTAATGCAACCTCGACTCACACAGCAGATTGTGTCACCTCCATCTTGTATCTAGTTGTTACATTGATTGGTTTGACATCGCCGCGTGGGACGCTTCGTACCCGCTGCATATCGCTCATTTGAATAATTGTAAATCTCCATCGGAGGTGAAAGCCGACATCGGAGAGCAAACTTTCCCGTCTACCAGACTTATAGGAGGAAGATGAGCTTTGAGTGAAAAACAGCTATTTATTTCCTGCTCCGATAAAGTCTCTTCACGGGCTGGAAAAGCAACAAACACCATTCAGTTGGAGCCGTGTTTCCGTCCGCATCCAGAAGTCCACATTTGTTGGAGACAATATAGAAAAATGCTCCATTAATTAATACAATGCGTTAAAAAAAAGCTCCATAAAGAGATGGTGATAATTCTCAGTGGGTTAATCACTTCTCACGATACAATGGTGCTCTAATGGTGGTGAGCGCCATTTCCCAGGCTCCTGCTCCTTTTTATATCTATACTCCTCAGATGGCTCGGGAGGGGGGGGGGGGTATGCTGACTTTGGCTTCGATTGCCAGACAGCTCGTCCTCCCTGCCCCGCTCCCCCTCTCTCCGGCGGCTCATTTCCACCTACTAATTTGCCCACCGTAGGTCAGGCCGCCCTGATGCGGCGGGCTGGCGACCACGGCAGCACATGTTGAGCTCTGCTGGGAAAAAAGAAAATGGAGTAGAGAGTAGAGGAACAACACACACACACACACACACACACACACACAAAGGGAAGTTCTTCAATCGTTTAAAACATCCGGTTTGCGCACTCAAGTGCAAAAACAGAGTACCAGACAAACACGTTCAGATTGGTGCCAACTCCTCAAAGCATCGCTAAAAATCTTCCTGGACAGGCCCAGTCATCACGAGCTCATCCCTCTGGTTTGCTGACACACACACACACACACACACACACACACACACACACACACACGGGAGCGTTTGAAATGTGCAGCAGTTGGTGGGCAGCGGGGCTCTTTTCGCGCCTGCTCATCTCAGACTTTCATTAAAACTCGAGTCTTATCACACAGCAGCGCTCAATCACTTTCATGTGACGTAACTCAGCAGGAGTGTGTGTGTGTGTGTGTGTGTGTGTGTGTTGGAGGCCGAACACCCACCCCCTAAACTGACCGCAGGCTTCATAACAGACCCTCATATGTCTGCATGTTCATCCTGTGCAGTGCTTCATTCAAGCAAACGACACTGACACACAAACTCAAAGACACTCTGCTAAGTCATCGCCTATTAACTAAGTGCCACCCCAGAAGCGTGTGGGAGGATACTGTCCTTTATTCCCTTGAAATGAGCGAAAACAACATCATTACACACTTAGCGATATATCATCGTCCTGCTGCTGAGGGTTCAAAATAAAAGGCCTCTGAGATCAAACAAGTGGGACGGTGGGGGGGAATGGTGCTGCTATGGAGCTGTATACAGTACAAACACACACACACACACACACACACACACACACACACCATCCGTGGCCAGCCAGCAGTCTCTCTGAAGTCAGTTCAAAGATAACACTGACTTGGCCACGGATGAGTGGATGGCTGCTGGACGGGCATGTGGGCTGGCACTGGGCGGGTGTGAGGGGCGGGCGACATGCAAGTTATAAAAACGGCTCAGCTCAGTTGAAAAACCTATTTTTTTTATATTTTTGAGATAATCCAACATAATCCCCCGATCTCATTTTTCTCTGGGTAAAAGTATCAAGATTTCAAAATAAAGCGTGGCTCGGATGCACTCATTTCTTTATCATTTACCGTCGTTGTTAAGATTTAATGACAAAGAGAGAACGTGACCACCATACCAGTTCATACCAGCATACAAAACACTCATTTAAGATTGCATCCATTTCGGTAAAGCATTTACTGAGTTGCACTATGTGCTGAATTAGATTTATTTATAGGGAACCATGTGCAATATGAAACATAAACGCTAGAGTGAGCTGAGAGCTTATCGTCATTCGCATTAAAGATCAATAAAAGCTAAAAAGCACCAACTGTCGACTAATAATGAAAAACCAAAGCAGATGCATCCAGCAGAATAAAACCAGTTTGTAGCATTGTGAGGTAACGTTACATTGTGTCCCCCTCTTGGCAGACTTTTTGAAGATTTTAAACGTTTCTGGAAGATGACGTCAGAGTTTGGATATCTTGGTCTGCGAGTGCTTTGCGGTGTAGTCTGCCTGGTCACAGGGCCGTGAAGGGGAGAGGGGCGAGGGAGAGGGGCGAGACTGTCCTACGTTTCATTTTCCCCAACTGTCAGCCTTTTGTGATGACGCGGGCCTTCGCACACTGTACTTATGTGGCTTTGGGACTCGTGTGTGTGTGTGTGTGTGTGTGTGTGTGTGTGTGTGTGTGCACCATATACAGCATGTGAATGAGGGAAGGACTCTGTATTATGATCAAAGAGAAAACACATGAAAGAGCCACCACAACTACTTACTCTGTGTCGGAGACGCATTTTAAGGATTTAATGACCTAATGGGAAAGTGGACGACTGCTTTTCCACAGAGATGACACACACACACACACACACACACACACACACACACACACACACACATTAAAAGGGACTTGCTGCTGATGAAGATGAGGCCGTTGGTACAGGATGCGAGCTGCATATGGGCGGATGATGAGCTGCAGGGCTGACTGTCGTGAGCCGGTGTGGGAGGACTCCCGCGGTGCATTTGTGAGAAAGCAAGTCAGAGAGAGCGAGAGAGAGAGAGAAAGTTCGGTCTGTTTGTTCAGCGGCTGCCGGAGCTGCAGAGCAAACGCAACACCGCCGAGATGAAAGGGATGCTGCCGCGCAGAGGAAGACGGCTTTGACTGGGGCTTCCGATCGAATCACAATACCTTTTTAGTACGAAACAAAGCGTTTCCGTAGCACATATTACCGAAAACTACCAAGCCCCAAAAGTTGACATTGACTGTTAATAACATGTTCACAGTAAGGGCCATTAGGAGCACTGACAGCAGGCAGAGGAACCTGAATGGTTCCACAGATGATCCGTCTCTATGCTACTGTCAGGATATAGGGACAGAAAATATATGACAGTTATTGTTTAAACTTACCGACTGTAGCTTTAAGAGACGCTGGATTATGTTACACGATATATTCATATGTGATGATGATATTTTCTTTATTTCACGGTTATTGTTACTATTGCAACTCCCTTAGTTCATAGCATGACTTGTCCTTTGATCGATCTGTAGTTCCACATTTTAAATCTTTATTTGGCCAACTGTGTGCTGTATTTGAGTTCGGTACGTTTCTACAGTACGGCTGCTTGTGTTCCGATCACGTTTAACATTCGAGCAAAAAAAACAAACGGTATGAACAAAAAGTTCTGTGTTGTTCAAAGAGCTACAGTTCAAAGAGCATCGCTGCAGATTTACAGCAGAATGTGAGACTTTAAGCATTTCAGTGCAAATATGTATTGGCTCTGGTATGAATAGGATTGTGTGTGTGCGCGTGTGTGTGTGTGTGTGTGTCAGGCCTGGCAGCAGTGTAAACAGAGGAGCTCTGAGCTCTGCCTCTGGCTGTGAACACTAGACTCGCTGGGTAATGTGCTGAGCGAGCACTTGGTGTCCAAGCTCGCTCTAATCCACAGATTGTCTCTTTGGCCAGCTGACCCCCTCTCTCTCTCTCTCACACACACACACACACACACACCTCCCCATCATCCCCCAACAGGGGCCTCTATCAGGGACACACAGAGCCCAGTGCTCTCTCCTGGGAAGTTCTAGTTGGAGTTTAATTTCCAATGAGATTATTATTATTATCAATTCTTAAAATCCTAAAATCCTTCTTTCACGCTGTACCTTTTTATCAGTGAATGTGTGTAAATAACGCCTCATAGAGGACATTGTGCTGAAATCTTTAATCAATTACATGCTTAAAACTAATTGTAATTGCAATCATTTTGATAGTCAATCAATCGTTTAAGTCAGCGGCTCCAAATTCAGATCCTGGCAGAGTCCGACCCACACCTGATTAGATGAAAATGAAAAATGTCTCACACAGTTGTCTACTTAAGTGATGTAACCATAATTGAATTGTCAAGAGTAAACTGAGAAATAAAGAAATAAAAGTCAGGAAATCGAAATAAAGTCAGGACATGCCACGTGAAAATCGAAACACAATGTGGCGATCGGTGAGTGTCGTGTTCGTGGTTCATACATCGCCGGTCTAACCTCGGCTTAGAATAAGTGGAAAAACAACAGAATCATCCGTCTGCGCCGTGGGCTGCGAACCTCAAAAATGTCCAATAAACCCACACTAAGTGATCCGTCTCCACAGAAAACATCTATTGTTCTGTGGAGGCAAATCAAAACCATGTTTCTGGTTTGTAAAGGCAAATTGAAGTTTCCGAATCAATAGGAATGTTAACATCGCTAAGCTTGAATCACAGCCGGTAAACTGAGTGCATGGAAAACGAAGAGTTCTATTGAAACCTCTGTGTGTGGGCCAGTTTTGACCATTTCCAGCAGGACGTCTCTCGCGTGACACGTGGACTGCAGGTGACGTTTTAGGTTTTTTGTGTGTGTAACTCGTGTCTGGATCAGGTTCAGTCCAGTGGAGTCAGTCTGTGAGGGCTACACGAGCCTGGACCCTCCCTGTAACAGAGAGCCCCGCTCCAGAGGTCAGTACCCCTCCTGGGATGTATCGATCAGCTGCTCTGGGGCTGCATGCTGACAGACTGAAATCCGTCTGAAGTACAAATCAAAGTCGCACCGTAGCAGCCTGAAGGAGAGAGTACAGCAAACCGGATGGACGGCTGAAATACTTTTAAAAAGTCACATTCACATTAAAAGGTAAAGAGGAAAGAAAATAACTCTGAATGCTATTAGAGCATTTAGAAACCTTTAGGACCTCACGACTTAAATAAGGACTATCCATGTGTTCGAACTAGGAAGTTGATATACTTGTAAAAACAAAATATCTGCTGAGTTACAGACGTCTCTTTCCCAATGTAAGTCAATGGGAAAAAGTCTCATTGGGCCCCAATAGCATCACGTGACCCGGAAGTTGAAATTTGATCACAATTGATCGATTCCCTTTTCACGTAATCAGGTCACCATCGCCACAGAAATCCAACATATTGTTGCATCCACAACTATGAATCTCAACTAAATGATTAAAGTTGTCACCAAATTGTGGTGTCCACTTCCACAGTGTTTATCATCACTTTATTTATCACCAAATTGAACACTATACCTTCACATCTGCATTTTATTGCGCCGTACCTGCATCAACCACAGATTGAACTTGTGCAAAACATGATTTCATCTGCACAAACATTAACCCACGAGCCCCGCAAGGCACCACAAACCAGAAGGAGAGCGGGTAGAGCGTTCCCGAACAGGCCTCATGGCAGCACCGGATGCCAGATCAGTATTAGCAGCATGTCTGTGAATGTGAACTCACAGCGAAAGGGATAAGTGTAATAAGAGGAGATTATTCCATGCGGGCGAGCTCTAACTTTATGGGCTCGGACTGGATGAGGAGCGCAGGCGCTGAGGTCCAGCTCGGTAATATCCAGTTATAAACTGACGCAGCATGAAGGAGCAGCTCCAGCCTCCTCCATGTTGGCACCAGACACTCTATGATGTTAACATTTGGGATTTGGGGCAAAAAACTGGGCTTGTAAATTCCAGCTCTCCGAGTGAGAGTTTGCCAGTTTCGGTATATTGACCCCTCTGTTTTCTACATCAGTCCCACAGGCAGCCATTAAAATGAGCTGCTAACTACGAGGAGGGCTGACACACACACACACACACACAAAAATGTGCAGATACTGTCAAAGGCTTGAAGTCTTTCTATTTATCAGCCAAACTGGTGAAGAGACATCTGAATAGAGCCAGAAAATACTGGATTTTTGGACAGCGACAGATTTGAGGAGGAAACTCAGTAAACCCTATAAAACACCATAACAGTCCACCGCAACCCTCTAGCAACCATGCAGACTATCATGATGGATGGTGAGGAGCCATTTTCTTAAGTTAGTGTTGGTACAAACTCTGCTTACTTGTAGTTACATCGAGAGAAAAAACAAATTTACTTCAGTTTTTGTACAGTGTGGAAACCGCTCCGGTGCATTTCTATATTAGCGCTGAATGACAACCCAGTCAATCTTCTGACACCCACGCGGGGAATCAGCAAAAAAGCTACCGAACAAACGTTACCGTCACACTCGTATTTGGGGGCATCTTTGTCTGGAACACCGACTATTTTAAGGCTGAGTTTGATGCAGTGAATTTCTTCTTAGAAATGTCTATTTACACATGACGCAACTCGTTAAATAAATAGGGGAATGTAAACTAGACGTAGAGAACGTCACTTTAATTGAGCTTTTAAAAGGGGTACCGCAGGTCGTACATTTGTTGATATTAAAAGGAGAAAGTCATTTTGTATCCCTTTTCCCCAATGCGAATACGTGCACATCTTAAAGTTATGAAAGCCCATAAGACACACACACACCCTGGTCCCCGCAGGCACACACACACACACACACACACACACCCTGGTCCCCGCAGGACAACAAAACCCCAGAGCATTCCAGAGGAGGTGGGAGTGAAGAGTGAGGAGGGCGGTTGGGGGGGGGGGGGGGGGGGCAGTTAAATTGGTGACTTGGAAGGCAGAGCCTTTCCAGAAGCGGAGCGGACAACCTGTGGTTGGGGCTGAATTCTTTCCCTCTCCGGCTCCTTTTAGAAAAGGGAGAAAATGGCAAACACAGACCCCTCCATTCAGAGTAATTTATCCCTATGGCCAGGCCTTCTTTACCGGCTGCAATGGCCCCCTTCCGGGGCTGCCCAGCAGGATGCCTGCGAGTGGCGTGTGAAACTCTCCTGTCTCCTTCAGCTCAAAAGGGAAGGATGAACAATGGCCCTCGCCAGGCGCTGGCTCTGAACAATCCCTCTCTCTGCTTCGCTCTCTGCCTTACTTTCCCCCGTCTCCAAAAGCAAACCACGAGCTAGTCCCGCAAAACCCGCATTCCTTTATCCATCCAGTATCGTCCGTCAGCGGCCATTTCCTCCAACACAAACTTGTTTTCTCCCATCCGTTCCGTTTTGCTTCTCTCGGTTTTCCCGTCCGTTTCTTTGCCTCAACCCTCCTCGTCTTCCTTTCTGAGGCAGAACACTCTGAATCAAGGCGAAGGGGAGCGCCCCCACATTTCTGTGGGTTCTCAGGACCCCGTTTGACCCTCCCATTGCCCCGATCATCAAAATGTGAGAGCGACTCATCCTCCATCACCACGTCTCGCCCCAACAAGCTTTCAATCACTGAAAAAGCCCGACTGGCTCTTTACTGCCCGAAGGGGGCTCGGACCCGACTCGACAATTACTGGTCTGATTAACAGCAGGTTTGTCAGCGACGACGTTCCAACTGGCTTTGAACTACCGTACCCCATGTGAGATTTCCCCAACACAACAGAGAACCCAATGACAGTGAGCGTGGACAGCCAGACAGCGTCGTGCATGTTTCTTTCCCGAGGCGGAGGACGTTGGAGAGCGAGTCGGGCTTCAGTGGAACGTGGGGTTCTTCAGTCCGCATGGCGACACTTCAACCGGTTCCGGCTGGGAAAACGGGCAACGTACATGTCAGTTCTGAACTCCTCTTTGGGAGCAGTTGGGAGGGGGGGGGGGCAGAAATGTGGACAGTTCCGCCACAGAAGGAGCCTCAGCAACAATCTACACAGCTCTCGCAGGGGGAGCCATCCCCCCCCCCACCACCCAACCATTCACCAGTGGCTCCTACAGAGCTATTGAGCATTCACCAGGCACCTCCAGATCCCCGACAAGCGCAACAAAAAGCATTTTAAAGCAACACTCCCCGCAGTTCCCACACTATTTCACCTGTCAAACGCTCACAAAACAGCCAGGGAAGGCCAAATGCTCCTCGGGGGCGCCACAGCACACCTCTTGCCAGCCCTCGGCCCCGCCAAAGACCTTGTTATTCCCCTTAAAGAAAGAATACACGATACACTTTCATATACACTTTCCCACCTACAATCGGGAGAGACTATTCTGAGCCTCGAGGCCCAGACAGGACCTTCCACCTTGACAAGCATCACCTAACGTCGAGCAGGAAACGGGAAGAAAGCGTTTCCTCTGCGAGCCAGACTCCCTGAGCGATAGGATGAGTCATCTGGGAATGATGCTCGGGGAGATCGATACGCACCAATTGCCTGTTTGAGGAAGGAGACAACAGAAAAGGCAAAGAAAGGGCCGCGCCGGAGATCCGCTGCGTTGTAGGAAATTAGACGCGTCTGCCGCGTCAGGACCTTATCCGGCTGATTGATCATTTGAGTAAACCAGAAAGATGTCGGGGTCTCGCACAGCTTCACGGCGGTCTGACGAAGAGAGGAAGAGCAGCTCCTCGGGTCATCATTTACTCGAGTCTTCATTCGGAATCCTGAGTAACACGACTGCAGACTCATTCTACAAACTGTTGTACCGCCGTATACGGTGCAATTAATTTGAAAGATGTGCAGCTCCTCGATGCACACAATACATCCCGATTACTTCCACTCTGACAAAAGAGGGTCCAGATTAGTAACGTTTTAGCGGTGGCGTTTCAAGTACAGCACTACCTTTTTTAATGACACGCTTGTATCTCCCTCCTGTTTGAATGAGAGACACTTTGCGGCTCTCAAACTCATTTTAAGAGGAAAAGCAAAACCCCCACTGAACTCACTTTTTCAATGTTTCCGCTGCGTGTGTAGGATGGAGAGGTAGGGCTTCACTTGGGCTAATTATAGGCCGTCTCTAACTGCTTTTGTTGCTATGGTGCACATATTTCATTATCTGCATAGCATGGATGTCAAAATATGAAACTGGCTGAGGGTACATTTGCCTTGTATATGCAGACTACTGCAAAAAGCTAAATGTGTTAATGCCCACTAATAAAGCCCCCGTTTAAATAGACTGCACAGATATTTGCGCCGTCAGTCTGAGGCGCTTAGCTCGCCGCAGCCTTCCAGATCTCGTTGGACTGAAGACGTTATGCACCCCCCCCCCCCCCCACCCACACCGGCTGGAGAATAATTACGCTCCGGTGTTATGACAACTGTTAATAGATCATCAGCAGCCATGAGGAGGGGGAGGCACAAGCCTCATCAAAGTTTAATTTGTAGACGCTGCAATCATCGAAAAATCACAACATAATCCCATTCTTCGAGTTAAACTCCCGCCTTCATCAACAATAAAGGCCAAAACAATCAAGAGTGTGAGCGTGTTCTTCAGTCCCCAGACATTCTGGGTTGTTTAATATGTGCCTGGGTTGATGAGAGTAGTATCCTGTTTTAGACCCTCATAAAAGGGAAAGCAGGATGTAACTCAATAAACGTTAATTTGGCCCAAGGCATTTCTGAATATGAAGACATCAATCTTAATGCCCCCCCCCCCCCCCCGCTTCAGCAGATCAAGTCCAAAACAGCAGTGGTGTAATGAAGGAGGAGGAGAGAGACATTTAAAGGCTAATTCCAGTTTATTACAACTTCGGTCTTGTTTTCATGGATTTGTCCATCATTTCTAGAGATAATAACATAGTACGGACCAAGGTAATGGCTGCAATTTAGAAGCACGGCGATATTACTAAAAATGGGTGCAGTGAGGCAGGAAACATAAGCATTTGCACGATCATAAAGATTTTAAACAAACTGTATTGTGGAGGAGGAAATGGAGACGAATTGTAACATTATTGCCTAAACTGTCGGATGTAAATATTCAAGGCTGACTTCCAGCTTAGAGCCACCAAAGCTGTGAACTCTTTCGATTCTCCTGTGAAACCATGGACTGGATCTAAAGAAGTAGTCACCGTGATGTCACCGATCGGTTCACGGACTGTGGTTCTGAAGCCTGGAGTTTGTCATTTTGGCCGTCGCCATCTTTGTTTTTGCCGGTAATGTCAAAAATGTATTTGTATTTTCTTCAAAAGCAAACAACATTCTTGGATGTGGCTTTGGTCGTGAGCTGTAGAGCTCGGTTCCTGAGGCCATTCCAAACAAATGACACAAACAAATACTTTTGATCCCGTGATCTTGGGTAACTAAGGAATATTAAACAAGATATGTACTCTCTGACAGAGGGACGTTTCAGTTTTACAAAAATCTGGCTAACAAAACGAACAGCAGAAACATAAGTTGTGCCGTGTTCATACAAAACAACATATTTTTGTTCAAATTGTCCTCCGGGTTCCAGCTGCAGAATCATATTCTGACCCATTTCCATCCGGGGAGGGAAGATGAAGGTCATTCTTCAGCATATTACCGTTGACAATGCATCAACATTGTGAGCATGACAGTCATCACATCTTTCATTCAGATAAATTTGTTTCGGTTTCAGCCATAACAAACGGTGCCCGAGAGACAGTCTGCCTTCGGACCAATGGAATGACAGTGTAATATTTTACCGTTAGGAAGGAGTAAATCGCTCTACCGACACACACACATGCCTCAATTATCTGTTCCGCTCCGTCCTGTCTGCACTGCCATCTTGCCGTCCTAAATCTCCGGCTTTCTTTATTTATGCATTGGACCCCTCCTTTCCTTCCTCCCTCCTTCTTGCTCTGTTGGCCGTCCCCTTCCTGAAGCCGACTGACAGCTCTTCTCCCCGGCTGGCGGGTTGTTAAGATCACTCCCGTCTGTTTTCAGCCAGCCTTGATTAAAAGAACGGACCTGTCTAGCCCACTCCGGCACACACACACACACACACACACACACCCACCCACCATGCGGGCAGAGTGATATAGCCCAGACTGGGAGAAGACAGACGAGGTGCTGCCTGAGGTCTGATCTCAGCGTCGGGCCTGCTCAGGCCAGCCTGTCGGCTCAGATGCCCGCAGGCTGCTTGCAGGCAACCGAGAAGACACACACACACACACACACACACACACACACACACACAGCTTCCTTGTTGCCAACAGTCAGGTGAACACGGCATAGGATTCATTTGATGAATACATTTGTAATGACCTTCTGTTATTGTTGGATGATGCAGTGTGCAGGGCTGCAAGGTCTAAGGAAAAATGATAATTGCACAGCTTATGTTGCATAATGCTGCGATCAGGGTTATAAATTATGATTGTGTAAGCTTCTGGAATCAGAATACATATTCTCACTTGTTTTTTCACCAAAAAAATAAAGAAGAAATATAAAATTTTCCTCACAGCAAAACTGCTGTTCAACAATCATTGCAGCATCTCTTAAGTAAGAAATGATTGGTGATGCCAGCACAATATATCGATGAGTAATACATTGCAGTGAGAATACAACGGGGAGGGCATGAAGGAGGAACACAAGCCTCGCTCATGCAGAGAAATCACAGTTGGCGCATGGAGATATAATTTACTGTTCTCACTTTTCACGATTTCAAAGTGGACTCCCCCCCCCCCCCCATCCTCCTGATGGATCGCTCCGTGTGTTTCTCCTTTGTTCCGCATCTGAACATCTTTACCCTCACACAGAACAGATGCAACCCACTTTAGAGATAAGACAACGGGGACAAAAAAAGGATGAGGATGAGAGCGGAAAGAGTTACAAACCACGGCGCTTTGGAAGAGAGGAGTGTGTAGGAGGAACGCTGGCAGCAACAGAGACTGATGGAATAATCTAGACTTTGATTAAAGACGGATCAGAGCGCAACCAACATCCTCCTCTACTTGTTCTGGCTTCGGTTCTAGCAGCCACCCGTCCTCCCCCATCCCACTGCTTTTTTCCAGACTTTTTTGTAAAGTAGAAGAGGTGAATGAAGCAGGATTGTGTGGGGGGGGGGGGGGGGGGATCAGGCCTGTATGAGATGCAGAAGGAAGCGAGTCATGACTCGACGATGAGCTGGGGGGGATCAGATGTGGCATTCGTGCATTCACTGTAACAGCATGTGGGGGAGCCGAACAGAGGAGGAGGATGGCAATGAAGGGGCGGAGAGGAGGACGGGGACGTAAACAAACGAGCTTTCCTTCTTTCAAAGCCGATGTCGTTTCCTCTCGACGAGGTTTTGTCAGAGATATGTCAGTCGAGGCGGCTTTGGGCTTCAGCCGGATGCCGGCTTCAGCGCCGTTTTGTAACAGTTTTTCTTTTTGGCATCTCGTACGCTTTCTTTTTCCCCCACTCATTTCCTCAGTGACAGCGCAACATCTGTGTCTCTACATTCTGTAGGACAACAGAGCAGCGGAGACTCGGAGCGATGTTTAATGAGCAACCTGCTGATTCTCATCAGACCTGCAGGACGTCGAGCTGAAACGCCTCGACGCTGCTCCTCTCTCTGCTGTCAACAACCCGACGACTAACAGAGCTCCTTTTGTACAGGACAAAAAAAAGAAAGAAAAGACTATTACTGACCTCCAGACAGGCCGGGGGAATAAAACCTGCAATGATTAAAGGACCTTTTAGTAAATCATTGACTGCTTTGCATGGCAGAACCCTCTGAAGTCGCCTGAAAGACTGAAAGTGGAGGAACTGAAGAGGAGAAGGGGGGGGGGGGACTATTTTTCTTTTTTAAGTGCAACAGCCAGTGAAATGAGATGTGCTTGAGGCTCATTAAAAGGAGAGGGGCTGAATTCATTTAACCTCCCCCTACCCGCACAAAACACACACATCAGAACTGATCAGCTGTGGCCATCTTGGACCTGATGTCAGACACACACACACAGTCCGTCGCACGCACGGCTCTCATTAGCTGAACAAATGTGTTGCATCAGTCGTTCTCGTTCAGTGTGATGCGCGGCTCATTCCGGCTTTAAGATGAGGATTTAGATACACTCTCCCTCCGTCGTGTCGTTTCCCTGCCTGACATCATGCTCCTGCGCTTCTGATCCGATTAGGACGTTTGGAGGTGCACGGCGTCGCCGCAATGAGATTTGGGATTAGTACCAGCTGAGGATTCGGGGTGGGAAATGTACATCAAACTGTGGGCTCAGGTGTTTTAGAGGTACCCCAGTATAATCTGGTTCAGATACCAAACCCGTGGATTAAGTAAATGAAGGTGAGGCCTCTTTGTCCGTCTGCACACTTCACTACTGAGCTGGGAGCAATTAGCAACTTACTGCACTTGTGGTGGGACACACACAAAACACTGACCAAGAAACACATGTTCTCTCTGTCATATCTCGTATTCATCTCTGTCCGACACACACACACACACACCTCATGTCTATCCCATTACAGGAGCCCCCAGGCCCAGCTTGCAGGCTGAAAAGCCCAATTTGTTTATTCCTGTGGGGATTATGGTGAGGGGGAGTGAAATGCATCTAACAGAGCGCATGGGGCCCCCTCTCTCAAAGCTCTTTAATTCCTGCTCCCCCCCCCCTCTCCCCCTCCCCAGCGCCTCCCGGAACTCAGCTACAATGAACTTGAGCTTGAGTTAACTGCACGGCCACTCTTTGGATGTGTGCGTGCATGCGTGCGTGTGTGAGATATATAGACAGAAAGGGAGGAAGAAAGAGATCACCAGCCAAACTCCCATCCCCCAAAATGCTCCCTTCCTCCTCCTCCTGTCGCGGCATTCCAACCTCACGGGAGGCCAACAGGGAGCAGTGAACTGGGGCTAAACCAACAACGTCCCACCACATCACCTGCATACACACCTGTTAAGAGTGAGAAGAAGTCTGTGCATCAAGTAGGATATTTGTCGAAAAAGATGTGGCTTCTTAAAAACAGAGGCTCCAGCAAGGGTGTCGGCCAAATGCGTTGCAAGGTGCCACCTGCCCATCAGGACTAACTGATGATTCACACCCATGTATTCACCGCAAGCACAGCCTACGGGAGCGCAGCCTACGGGAGCGCAGCCTACGGGAGTGCAGCCTCCACTCCGTGGATCGAACCCCCGATCTTCTGATTCAAAGATACCCACCAATATTACGGAAAGGTAGATTTTCACACCACGAATAGAAGGCGTCAACCAATCGAGCTGCGCGGAACGGTTTGAGTTGTGCCTGTATTTGTAAAAAAACTCGTAGGATCCGTGGCCCCGAAGCAAGACGGCAAACTCTTACTCATTTCAACCTTTACAAAAGGCAGCGCGGACCAGATCCATCACATTTTCGTGTTGTCTGTTCGTCACGCCGCGGGAGTGTAAAGGCCTTAAAACAAAAGCAGATAGATCATCTTCAATGCTCCACTGTAGCTTTTCAACTAGTCTGACTCACTGGATGTAGACGGTGGGTACAAGCACGTATCTCACGTTCTCTTCCCATCTTTCTATTCAGCAAAACCACCTCGCAATTTTTTTTTTAAGTTCGAGCGTCGCCTTATCTCCCGCTCCATGCATGATGCTGATGGTGATGAAGAAGAGTATTACAGAGCTCAGTTCCAGATTCCTTTTCATTTGTTTTTCCCTCTAACTGGTTCAAATGGATTTTCCCACAATCCCCTACAGTCCTGAGCTGCTCCCACAATGCCCGGTGGGGATCTGTGGGTCCCAAACAAAAGCCGCTGGGCAGCCTGGACCACAGTTAAACAAGTTAAAGAAACACTGGAGGAACTCTTTCTCGTCTTTATGCACTCCTTTCTCTCCGTTTTTCACTCTCTTTTTCTGACTCACCCCCCACCATCACCACCGCCTTCACAGGAACAGGGGGGGGGGGGGGGCCTCTCGTATCCCACGGAAAAGAGAGGAGGAAGAAAAACGGTGAGGGCAGGCAGGGAGAAGGTCTCTGTGATTGATTAGAGGCAGAGAGGGGAAATGAAACGCAGAAGCAGCTAGAGATGACTCTATTCACACTTGTTAAAGAGCATTTTCCAAAGGCTTCCTCCCCACACACGCATGCAGAAACAGACAGACTCCTCTGCTGTTAAAGGCACTCTGTCAAGGTCAAAGCAGTTTTCCTCTATAAAGACTCCAAGCCCCAAACTTCTCTCTGAGCCCGGCAGAAAAGCAGAGGCTCTCCACTTGCAGGCAAACTCTAAATGTAGATTTGGACTTTGATATCGAGTTCAGTAAACAAATAGTTCTGCTACAGCACAACTGCAAATGCCACATGTGCCAGCAGACCTGACATGTGCCATCAAGAGGAACCCAGAGTTCCTCGAGGAATCAGTATGCTTCTGATGAAGTGCTTGTCGGATTGTCGAGCAGCGTTTGAAACATTTTCACATTTTTTGTGATCTGGGAATCCGGGAGATGTGTCAGAACTATTTCAGCAACTTTCTAAAACCGTCGCTCCAACAAGCATTCATACTTTATGGAGCGAGTAGCCAGATGTGTAGAATTGAGAAAGTATGCTACATTTTAACTTCTCTCTACAGCTTTTTTAATTTCCCACACAACTACATCTGTTACTTTTCGTGTGTAGGACCGGGTGTAACGCCATGAATAAACTTGTTTAATGCAGCCCCCTGCACATTGGTCTCACCCATTAAGCCATCTCCAGTCTCAGAGCTTCTTGGCTGTTCCTTAAACCATTTCTATGTCTCCTAAGAATGATGTCATATTACAAATCTGAATTACATTCCAGGACTTTCACCCAGGAGAGTGGTGTTCGTGTCCCGTTTGAAACCAAAAGTAACGCACTTTTTCTAACCCAAAACATGATCTTTACCAAGTAGTTGTGTTGCCTAAACGAAATTGAGAATGCAGTTCTGCAACGGCAAAAGCACCACAAGCGGCTTAAACCACGATCGTTGATTTACACATATATAGCAGTATTGATAAGACAAGTATTTTTGGTTGAGAGATGTGGCGATTCAACGTCTCCGTGGTTTGCAGAAACGTCTTGTACTTTTTCTCATTTGTTAAATTGATGTTGTGCTGCCTAGAACCATATTTCGATCCCCTTTTTTGTATTTCTTGGTGGACATGTCCTCGTTTTCAGGATTTGATATTGTAACTAGAAACAAAAAAAAATAACTTTTTCTTGCTGTTACGTTCTACATAAATGTGCTGTATAAATAAATGTATTCATTGTTATTTGATGACATCTGGCCATACATTTGACACAAGTTCTAACTATCTGACATCTGTTGGGGCTGCTGCTAAACCCCAAATGTCCTACTGTGTAAGCTCATAAGGCTGCGAGACTGTAAAACCCCGCAACAGTGGTGACCTCCCCGTCTACCCCGGGACAGGCTCCATGTCTGCTTTTGAAGATGAAGGAATGAGAACAGGTGGGCCGGTGGCTCCAGACGCAGGGACACGCAAGTAATCGTCATGACAGGGGGATTTGGACCCGGGGCAAACAGCCTCTCACCCTGGGTCATACGATATTTCCTGACATCATGCCGGACAACTGTCTCTCTCTTTGTACAACATGGGCATGAGGCCTCACTGCAAACCTACAGCTGGTTTGACTTGTTAGCCTCTGAGGGGTGCTAAGCCACAAAGCTGAGGACAAAGTGGGAAATAAACTGCTTCTTACTTCATTTTTTACTTTGTCATCCCGCCCCGGGGGAAAATCTCAAGACACTCTTCGTGCTCTTTAACTAACTATCAGCTTCTCTCCATCCAGCTGAGGGCTCAGGCATCTTTAAGCACAGTTAACTGAGCTGCCAGTGATATTGTGGAATCCGGTTTGTGGCTAAAGCCCAGCTTCAGCTAATCTACCCATAATGGCCTTGATAACCTGTTTCCTTCCTCTCTTTGCAGCACACTGGCCTCTCCACTCTTTCAGTTGGCTTGTCCTGCCTTCTCAAGCTCTCGGCATCCATTGGACCTTTAACCTCAGTCTATTTGTTATTCCATTCAAGCCTTCAAGTTTCTCTTCTCTGGCCCTTGCATATTCCGTCCTTGCTCCTCAGTTTGTCACCAAGAAACTAGTCTTACAGCTTTGCTCTGTTTTTTTCTCATCGTACATGTAGTGGCCCCCGGCTCTGGTACGTCTCATCCAGACGCCGGGGAGAAGAGACTACCTCTGTTTTATTTGCCTCTTAAGTTACAAGATAGACGATTGTTTAAGCAGAGCTCTGCTCCAGCCAAGCCCTGCTATAAATCTGGGCTGATTTAGGCTGCAAAAACAGCTTCCTGGAAAAGGGCCGAGGCTGCAGCGATACACGGAGATTTGATGGGCCTGACGGTCTGGTTTAGGGTTTTGCGTGAAGTGGTGTCAGATAAAAAAAAAAAAAAAGAAACAAGTGAGTCAGAAGGGCATCGTTGTTGCATTGCATGTCTAGGAATATGTTTTTTTTATTTCAATATATGAATCCTTGACATGATCAATCTGCGAATTCTGGAATTTTTATGAATAACTTATAGATAAACGATGTGGGAATGTCTAATCCTGTGAATTAAATACCATCTGAACAAAACAAAATCGTATTACTTGAAAAAAATGGATGGCAATGTATGGATGGCAATATTAGATTTTGACATTAACTTGATGACTCAATGCCAAAATCTAATATCGCCATAGTATAAATGGTGTAGAGGAAAATACATTGACAGATTTCTTTTGTTTCACAGGACAGGTCATATTATGCGTTTGATCAACCTGCTCCAATTGTCTGCATGTGTAAGCTCCATGTAGCAGGCAAGGAATCGGGCCATTTGCAGAGATGGTCAACATTGTGGGAGGAGCTTTGTGATCGATAGGCCTGCCAAGCGGCATTAGTCCTCGTGGCCCACAGGGCCCGTCTCGGGACACAAGAGCACGGGGACTTTGACTCTGATCTTATTTATGAGCACACAAAGGGCAGCACAAGGGGTCTTTTGGTGGGGCCTGTTCAAACAGAAGGCCGATGCGGATGGGTCTTTGAGGGGGCTGGGTTGCATTGACTCTGGGGAAGAGAGAGCGGCTGACAGGTCAGTCTTAAAGCCTTAAAAAATGGGGCCGGGATCAGGGGGTACCAAGGGAGGGGAGAGCAAGGGAGCCTCAGCCTTCTCTCTCTGCTCCCCAGAGACGAGCCGGGGCTTCGGGACAATGAGTCTGCGCTGTGGAGCTGAGGGAAGCCAAGAGTGAGCGCATGCTAGGGGGAACTTAAGGCAGGGAGGCAGGCAGGTGGGGTCTATGGGGTGGCTGATCTCGAGAAAAGGGGCTCCACCTTGTCCCAGCTGTCGCACAGCCCCGCACAAGTATGCGCCGTACCTCAAAGACTCGGGCCTCCCCCACGGGACAGGGGAAATGGTGCTAAATCAAGGAGCGATCCAGCCCCCTCTCCAGGCTGGCAGGGATGAAGGGCAAAGGATCAAAGCCCTCAGGAGAGGAACACAAAAGTTCCATCCAGCTGGACGCTTCCCTCCTGTCACCTCAGTGAGGGGGTGCTGACCAGGGAGCCATTTCGAGGGGGGAGGGGGAAGTGGGGGTTCAGTATCATAAACCGCAAACAAGCAGGGCGCTTGGTCGTATAGCATTTGCTTGTATGTGTGCTTATGTGGGAGGGGGGGGTTGGCTAAAGTCAGATGTGACACTGTGTTAGCCATGGCGCAGATCTGTCACGGCTGTCATTGTTGCTTACTAATGAGGCGATTGGAAGGAGAGTGACGAAAGAAGTGAGCAGGAGAAAAGCTAGAACAGTGGGAAGAGAGCAGAGGACAGTAGAGGAGAGAAAACCATTGAGGACATCAGCAAAGAACAAGTGGAGAGCTGTGTGCACGTGTTCTCCCATCCGTGGACACACCTTCATATATTTTCACCCAAGGGCCGCGCACATCTGTGTTTGTTTTAGTGTCAGCTGACCATGACAGGTTTTGTCGAGCAACACAGAAAGTTGCCCAGTCATCCAATTAATGTCTGCCTTAACCCGACCGCGACCCTCGACCCCAGGTCCACTGACCTGGAAGTTACGTCCATTTGGGGCAGCCATTTCCTGACTCCATAAAGGAGGCAGCGGAACTGAAGGAGACTGAGGGTGAAAATGGAGGGGCAGAATCATTAACTACCAGCACAATGACCGCAACTGTGTCCGGCCCAACTGAGTCCGGCCCAGCGTTTTGAAGAGGTCAATCTCTGAAGATCTGAGAGCCCTACAGCAAGCAGCACTCTGAGCCTTCACAGCTGAGGGGGGGAAAAAAACAGCATCCGACAGGACTACAGGCAAAGAAGGTCTATAAACAGCTGGCCGCTCTCACAAACAACAAAGGAAGAAACTGCAGGGGGCACTCTTTAGTTTTCCAACAAGAAAAAAACAGAGCCAAATTGGACAAGGCGCTGCTGTGAGAAGTGTGTATGACAATTCCGGTGTGTCAGATGTCCAAATCTGAACAAATACGAAAAACATGTTGGACGCATATCACGGTCTTCATCCTCAGCTACCATGAGCAAAGTGCCCCCCCCCCCCCCCCCCCAATCACAGTGCCTCGGCAATCAGTCTTCACGGTTCGGCATCCAGCCTGAACCGCCATGAGGGAAGGCAATTGTGGAGACAGAGGCTCTTGTCTGGCATGGCAGTTTTTGGCGCGCTGGTCCTGGCTTGGACCGGCATCTAAAACTTTACGTCAGTTTGCGCAGCGATCTCCGGTGCAGTCAAGGTTGCGTCAAGGACCAGACAGCTAGACTGAGGAAGAAAGAGTCTGGCAAACCTCCAGCCTCGCCTGCAAACTGCTCCTAAAATCTGAGCAGTGTTCAATCCAAAGTCCGGCATGGCAGATACCATTCACGCTACTCTATCAATGGCACTGTCCCAGTGTCCCCGCAATGGCTATTCACAAAGGACTGGTGTTTGGCAATAGTTCAGATAAGCCTCTGGCAAAGTCAACAGTGTGATACAGAGATGGGTGTGTGTGATGGATAAGGCAGTAATGAAGTGGCTGGATGGGAGAGAGACAGAGTGAGAGAATAAGTGTTTAGTTTAATGGGTGAGGCAGTGTTCCTCTTCCTTCACCTTTAGTTCTACTCATCCCTTTTCGGCGGCTGATTTCCACTGTTCCTCCACAGCCGCCACTATTCAACAGCCGTGAATCTGCATTGAGACTTAGAGGATGATGGTGTAGCAGTGGAGCATTTTTACACTTAGCCTTCGAAGCTACTCTGTGCGGTACGCCAGAACTGACACGCCCCTTGCCTTGCTGCGATTGGTCAGCTGGACTGCTTGCACTTCTGATGTTTCTCGTTTCTAAAGTTGTTGATAGAAGACAACCGAGATATTTGAAGAAAGCCTCAGTAACACTTTGTCTTTTCGGTAATACTAGGCATGCTTTACTACTGATACGATAAGTAGTTTTTACCGATACCTTACTTTAAGTAATATAAACGTACTGATACTGGATTGATTTAAAATATAAATAAATAAATAAAAAGAGCCTCTGTACTTCACAGTTTGACACATTTCAGTTGTATTTCAAGTAAATGAAAGAATGCTACTCAGGGGTATGTAACTAAAGCACAACATGGCCCGATATATCTTAAGATATCCAGCGTGTGTCACAGGGGTGTTATCAGCGGGTTGAATCCGACACTGGATTATTAATCAAATCCTGTGCCAAAGGCATCTTATGATGGCAACGGATGTAAACAACCTCTCAGCAGAGTGAATCGGTTAAATGTTGAAGGTTCAGCTTCCTCTTGTGAAGCCCACACAGCGAGATATAGATTCACATGTAGAGCCAAAAATGGGATGAGTATATTTAGCATCTCTTTCCTTTTGATGTTCTCCCCCTCTCCTGCATCTCTCTCTCTCTCTCCCTCTCAAGTGCCATCGCTCTACAGATAAGAAGTGCTTCTCTCTCCCAGAGGAATGGAAAAATCTGCAAGGACATTGTAAACACAGTAAACAGGGCACAACACCATTAAGTCGTCCATGACTCAGCGCTGGCACAGAGATCCTGAGCTGCTGCTTTTAACGGCAGCAGTATATTTCTCTAAAAAGAAAAGCAATTTCAATACGGCATGTGAAGCATATTGAATGATGTTGTGGTAGTCTTCATGTGAAAGTACGCCCGCTCGACCTTGGCAGCAGTGAACAATTTTAACCCTCGTCACTGCTCTTTGTTGTTCTTGCTGAGCAATGCCGCCTTTCTGCAGTGAAAAAAACTGAAGCATTGAGAGATGCAAATAAGTATTGATGTATGGGTGATGTGGCTGAAAACTGCAGCTTCTCCACAACTAGGACCTTTTATACATCTATTTGGCTTTATTCTCGGCCTTCAAGTAAAATACGCTGAAAATAATGAGTGCGTGTGACCTTCTGACTCTATTTCACTGCTTTCTGGAGTATTTTCAAATACTGTACACCCATTTTAAATAAACCAGGCGGCAACACAAGACGACATTTTGAGTAAGGGATGGTGTTATGAGGGTTTTGTTCTTGTCTTGCCCTTACTGTGCCAGCACCGCAATCTGAATGTAACATGTTCAGGCCCCTTCTCTGCCCATCCTCTAAAGTGCTAAGAGCAAATTGAGGAAACCATAAACTTAAAGTAGTAGATGTGGCAGATTGAGGGAAAAAGTGGGTACAGAAAGCCATAAATTACAACACCGCGTCAATGAAGAAGCAGTTGAACATTAATGGGATTGCGGCAGTGAGTCAGAGGGTGGAAATACATTTTTTCCTGTAACCCTACCCAAGAACCAAGAGGGAAACAAACAAAAAACTTCATCAGGGTTCCAGTGTCATCAAGAATAAAAAGACGCAGATAAATGTTCTTTGAGTCGGATGAGGCAATCTCCGCCAAAGATGGCTGAAAATGTTGGGTCACATCTTGATACACGTCGATACTCTGTCCTGCATTGTGAAAGAGAGTAGACATTACTCCACCACATCTTTACATTGCAAATAGTTGTTTGCTGCTGTAGTAATGATCTGAACTCAGTGTGTTGCACCTTTAAGTTATAATTTTATCCCAAGTAATGTTTTGGGATAACCGACTGAATGTGATGCTGCATATTTTAAGTGGATCTCAACGACTAGGATTGTTCAGAAGTGCATCATGAGTTTGTCTTGGAGCTCTGTCAGCAGCGGTTGTGTCTGGGAGAGACTGGGTTATCCGGTCTGTTGCTGCAGTGAATGGTGGCTCTGTTGCAGAACAGCGAGCCGCGAGCCGTCTGACTGATCAGGAACACGAGGTCGGCACTTGATGTTCCCTGGACATTGTCTCTGTGTTATCTCCAACTTTCTTCCAGTCATGTGACTCAAAACTGGCTGTGGCTAAGTATTTCTTTCAGAGCTGGCCTATTTGAGGCATCCCCAGTGTAAAAACGAATTAGACAAAATAAAGTTTATATGTGCACGTCATTTGACCTGCTACTGGTAATATATCTCTGGGGGTTTTTTTGTTTTTTTTAGGGAGTCCGCATCCTTGTGGGCCACAGACGGTGGTCTTTAGTGGTACATTGGAAGCCATTGTACACAGCTTTAATTATCTTTGAAGAACAAAACTTATTATCGCGAACTGTCAATCTAGGAGCATTTCTGCTAAACAAAAAGGTAAGATTTGGGTTGGAGTATATATTATGATATACCAAAATAACATACTTATCAAGTGCGAGTCACCTCGAAGCCAGAGCTCCAAGATAGACTCTCCCTAATTCCAGCTGGTCTCACCTGACCACACCTTTATCCTATGTGCTTTTGTGTTGGACTAACGGCTGATATTAAAGAGTTGACTCCATGCCAGATGACTGGACCAGATGAAGGACATTTTACACTCGAGTTGCTCTACAGAGAAATTGCTCCAGAAGGGGGATAATAGGTACATTATCCTGACCATCTCTCCTTTCTTAAACACAAACCGAGGTCAGAAACAGTTCAAGGGTTATGGGAGTGTTTTGTTTGCATTCCAGTGCTGATTCTATGCTGCTTAAGTGGGCAGTCAGTTTGTGAGTCCTGGGGGCACGTGACCTCAGCGTCCTCTGTGAATGTCAACGGGTCATCTGATGCGGGGGGAGGGTTATAAAGGGATGATGGTGTGCGAACACACTCCTCTGCCGAGAATAGCCATCACCCGGAACCCATGAGGCAGAACGAGGAGGGAGAAAGGGTCGCTGACACCCTACACTTGGGAAGGACCGAGTGGAGGGGGGGGGGGGTTACAGTAAGTGCAGGGCAAGTGAGAGCCTCTGTGGTATCCAGTCTTCAACTACACACTGGGATGGGGACGAGGGTTGAGTTCTGGTAGCTGGTTCCATTTTGGATCCGGTTACGAGTTAGTTGAAATACCTGAATTTGTTGAGCCTAAAGTCGCATAACTATTTAGGGTTCGCCCTTTGTATTTCAGCACAGAGTACAAAACATTCCGTTTTCATCAATCGAGTTTTGAGTTCTTAAAGTTTTGTTTCTTTAAAGTTGTTGAAGGCCAAACCTTAATAGAGTTCATTTGGGATTTGAAAAGATTGGGATTTGATAAACAGGTTTGATACTGGATTAAGATGCGATCAAATGCCATTTGCAGTACTGATGAGACCAACGGGCAATCTTCGAAAACATCCCACAATTCCCATCGCTGTTCTCTGGCTGGGGAAAAAAAAATTTACAACTGACTTTTAATCAGCTTATCAGATAAAGAGAAGCACTAAAGAGATATCACACAAACTCATCTAAATTAGTAGTAAGTGTGTTACCAGATATTCAGCACCACTCGGCTCAGTGACAGAGGAGAAGCTAACAGCAGGAACAAAGCCTTCAGTGCGGCGTGATGCTTGTTGGACTCGGTCACATACAGTCTCCCAGGCCTCCTTCATAAATCAATGCTATCCGGCTGAGGGGGGAACGGAAGAGTGCCAACACTAAATCCAATTATAAAACGGGCTGGCACCACTCAGCCTGATGACGGTGTCTACCTGAACACCCCAGGGATGACAGCAGCGCCGGGGGTGCCAGCTTCAGCTGTGGCAGCCGAGAGGAAGAACATCAGCCGAAGAAGACGGGTGCGCGGGATTGTTCGGGAGTGTGTATTTGCTACAATCGACAGGGTTAGTTGAGTGGTTCCTGGTTGGTGTGTGTGTTTTTGTGGCACACTGCCAGAGGCGCATATCTGAGTAAAGCACTACGGGCGCCAGGCGCCAGCTGAACCTTTTTATTTCAGCCCGCTGCTGCAACTGCTGGGCAACTTGACTGCACCCTGGCACCTGTTTCACATACATACACACCCATGAAAATGCACACAACGCAGCCAAATGCATGTGGCATGAAAGAGACTCACATTAAACTGCGGCGCCTGTCAATGATTGAACATGAATCACTGTGTGAAAGCAGAGGAAGAGCACACCTCTGATATTCTGGCGACACAAGCAGTGACCTTTCCCTCTACTTGGACAGCAGTGGTGATGAACAGTCATGGAACAAGAATAGGAGTAAGACAGATATTCCCTTTCAACTCAAACATGGCAGGATGGTCTGAGTGGCGGCCATTTTTATGCCCCGTTGCCACTGTGACCGTTGAAGCGTTTTAACTTACAAACTTAAAAACAGTGACTCCAAGACTTGGCATAAGTCTGAGGTGAGGATTTGCATTAAGGACTAAAACCATAAAGTAACATTATAAAGCAGAGAGAGACAGAACACATTTGCATAATTGACAAACTTAATGCTTCATCAACACAAATAGGTGACGTCTTTGTTCCACTCGTTTCCGGTAACCAGTGTAGCATTAAAGCATGGTGGAATTAGCAAGATAGCTAGCTAACTAGTGGACCGCTGGCTAGTTAGCTAGCCTGCTAAATCTGCCATGCTATCAATGATACACTGGTTACAGAACATGAGCTGAACAGTTGGATAATGTCCAGCGGCAGCTCTGGGTAGCTGCTCCTCCACTAACAACAATCAGCTGACCATGGAAAACAGTTCAATGTCTTCTACCCCTATTCTATTTCTAGGAGTACATTTCAGCAAGCAGACCAGTTCTCCCAAACAACACATTCAATGAGCTGGTTAGAAAATAAATAAATAAAAACCAGCCTCTTCTAAGTCCAACCATGACCCTAAATACTGGCCTAAACGTGGATATAAAATGAATGCTTCACCGCTGTGGAAAGGAAAGCATAAAAAAAGAAAAAAAACTTGAAATATGCATTTAGAGCCTCATACGCTGCTCTCTTAAGTGAGTAAGAGCTCCCACAGTATCCCTATTAAATCAGCATAATGGCCCTTATGGAATGCTATACGAACGACACTGAAGCCATCAAACTACCAAGGGTAGTGAAACTGTAAATATGAACAGGCCAGTTTGGACACTGACCAGCGTTTTTCAATGATCCAGTCCAACCCCAGGACGCTGCTCCAGCCTATGGGGCTGGGTCCAGGCCTGGCTCTGATTTAGCCGTGCCCCAGATTTCCTCTCCCTCCCAGGCGAACACCTGGACAGGATCTGTAAGCAGCACCAGTCGTCCAGGTCTGAACAAAAACATCCCTGCCTGCTCCATCCCCAGTCCCCTCATAACTTAGGAGAAACAAACCCACTCAGCATCTGCCACCGATGCAAAGCTATGCGAGAGCCTTTGGGCTGCCTGATGCGCAACATTTCGGTCAAACCTTTACTACTAAACTAGGTCTTCTCTCCTTTAATCACAGATACAAATACAGACATACTGTATGGATTAGCTTTAGGAAAACCACAGAGCCCCACTGCCTGTTACTGATTTGCTCACAATCCAGAGGTCCCATCGTTAGCTCTCCCCATAGGAGCTGGTGGTGTCCCTGCCATCTGTGATAAAAAGCGGACACTCCAGTCCAAGGCCCCCCATTAAACAGCATTCATACACAAAGAAAATAACAAAAGAAGTGGAACAAGCCTTTCAGAGAACCCATTTTGGGCCATGGCTGTGATTTAGAGCAAGCGCTCTGAAATAAATGTGGGCTAAGTGAAAATGAGGACGATGTGAGACGATGGACTTTGCCCAACATAGATGAATCTGTCTCTTGATGGCCGATACAATAACTTAAGTAGGCGCTTCTCAGAATAGAAGCCCCATAGATCAACCACCTAGCAACAAAAGTGGAAAATCATGCCGACCCAATTAGTGCCGACTCTCAGCAGAGTATTGTTGCGGCCCGCTTAGGTTCACTTCAGTCCAGGCAGATGGTTCCCCTGGTTCTGGTTGAGTCTTGTTGTTGTTATCATCTTTCTCTAGTTTTGCATCAAGGCACAAAGACCAACCCTGGCCCCTGGGAATGGCTACCACAATCCTCAGGCAAAGTCACTGCAGCAATCATTTTTATTTTCTCTTTTCTTTCATCGAGCAAATCGTTTTTGAAAGGATTTTTTTTTAGACGCCCACTTATATCCTGACATACAAGTACTGGACTTTTTGAAACGCATTCAAAAGTAGAAAGCGCCACAACATTATTATTTCTTTTCAAAAATGTTACATTGTTCGCTCATGATTTGATTCTGGGTTTCTATTTTCCGACAACGTAGCACATTTATGCAGTATTGTTAAGCAGCTGGGATCCCTGTATACTGGACATTTACCAAAGCACTGAACAAAGACTTATGGGACAAAAAGATAACCACAATGGCAGAAATCCAGGATTGGGATTTAGACTAAATCTGATAAATCAATTCTGGAAAGGGTTCTTTCAAACACACATCGGCCAAATCAGTTTACTACTTTTCAAAGTTGCAGCTATAAAGTAAGTACAGCCGGTACAGCAGGAGATTAAAATAAATCTTGCAACCACTGCTTACGTTTACATTGACGTTTGAAATTGCCCCTTGTTGTAATCACAGTCCTGCATTCAAGATCCTTTGTGTAGATGAGAGGGAAGTCCAAAGTGAATCAAACATCTGTGTACAACCTCGCAGATAAACAACATCCAACAATACCGCTTTTGTTTGTCCCGCAGAGATCAAGCGCTGCAAGACTGACGTGGTTGTTTGGCGAGGGTGGACAGACGTACATTTCACAGCGAACACAAGCACGGTGACACAAAGTCGCGCAAAACATCCCGGCCGGTCTGCTCTAGGGCAACAAATGACGATTACTTTGTTCTTGAACAATCTACCGATTCTATTTAATTAATCAATTACTCATTTAGCATATAAAATGTCAAATGATGCAAAGATGAGCCTAAACTGTGCACACAATGCACTGCTACGTTCACAGCTTAGCATTACTGCTGACTTCATTGTCGTATTACTAATGCAACACAAGCTGGATCGAGGCCTGTGATGCCGTAGGCACAGATTGCTCGCTACTTTTTAATTTGCCTAGAACTTTTCATTATGACACACGCAGATATAGCCAGTTGGCATCAAATAAAACTAACTCAACTCCCCATCCAAGCGATGTCTTAAAATCTTGTTTTTATTGGCCTATTCTGCCAAAAAAGTATTGTGAAATGGAGAAAAAAGCAAGCAATCGCTAGTGACTTGATTGCTGCAGCACTAGTCTATTCCTTGAACGGTTTTAATTATATTTAATGCACAGGAATCATTTACCAAGCCTGTCTGCTCTGCCTATTATAAACTCTGGCCATAAAACAATCGTGGCCCCTTTCATGTCACCAACTCTCGATCGCCGCACCGTAAACAGTGGACTCAGCCAGCC
Source organism: Melanostigma gelatinosum (assembly GCF_949748355.1). NCBI lineage: Eukaryota > Metazoa > Chordata > Actinopteri > Perciformes > Zoarcidae > Melanostigma > Melanostigma gelatinosum. Next base: position 29,221,587 of record NC_136635.1, read on the forward strand.
ATGGGCCCTTATCAGGCGCTGCTGGGCTCAGTTCTATTCTGAAGGTGCCGTTATGAAACACTGAGTGGGAGTTGTAGTATTATACATAGCTGCCTGTGTAGGCCAACTCTTTAATCAGTCACTGTAATTGCCGGGATGGACTTTGAACCACAGACATATTTGTCTCCGCTTTTCATCCGTGGCTAAACAACTGCTAGGGGAGGGAGGCGGCAAGCGCTCGGGGCCCCGGCCGCGGAGCCCCGGCCCCCGCGAGCAGCCAAGCATGGCGGAGCAGCAGAGGGGTCACAAACAGAAGAAAGGTTTTTTTGCCGAGGGTGGGACGGAGAGGAGAAATGAGGAATGGAGGGGGTGGAGCGGCTCAGAAAGAGGGAAGAAGGGAGTGTAGAGGCAGCGGACGGAGGGGACATGATGGTACACAACTCCCCAGTGGCAGATTGAGTGCTTTTAAGAGCCCAAACAGGGCTCTCCTCTGAATACTAAGGGCCTTTCATAGAGGCAACATTGCTACAGAGACGCAACTCCAAAGCCTCTCCTTTGAGGCCCCTGCGATATATATGGGGCTTTCAACTGCTTGTGCAAGAGTAGGTCTAATTGGAAGTCGAGGCGATACAAGGAGGGGGTTAGGGAGGCGGGAGAAGGGGAGCTAAGGAGTAGAAGAGAGGCAAGGAGGGGTGCTTGATTTAAGAGGCCATTGTTTTAACAAGTACATTCTGCCTCCCCCTCCTTTCTCCTCATGCCCTCCCCTTCAGATGCCCACACTCCACAGAGTCAAAAGGCGGCATTTAGCCCCTGTGAACGAAGAGGGGCTGGGCTTGTTTTGACACTTTGTCCTCCTTGGCTTCTGTGAAAGGGCCCCGCTTCTATGGGCCACTCGAGTTCATTAGGGAGTGCAGCGCTTTCAGTCGCGTCCCCATTCCAGGCTCCAGGCCTCAAAGGGGGCCTCCGAAGCCCTTCACTGTTTGTATAATAAAGGCCCTCGCCACCTTCACAACCACCACCTCCTTCATCACTGGCCTGGCTGAGTTAAGGCCTGTCGGGTATGGGCGCATTGAAAGAAAATGGCGAAGAAGAAAGAGCGCAGGGGAAGAATGTAAAGACGAAGCAGAAGCATGAAGACGTGTGGTGGAGAAGGAGCAGATGTGGGACAAACATTTTCCCCTCCATGAAGTATGAACAGGTATAGCGCTTCACCTGCATCAGCGGCTAGTCTCTGAGGACGAGCATTGTGTTGAGTCAGGTTTCAGCTCTCAGGGGACATCCCAGTACGTCAGTATCGGGGGGGGGCGACAAAAGTGAGCGATGTCAAAGGCACTCTGAGATCATACGAGGCCCGAGGAAGTCTTCCTCTGTGTGTACATGAGCTACCCTGGGAGATAATTACAGAGAGAGAGAGAGAAAGTAGGGTGATGGTATACCTCAGTCAAGGGTTGGGCAATTGGACAAATATATTGGTTGAGTACAAAGCCAGTTGGGGTGTTTTTCGGGGCGCTTTTTTGAGCGTTGCTTTTCATTTTATTTTGCTAATTTAATGGTCTGCCTATGAAGAATGACAAAAACATTTAATTAAGGGTTTATTTAGCACAAACCAGAGTTGGTGATTGTTGGAAGGACAAAGCTACGTCTAGTTTTGGTGAGTTTTATTTTATGATCCTCGGTGGAATCAATGAAATTAAAATCAAAGAAATGCCGAATATCTGGTATTTGCTTTTTTCTATTGCCGTTTTATAACATTTTATAGAACGAACAACCAATCACCAAACATTCGACAGACACTGTAGCCTCTGGAAGTTGGTGTCACATTAAATCAGGTTTGTACGAGCGTGTCTGAGATTTCTTTGGACGTGTTTTTGATTCCATAGATGCTGCAGCGTGCCTCCTACTGGTTTCAACAGCTAGCGGGACATCAGATACGGAGCAGGTGCTTCCTTGCACTTGTGGAGTCTCAGGGAGGGAGAGGCCACACTGATAGACCATGTGCTCATACTGTACGCAGTGTGATCGGAAAGTCACCAAAGTCCGTTCAGCTGCTTTTCCACGGCTGCACAACAGCTAAACAAGAAATCTGGAAAGGAAGTAACTACAGCCACGATTCACTTATTTTTTCACTTCATAGATATATTTCGGGCCTTTAAGCTCTCGCTCTCTCTCATTGGGTTACCACTGACAGGATTTGCTGACATGTTACAGGATTTAAAGTCCCAGTGAAACAGAAGTTATAGCTTATTTAGAGTTTGTACTGTGACGTATTTCACACTGAAACTGAATATTTGAGCGGTGTACAATTACAGGTTTTGATTGGTCTGCTAAAAGTGAGCAAGCTTAAGAGTTTAGCACTATCTGAGTGTGAAAGGAAGCTGGAGAAACCCACGCGGACACGGGGAGAACATGCAAACTCCACATCAGAAGGGTAAGCCAGCGTGGTGTCGATTTAATACACGATACTGATTTGACATATATTTGGTATATAGCAAGAGATAAATGACCAATTAACACAGGGACACAGGATTAAAACACACTGACGAGTGTGAGTTTGGGGAGAAAGTGTGCCGAGTTAAGTGGGTGTGTGGGTGTGTGTGTGTGGGGGGGGGGAAATCGCAGTCGAATCATATCACACTAATCTTATCTCAAGCTTAAGATGGAAGCTGTGGGTGGTTGTGTGTTCCTGGACATATGGCTGAATAGGCTGTTTGTGCATACAGGCATGTTGAGAGAGGTGAGGAACATTCAGTCATGCACCTTTTGGAGGTGAGCTTTGAGACAGCTGCAGCCCCCCCCATCTGCAGGACCACCACTGGTGAACAGACAGTTAAAGATGGCGACCTCAAGCCACCCGGAGGAGTTTAAGGTGCGGAGCACGAGAGATCAGATCAGGGAAATAAGGAAAGCAATGGGAGAATAGAAGCAGCTGTGTTGAAAAGAAAACTTAAGAGAAAGACATGAAAAAACATGTTGCCAAAAAGGACAGAAACTGGAAAAGCGGCTCAGAAAGGTTTGACTCAAAGCGGTTACAATGGATTCAAATAGTGACAAAGAGCAATGCCAAAAATGGACCACAAGAGCTCCATCAAAGGAGCATTTTGTGATTTTCTGTTGATGTGACAATTCTTTGGAACTTAGAGTTATTCATTATGCTACAGGAGTGGTCTGACAGGTTTGCACGAGTGTTTTGATGCCCCATGATTATAACTGAAGAATTACATGAATTAAAGCTGAAAGAAGGAGCACGCTGCAAATGTTTTGAAGTCTCCAGGCAGATAGTGTTTCATACTCAAAACGTAGATTTTCATTGAGAAAGACGAGCCAAATACGAATGGAAACGAAGCAGGTGTGTGTGTGTGTGTGTGTGCGTGTGATGAATATTGTGCAGAGGAACAAAGACGGAGTCACAGCTCTGACATTAATTAACACAAAGTATCGTCGCCAACCCGTCTATGAGACCGCGAAGCAGGCGGGCTGTTTGTGAGCTCTAGTGGAAAGCATGTATGCACACACACACACACACATATCCATGACCTCGGCACAATGAATGAGGCCACGTCCAGTTAGTAAAGAAGCCCGTCTGTCTGTCGTTATTTAAATCATAGAAGCAGCTGGGTGCTGTAGTTTTTTCATAAACAATACTCCCCACTGAGCACTCGCTGGGGACTATTTTCAGCAGCGGATGAACATGCATCCGGTGCTCTAGTGAGTATTTAGTGCCGACGGTGTGTTTGGGGCCGAGAGTCTGTATTCATTGTTATTAAGGAACATGTCAGCTCCCGTGAATTTCGCTACAAAAAGGAGTTTCATCAGTTGTTATGAAATGATCCCCCAACAGAAGGATATTGATGATTAATTGCTGTCTATTATATTGCTGGCCATTCATTACCAAGAATGATGGGACAGCCCTTGCCCAAAAACACGACAAGGGGACCACTGTCCTGCACTGAAAAATGATTCCGATGTTTCTACCGCCCAGGGACGAAAGTCTTCCCCAAATCCATATATTTGTGTGTGGCCCTCTGTGCAGTTTAAGCCATTAGACACGCCGAAAATATGGCTGCACAAAATTGCCAGTCTGCCCTCAGTAGACTGAACCCATACAGACACTGGAATCAGATTAATGTCTTCTTTTTGTCGGCAAAGAGGATCCCATGATATCTTGGTTACGAGACGATACACAAGAATAAGTGGCTTCTTTTTTTTTTTACCCATGGCAGAAACCACATTTGGGGACAAAAATCTGCCAAAGCCACCATCATTTCACCGGCACTAGGGCCGCACGATGAATCGCTTCAGCATCCACAACCGGGACAGTCAACCCGGGGCTGCCTGTCCTCGGTGTGAGGGGGTCGTGCGGTGATGTCGGCGACCCACCCGTCCCGTCTCCAAACACGAGGTCAGTCTCGTTAACCTTGCTTTGTGGGTGTGACTTTGTTTTGCTATTACATCACCACTCACATCAGCACAACCACTGTGTTTATTATCGTTTACATGAGCACAAAACCAAAATATTGCACGGTCAGTTTTTTTCCAACAGAGTGCAGCTCTAATCAGCTTCCCCTCAGATGCTTTCCCCCCTACGTCACAGCGGGAGAGAGGAGTGAACAGACACCTCCGAAGAATTAAGTTACTAATGATCTGTACGAGTGTGTGTCCTTCAAAATGTCTTTGTGTCTTTGTGTCCCCCCCTCCCCCCCTCCGGTTGTGCTCAGACAGCGAGTCTCCAGCCCTACTAATCTTTCCGTCCTCCACAGCAGACCCCCGCTGAGACAGAGAACCAGAGTTTATTACAGTCTCTCCAATAACCTGCAACCCCCGAGGAACTCACATGCATGGCCTAAAAAGCGAAGAGCGTCCCCTTTGGTACTGAACCTCTGCGGTGATGCGGCCTGAATTTCATGAGACAACATTTTTAGATGGTAACAGCATCACAGAACACTTGTGCAAAAGTGCACCCCGGGGGCATTTTGCTTGTGTTACCGGAGGTTTCCGAAAGAAACCGTCTTTGGGAGTTTTCTGAGATGTTCCAACAAAATCGGCGTGACTGTTGTGACCAGCTCCGAACCATAATGGACTGAATTTATGTAGCACAGTCTCTCCTTCACCCGTTCACACTCAGACACCGATGGCCAATTGCTCCGCCATTGGGAGCAATTTGGGGGTTTAGTGTCTTGCTCAAGGTCACTTTACCATGTGTCCAGGAGGAGGTAGGGATCAGACCACCAAGCCGATGATTAATTGTGACCCACCGCTGCTGGCAGACCTCATGCAAGTGATCATCAGAAAAACTGTGAATGGATCATTTTCCTCTTTTGTCCCCGTGCCAGTTAAAACGGATCTCACTTCTTTCGGCTTTCTTTTGGGCAAAGACCAAGGAATTAAACTGCGCTCAAAAGTTCCCCAAAAGATCAGGTCACTTAAATTAAACAAACCCACATGGGTGGCAATCTCTCACCATCCTTGCAGAGTGTGGAAGTGGCAGCAACAGCTGTATTAAAACCTCGACACACGACTTCCCCCCGTGGACCATTTTTGTTTTTACACCGCCACCCGTTCAGGGCTGCCAGTGGTCCAGTTTGTTTGTTTGCTTGCTTGCCCGTGCGCTCTCAAAGCGGACATCTGCGACATATATTAGCGCTGCGAACATAATTGAAATGGGCCCCGGGGCCGTGGCGTCATGTTCTGAAATCAGAAACGACCCCGAAGACGAGAGCTCGCCCGGGGGTCGCACGCAGAGGGGAGGGGGCGGTGGGGGGTGTGGACCAGGTGATTTATAAGACGGTGGAGCAACATGAGGAGCGGAGTGTGGGGGGGGGGGGGGGCGTTGGGGGCTGACATTTACCCACATGGGAATGTTGGAGGGGGGGGGACGCTTCGAATCAAGTAATCATAGGTTACCTCCACGGCTACCTTGGAGGTGCAATTCCATCCCCTCAGCAGAGACACACAAAGCACAGTGGGGGTATCAGGTGGCTCGGTCTGGTGAAAGCAGAGGCCTGGCTGACACCAACCGATCCAGCCAGACCAGAGGAGGGCACACACAGGACACAGAAATCCCCATACGCTCACCCAACGCAGCGGCTCCGCTCTCACATCCATTGATAATAATAATAATAATAATAATAATCCTTTATTTTATATAGCGCTTTTCTAGGTACCCAAAGCCGCTTTACAAGGATCCATGCACACCATTCGCCCAGTCATACCGGTGATGGTAAGCTACGTCTGTAGCCACAGCTGCCCTGGGGCAGACTGACGGTCTGCGATGAAACTCTCACCCTCGTCCTCCCCCCTGAAGCCCCCCGAATAGCTTCAGCCCGGACAAGAACGTCACCAGAGTGGAAGGTGAGCGTACGTGCCAAAACAATCAAACCCTGCCAGGAGTACAGACAAAGGAGTCCCGTTTCACAGACCTCGAGTTACGGCCACATCCTCGAAAACAACCCCTCTCTGTCGGGGGAAAAGTATCGTTGCCCGCAGAGTGGAATCCGTACCAAAAACAACCCGTGGTGAGCAATAAATCTGTCTGTAGGCCGAGTTATTCAGTAATATCAACATTGCAACACCATTAATACCAACACAATTACTCTGAGGGCACTTCATCAAATGCGGTATTGGAGCTATTTTGCAAGACAGTCATATTTTTACATTCTAATGCTTGCTGGGTGCACAAAAACCCCGCCTGCAGGTTGTTTGAAAAGGCCACTGGTGAAAGTGTGAGAGAGTGTGTGTTTGTTGGTCCAGGAGGAGGAGGGTGATGTCAGGAGACTAATCAATATGATGGCGGCAGGGAAGGGCACAAAGGCTGGCAGCAACTCGCCCTGCAGAGCGAACACAAAACCAAACTCCTTCCAATCAACAGACTCTCTGCTCGCCTCCAACCTCAACTGTACGCTGGTCTTGCTTCTGTTCTCTTTTCAACTATTAGTGCTGAAATGATTGGTCCATTAGACGATCAAGAGAGTTTATCTCCAAGATCACGAGATGATTTTGCAGAGGTGGCTAGGCAAAGATCTCCATTAATTTGTACGGTACTTTATTATGTACGTGTGAGAATAAAGAGTGTTGGTGCCGGAACAGATGCCACATGAGCGAAGATTTTTGCACACCGTACCTAAATTTAGACAAACATCTCCGACCAAATCCTTTTGTTTCATTAAAACAAAGAAGTTGTATTTAATATTCTCTACTGGTCTCTTGAGATTCATTTTCTGTTATTACTAGGCGGCGGCCAAGACAACAGCCATGCTCATTAAAATGCGGCATTTGCGCTGCTCCCCCCCCCCCCCCCCCCCAAGGTTAATGTTTTAAATCACAAGTGTGCCAACTATTGTGCGGTAGCAAAAGGCGCGCTTCATTTGTGGTGAGGCGACCCGCCTCTGCAACACCACGCCGCTGAAAACTCACTCGGGCCTTTTATCAAGTAAAAAAGCCAAACACTCCCCACTTTCAGCATCTGAAAGAAGAGTTGGCGCTTCTTTTGTTTGGTTTAGAGCATTGTAAATTGAATACCTTTGGGTTTTTGGGACTTCAAACAAACCTATTTGAAAATGTAGCCTTGTGTTCTGGGAGACTGCACTGGAAATGTTTTAATGATGTAAATAATTGCAGCCCACCTCTTTTCCTTGTATTTTCCCCGTCAGACTATTTCTTTTCTTCTTCAGCAGAAGCTGAAAACGACCAAACCCACACAAGGAAGGAGTTTTTGGGCAGTTGCCCAGCTGTCACATTCTTACAGCTGCATTGTCTCACTTCAGTCCTGCTCAGGATCATCATTGTTTCATACAAACCCTAACCTCCATTGAGCTTTTTATATTTATAATGCTTTGCTGGAAGTACAAACGTGATCTAATGTGCAGTGATGCCATCAGTGGAACAACACCGGAGGTTCTGACTCAACGTGTGCGTCCGATCAACAGCTGATCGGTGAATGAGGAGCGTCCAGCGGGGGATTTCAGGAGTGGGTGGAGCGTCGTCCCGTCCCAGACGACTTCATTAAACCGTAGAACACACTCCCCAACACGCCATTAAACCAACTCGGCCTATTACTGCAAGGCCAACAGACTTAGATGAGAAGGCATCTTGACCACACCCACACACACACACACACACACACACAAGCAGAGTAATAAATCGTAGCCTTGGGTCATCTACTGTCAGCTGGGCCCGGCGGCTGGTATTTATAATGCCATTCACAGTACACAGCTTAGAAAATGATAGCCTTTACAACCTAAATCATCTTTCCAGGAACCCCATAATAAATATCATACAATACGAGAGTCAAGAAAATTAACAGCTGACATGTCAGGGTTGGAGCGGTATATCACTTTGCTAACATTTGTGGCCAATGTGACGAAACCTTTTAAATCTGGACCCACTGGAATTTTTGCTTTGAACATTTGATTTAGTCGATTGGTTGTGTCCATGTTGGGATGTCATGCATCCTGGAGTTTCCCCAACCACTGGATAGCTGTGGCATGAGATCCCGTCTCGAAGAGCCACTAGCCCTAAAATAATGGCATTCGTGCGCGTCTGGCTGTCACCGTCACATGAGGGTTTAAGCGCTATATCAGTGGATTTTCCACCCAGACAATTATGAAACTCTGAGGGGGAAGAAGTTACATTTGTAATTACTAGCATGGTAATGGTCACGTTTCCAGATCTTGAACCGATAATTGGAATTGAACACCATTTATCAGGCACTAGCCTTACAAAACCAGTTATCAGTGGAGCTATAGGTCATGTGCCACAATGGTGAATGCCAACAGCAGCAGCTCACACTCATTGCACAACAGACGGCGACTCGTTTAAGACGCAGGCCCGGCAGACTTAATTGCTTTATGACAGAACAAGTCCATTATCAAACGACCCCCCCAGATAAAGAGGGGAGGTTGGGGAGAACGTTGATAACTATATCTGAAAGGATGAAACACCCAACTATGAATAGGATGTGGATCATTCAGGGGGGGGGGGGGGCTTTTGTTTTCAATTGGATATTAAATCTTATCTGGCTGACATTTTGGAGACTGTCTCCCGGTGACATTTAGGAGTCGTCAGCAACCTCCTTTTTGAGGTCAAACCAGCCAATTACAGATGTAATTTCTGCTATCCTGTCGTGTAAATCTTTTTTGTGTCGCGTCAAGAGGGCACGGCACCCGTGTGTGAGACTGTGTGTGTACGACTGTGTGTGCGCGACTGTGTGTGCGTGTGTGTGTGTGCTCAGCCCGCTGTGTGTGTGTGTTTAGAAATAGCTGACGTAGGGTCTTTGCATTCCAGCGGCTGTTCTAACATGTTGTAAATACAAGGTGTTAGAGAAAACATAGGGGGGGGGGGGGGGGGGGGGGGTGGAAATCACTCAGACCGATTATAAGTGCTGCCGGGGGTGGGGGGGGGGGGACAGGATGCAGGTTATCACAGATAAACAGCCCAGTTCACCTGCAATCACAGCCGAGAGCAGCGTGCTTGGATTTCTTCTTCTTTAAACCGAACAGAGACATGAAGGGTGCATCCACCGACACACAGAGTTATGTGTTAAGCTAATGCGTAATTTGCACAACAGAGAGAAGTGAAAAGTGCATTTTCAAGTAACTGCACCAAACTTTCTACCTGCTTATAAGCCATGTAGGGGCACAAAACCCATCACACATTGTATGTCTCATTCTCAGCTTCTAGGCTTAATTTAAAGCACCGTTCTAGCTCATTTAAGAGTTGGGGTTTTATTCCCTTATCAGCCAAATATGGTCTGATGGTTGAGAGACAGGACACCATGCGTATGCATACTCCCTACATATTGTAGTACATACAACCTAGCCTGCATGTAACAGCAACAAAAACAACAATATATATAAATAAATATATAGTTTAACTTGTTACAAAATCTAATACCCATAGACTTCCAACAGCACGCACACAAGTGCAAAAAAAGAAGCGTCAAGACTACAAAGCAACAAAGTATCAAAAGTGGAATTACAAAAATTAAAAGCAACATTTTCTCATGTTAATTCTATTTTTAACGACGAAATGCTGCAGATGTGAGTGAGAGCTCGCGCCATCGCTTCAACAAGCATGTTGTCAAACACGGTTTTAATAACGGACGAACGCTCAGACACATTTTCCAGACAGCTTCTATTCTCACCGTACGTTGCGCTCCCTAATAAAAGGGGGAAACTTGGCTGCTGGGGGTTTCAACGTCTGAATGCGCGAGTCAAACCAGTTCACTGATACGGACGGAATAAAAAAACAACAAAAAAATACTATTGACAAACACAGGCGGTGCAAATATACCTCCGTTCACCGCTTCCAAAACATGCTCACGTGCGGTTTCAACTCCACTTTGCAGCGTTTTTAAACGGACATGTTCTTACCTGGACTCTGGCTGAGCAGCAAAGTTATCAGGGAGCCCCACAGCACCGCGGCCAGCTGCATCTTGCACCCCGCTTTTCTCTCGCTTCTCCGGGCTTCCCTTTCCTCTCGTTCTTCTTGTGGTTCTTCTTATTCTTCTCCTCTTCGCAGTTAAATATCAACGGGCTTTCTGCTGCAAGTTAGACGCTGCGGCTTTTCACGCGAACCTCATACCATGACTGACTTCTCAGCCCCTTTTCTCTCCCCGACCTCCTCCTCCGCCTCCTCCTCTTGTGTGCGATAGCGCGACAAAACCGGGATTAAAAAGTTAACTCTGTGAGAGGAACAGCCCGGCGACGGTCTCCAACATGTTGTGCTCTAGTTCCTGACGCTGTAGCTACTAAAAGGAGCTGTGGGCCGTACCAAAAGCAAGATGAGGGGGAGCTAACTGCTTTTACCGCCGTATATGTAAACTAACTTGAGCGCAAATTAGCAACAATGACACATAGTTTCACGTTACGTGTTGTAAAATACAAAGAAAACATTGAATCTCTCCAATTTGTTGTTTTTTTGACGTTGTGTTTTATCCTCATCACTCTCCCAACTCCCCCATCCAGCAATAAATTGGCTCGTCCAAAATCTCTGATCTCGTTGTGTCATTTCTTGAATTACAATGTATTTAAAAGAGGCTGGTGGTCAGCAAATCAAAGGGCGCATCCAGAGAGCATGTGGAGGCATGAGTACATTGTTTGTGCTTCTCCCCACAGCGAGGAAAAATGTATTTTCCCCCTCTCATTCTGCTTTTCTTTCTTACACAATGTGGGTTAAAGAAGAAGAAGAGGAGGGGAAAAACTTCTCTGTTGTCACTTAAGTCAATGGAGGCAAATGACAGAGCAGTGGTTTTTACAGTGGGGTGTAATGGCCACGAGATGAGGTCATCACAGAGCCATTTGTCAGTACCACAGATTTACAAAAAGTTGCTGGAGGGGGTTTATATTAAAATGTAATTAAATCCAAAAAGGTTTCTGTGGACGCATGTTTTTTTTTTTACCCAAGGAATACAAGATGCTCCAACAGGAATTATATAGTTATACCACAAGTTTATACATGCAGCTTAGTCCAAAAAGTCACTGTAAAGTCATTATTCACTGTGACATAAAATGCAATGCAAAATCCCATAGGAATATGATAGCGATTCCATGATACATAAAACAACTATTGTATACAATTAAGTCATTTTACTTTCACTAATTAAGACTGGAAACACACTGCAAGCCCCCATGGGAACATCACGTTGCCACCAGGAGCTTGAAACATGAGAATTATATCATATAAAATCACCTAATGTCACTGTTAGGGATCACAGACACATCACCGGTTCCTATAAGAATAGTGTTATAGCAACACAACATGCATTTTAAGTAAAAAGCAAAAACTTAAGTACCGCTAACCAAAAGACATTTCAAGGCCTTCCAGGGCTCATGAAAGCTATTTTGATCAGTTTCATATCGAGAATAGCCAATAATAAAGCCATAAATTATCGACAATGAACTTTAACGAAACACTCTACGACCCCATACCAGCAGCTTAATATACAGTATAGTTCATGCACCAATACATTTTCAAGTCTAATTCAAGCCAGATGTGACACATAACTGATTTGTTGGAATGCTGACTCAGTTACAGTGAAATTTGTGTGACGTTTATTTCTGCCAGTTCAACCTGACATTCATTATGTTTCGGCTCTTGTGCGTGAGTTCTGGCAGAGGAAGAAAGAAAAGGACAATAGCTGTGACGGCTGTCATTTCACAAATCACAGCCGGGCATTACAGCCTGCAGTGTGAATGTTACCATTGTACAATGATTATCTCTTATGATCTGTTCACTGGCAAAGACCACGCTAATAGCGATAAGGGTTTCAAATAGTGTATTGCATGTTGAAGTGATGGACTTTGGGAGTGAAAGGTGATTGAGGGAGGAAGGGATGAAAGTTGTGGGATGAAGGGTAAAGGATGAGGGTAGGGGATGAAAGGATGAGGGTTGAGGGATAAAGGGATGTAGGGTAAGGGATGAAGGAATGAGGGTCGTGGGATGAAGAGATGTAGGGTAAGAATCAGAATCAGAACCTTTTATTGCCTCACTAGCACGTCCACTGCTCAGTCTCCATATTTCTCTCTCCTCTTTCTCTGGAAAGGAGACTTTAGAACCCACTTTAATGACGAGGCAGCTTCAGTTAGGATGTGAGCTCCATCGTCTCTAAACGGGACATCGTCATTCAGCACACGCCTCCCCTGCACTCTCCCGTGGAGCATCCATCAGGGTATTAAATTTCATCCAAATATAGGCGGTCCGCGCTGTCACCTATTCATGATTTGATGCAGAGTGTTTGAATAAACAATGCATGAGGACAAAGAACGGTGGTAGTCTTGTGAAAGATCAAAAAGACACTGAATCATTTTTCCGCTTTTATTAGCTACGCTTTTTATTCATTATACCTTTAGATTCCCGCATGTAAGGTCCCATAGGTAACGCATTCTAATCTTTTTAAGGAAAACTGTAAGGCTATTATCAGCAAGTACATGATTAGTGCCTTGGACACCTAAGTCAAGCCCCTAAGTCCCTGTTAGAGAGAGAGACTAAAGAGAGAGAATAAATCCTAAAGGCCTGAGTATGTATTTGATCATCTAACATCCAAAGCGTTTTGTAACTTTCGGCTGTGTCCCAGTAAGGCAGGGTGTGAACCTCTCTCTCAAACTCTCATTCTTTAATGAACTACTTCCTTCCATTTTTGCGTGTACAACAACCATGAGAAACATGTGAGGAGGGAATCTTCGGTGATCCTCGTCTGTGCAATTCGACACTCCAATGGCACCCGAAAGACACAGAGTTCTCGAGGAGAGATTGAGAGACAGCCAGGAACTGGAACAGCTCCTGTGAAGCATATAGGCTACTGAGGTGTTGAAAATATCATCACAGTCAAGCTCCACAGGCATTCTCTCTTTGGGAATATTTGACTGGAACCATAATAGTTACAAAGACCATTAAGATGCACGATTAAATAAATACACCCTCCTATGAGAATATTAAATGTGATATACTGACTTGTGTAGCCTCCTCATTAAAGCCAGCAGCCAGCAGCACTCAGGAGTGTGGAGAGTGAAAATAAGGACGGGATGAGTTTTATGTCTCTTCCTTCTGTGCGATACGCCGCCGGTTCGCTGCGACTGAGCGGTGAGCTGATTCAGGATCAGGCCCCGGACGGCCTGGCTGCAGTGTGAGCAGATAGCAGCTGTGGCCCCCTTTCAGCTCCCATCTTGTCACCGGGTGAAGAGATGGAGACATTTAATTATAACCTGTGATTAATGTGTCCACGGCGCGGGCCGGGAGCCTCTCTGCGCAGCATCGGGGGCTTTCGTCCCGGTCCCAGACTTGTCTCACGGGCACATATTATGAGAATGACTTGTATGCTCCCATACACATGGTTTCAACAATCATACTGACGAGCCTTGTCACTTAAAGTGCCAGAAAGTCACACCACTGCTCCTCTGACTTTCGTATCCTCGGCCTCTTTCTAAGACACCACTGGTGTCTGACACCTTTTGGCCAGTGCAGCATATGGCTGTCAGAAAAAAAACTGTGTGTGTGTATGTGTGTGTGTGTGTGTGTGCTGGGAGAACAGCTGTGGGCTTATCACTTCAGCTTCTGCTGATAAATAAAGAAGCTTGCTGGGAGATGAGGAGGCCGCCACAGACAGAAGATCAGGCAGGTGTTGAAATGTTTATTTTTATTTTCTACGTGCCGTACAGTATATGTTTGCGTATATGTGTGTGTGTGTGTGTGTATATGACCTTCCCTCTTGGCCACATGCTTATTTGCACATTCGTCTCTGAGATTAACACAGGATGTGATTGATTTCCTTTTTTTCTCACACATCCATACAAGTGAATAGGCATTCATAGCGCCGTAGTAGTTTGTAACAGGAGTCACATATTCACATGGAATGTGTTGTATTTGCTTTTATCATTGGGTGTACCACCCAATTGTGAAAAAGTTCTCTTAAGAATTCTCCTTGTTGGTGCATTCAAGGGCACTCTGACATCCAAGTCACCAATTCAAATAATTTGCAGAGCTCAAAATCCCAAATCCGAAATTTTATAATCTGTGCAACATATGACATCCTCTGTCCCGGGACCCTCGCATCGGAGAAGTAAAAAACGACCTCCAGTAGTGCGGGTCCGGAAGACATTGGTCAGAAAGGACCTGATGAAAAACAGGTAACAGGTACCTCTGCGAGCATGGACGCCGGGCCAATCCTAGCACTGGAATGCTACACGGGGCAGGTTTTGCCAAAAACAGCAGTGGGATTCATAATAAGGCGTAAAAGCCCCTACATGTAGAATTTGAAAATAATTTCCAACTTTGGTGCTCCCCAATGGCAGCAACAATAAGACAATGTGCCAGACGGCAATTACAGAGAAGAGCCGATATACTGATTCATATTTTCATTATATTAATAACTAAACCTTTAATTAGTAATTGATAATTCAATCGAGGGTAATGCATTAATTATTATTTTCTTTACATTTTAATTAATATATCAGATGAACACGTGTAATGTGAAAGGAGTCACTCACAGTGATTAACTCACAGGGAATTATCACCAGCTTTGCAGCTCTGAGGAGGTTTTTCGGCATCTTTGGCTCGTTGCGTTTGACACATTTTCAGTACGGTTCAGTCTCGGCACTCTCAGCCTCGTTTCGATTGTTAGCTAGTTTCAGCAAGCGAGCTCTGATACACCCACAGTATGCAACCAGACTACATTTTTAAGAAGTTGAAGATCAAACTGATGCTCAAAGGAGAGTGAATATTAGACATCATCAGTTGAAGAGAAAAACGACTCTAAATGAATGCTAATGTTGCTCTGTGTCTGCTGGATCAATAAGACGATTGCTAACATGTTACCGTGACACTTGTAGGTGAAACTACGTAGTTTATGGCGGTGTATTCCTCAGCTTGTGTTCTTCTGCCCCCAACGAGCCGAAAAATATGAATCCAGCTTCTTTAACTCATGGTTTTTAGATAATTGGCTAAATTAAACACGCTGAACCAGGGTTCTGTGGATATTATAATGCTGACGGCAGATTTTCTCTATTTCCTGTCTCCTTCTCTCCTCTCTCTCTGTTTCTCCTGGCCATGATGTAACCAGAGACACCCTTATTAAATTTAGCAGGGGAACCCGACCACACCACAGCACACATGGACTGGCTGCTGTGCCACAGTTAAACCCAAACACACACACACACACACACGCACACACACAGAGTGCGTCCTGCTGTGGTGTGGTTCGGAGCCCAGCAGCCTGTTCTGCGGCCCGTCTAACTACAGGGCTTTTCTGTGTCAGGTTTATTTTCGTGGATGCTCGTCTCTCTCCATGTTCTCCTCGCACAATGGCCTCGTTTTACATGTGGCCAAAATCAAACACACGCGCTGACATGGGCGCAAGCTTTCCGGCCTCGCTTCGTCGCTGGCCTTTGGAAGCATGGAGACTCGGGTTCTGACCGCAGGCTTGTCCTCGGTCGCAATGAGAAGGGGCCTTTATTCTCACAAGATGGTGTTATTTTAGATCCAAGCATAACTCATCCTTTGTGTGTCTTAAAGGAGAATATTATCAGTGTTATTTACAGCCAACAGTCCACTTTCTTCTATGTTTCACATGCGATCACATTTTGTGATGTTTATTCATTTCTCTTCATATCAAAGCTACAGTATTTTGGACTGCGCAGATGTCCAAGTCCACCAAAGTCTAACTCTCCTCAAAAGATACGCACAGATTTACTTTGCCTCCACAAGCAAAACCCTTTGTGGTGGTCCACCAGCTGATTTTTCTGGCAGTCAACCATTGAGCCAATCTTTCACAAATTGTACGCCAGTTTCTTTTTAGTTTTCTACACATAATCTAACCTGAAGCACAACATTTTTTGAACCAGCTGTATGGTTCATTTTGGAGCTGACAAACGATTGTGTTGTTTCGATACAAGCACCTGCTGGTTTTACTGTCTGAAGAAGAAAGAAGGGCAACAAACAGCTGCTGTCTCCAACTCTTACTGTGGGCAGACAATGTGAAGCATCAGAGCAAGTTCAACCTGGATCACCGATAGTAACTGAGACAAAGCATCACTTTCACCTGTTAAAACATTCAGTCACTCTTACTTGAGCTCGCTTGGCTTTTAGTTGAGATTTCGACATCTTTCAACACACAATCTCCATTAACATCTCCATCAGGCACAGGAGAGATTTAGAGCAAACACTTGTTCCTGCACGTGTACATTTGAATGAATCTGCGCGCTCACACGCAGGTAAACACACACACACACACACACACACACACGCATTCCTCACCAGCGCAAAGTACACATGCTGCAAAAACCCAACTATACAGACTCATGCACCTGGCATCTTAAAACCTCATTCAAAACGCCATGAGATCTTCCATGACTCACAGCGCCGGGGGCGCCGCTGCTACCAAAGAGGCCCCAGCTCTGAGGCTCCGTACCCAGAGGGAGCGCACCGAGGCCTGGGTTGAGGGGAGGTGAAGCTGGGGCAGCACTGGAGGCTGTGGATGGGGAAGGTCCAGGCTTTTGGTTGAAGCCGCTGAAATGGGAAGAGAGGTCAAGAGCCTTGATGAGGCTTTGTCGGCGGAATTATCTCTGGGGGCGAGATTAAGATTTTAAAGTCGAATAAATTGCTGCTAATCATCCTGTTCCTTTCACAGTGTCATGCTGCACGCATACATGGACCTCAGGCACACACACACAGCGCTCTATCTGAAATGATGAATCCTCAGCGGTCCTGTGGGGAAACCGGATACCGATCGCAAATTAAGTTAAAATGTACCAGAGGGGGGGTTATAATTTGTATGATATAATATCTAAAATACAAGCATTTGAAGTACACATTAAGCTCCAAAGGATAAACTGGACTAGATTTGTTGAAAAGTGAAAAAGGGCTGCAGTACAAATCCAACTCTGGCTGAATGCGTCACAGCCCCGACCACAAGGAATGGGACCAAATATTGACATCCAGCTCTCAAAGCCAGATCTGCTATGAAGCTCACATGTTTACTGTGGGACCGCTGGTGATTTAGTGTTCCTGCATCCACTGGACTCCACCCAGGGCAGGCGCTCGCCCTGCCTACCCAGCAGCCTCAGCGTCACTTTCAGCCTCAGTTCATCCCCTCATTATTGCGGCATTACATCAAACCTGTCAATGGTACGCTCCACAACAAGGGTGTTGACGAAACAGAGACAAAAGTAGGAGTGTAACGGTACACAGACGTCGCAGTTTCATTCATGCCACGGTTTAGGAGTCACGGTTTGGTGGGAGTTTGGTAGAGCGGGAAAAAAACTTGGGTTTCAAATTCAATCTACATTTGAATTCTGGCTATTCTGGCGTACTGTGCACTGGACCGTGACGGTTCGGCACAAGTACAAATTGTTACAGCCCTAGCCAATAGTGTTACAGTGTTACAGTTCGTGTTCATTCGTGGGAGATCCCCCTTTACGGTCTACATATATTTGTCCTCAAACTGTGATGTTTTTTTGTTTTTTTCAGGAGTTGTTTTGTGGTGTCAGAATTGACGTTTTTGCTAAACCTGTGTTCTCTCCGCCTGCCTCAGCAGTAACTACACTTAGAGAATTTCTACTTTTCCCAGAATTACCTTTCAGCAATATCCTGAGATGGCTTGATGACTCCATTCGGCTTCGTGTTGAGGTGTGGACCGTGAAAGTTCAAACAAAACAATCTTTGCCAAAAACAAAAAGGACACCGGGATGTGAGAAGAATTTTCAAAGTGTTTGGATGTTTCTGGAGGTTTGAGAGGGATTATGAAGGTACTAGATGGGAAAAAAATATATCAATTTTTGCAGTAAGAATGAAGACTTGCTGCTTTTTTTCTGTGTTCTTCTGAGGTGTACAATTAATACGCACATTAACACGGTTTGATGTGGTACATATTCCTGCTGTTCCACTGATCTAGAGATGGTGGTGATGAAGCAAGAAACACAGCCAACAAATGCAGGGAAGAAGTCTGCTACCACGTCAACATAGATGTGACAAATGTGTTTTGAACAATGTGTTTTGATGACTTTTGTTTGTTTATAACATAAATCCTTTGGGCTCCTTTACATCTTTCTTCTCTTCTGTTTAAAGTGGCATCGCTATCATCGAGGACCGGGCTGTTTAGACAAATGAAATCATGTGGCGCAACAGTGTTAAACAAAAGAAAGAATTGCAGACTAGTGTCAGACTGCCATGTTGAAATGCACTGGCTCTGTAGAACTGTCTCCAACGGCTCTATTTTCTGTGGTGAAAAAACACCCACTTCGTGTGGATGGAAGCCCAAAACAAAGAAAAAAGAATGTTTTCAACTGTATCGACACAGTGTGGACATTACATGGCCTGTTTGTCACTGTCGGTAAAAGTGGAGTCAAGGTTGCTGAACCCCCACAGAGTTTCTTTGCATTTAAAAATCAATGCCGTATGTGCAGAGATGTGCGCCAGTGAATGTGTGTGTCCTTCAAATCACTCACTGATTGATGTGCACTTGATTCAAACCCTTCTTCCTCTGGTATGAAATTCTTTGCCATCGTTGATAACAAGCTTTTGCAGAATCGCCCCTTTCACATTTCAACAAAATGATAGGTCAGATGCGTAACAGGGTGTAATTACGTGACAATTTCCCTCATCCACATGTTCCATCACAAACACAAAGCTGGCCCTCCGCCGTAAACGCCCAGGAGTTCTCTATAAATACGTCTTTTCCATCGGCCCTTTGTGCTCCGCAGAATGGAACTTGTAATTGTGTGCCGCTTCTTTTTTCGAGGCAGCAGCACTTTCCCTGCAACAGCTGGAGAGTGACAGTGCACACAAATCTCCCACACGCATAATCAAAATCACACACATACAGTATACACCAGTATGTGTGCATATATGTGTGCAGGCATGCATGTGTACACAGAGCATCCTAATGTTCTGCTTACATAAAGCTTTGGATCATCAGGAGCTTATAAAGGCTTGTTGGGTTTTTGTCTGGCTTCTTCAGAATGTCTTCTGCCCGCTCAGATTTTCTTTTAACCTTCAGATTGTGGTGCATGCAGGCTTCCATGCGAGCCTCTTTTCTTTAGGCGATATGGGCAGAAGGTGGGGCCCGCAGCTGTGTCAATAGGCTACCCAGCAATCCTAAAGCAGCCTCAAAACCCTGCAAACTGCCTTTTATGTTGGCCTCCTGGCTAAAAGACAGGCCTGTTTACACTTTGCTCTTTGTAAAAAGGCTTACACCTGTCTTTGGGGGGGGGGGGGGGGGGCGTGTACAGCTTGGTGCGAAGGCGTGTGCACATACCTGCTGAACGATGAGCAGCACCTGTTGCCTGAAAGGACCCCGTGAACTTGGACAAGTCTTATCTTTGGCCAAATTAGTAACCTGTTAGAATAAAGGTGGAGGACGAATAGAAGAGTTGAGATGAGAAGGCATCTTCCATTTGATTTATGTTTGAATGCTCTAACAGCTGCATGAGATTGAAAATGATATGAAATAACATTTGGACTGTTAAGTTCCCATTGTTTCACAATGTTGATTTATATTTTTAACAAACTTTATACAAATACAAACCAATCATTTTGGTTTTGAGAACATTTATATTCAAGTTGAACATTTCAAAAAAATCACCAGCCACGAGGCGTCCTCTTGACCTTATATTTACAGCAGTCTCCCAAGGGTTCATTTCACGGTTCACATGCGAGCTGCGATTTTTCAACACAGGATCATGTCCTGGCTTATTTTGCCACTTTTCACCAATAAAAACAAAAGCCACATCTAGAAAGGTGTGCTCAGCAGATCTCTTTTGTTAGCTGTTAGCAAAACACACGGTCAAAACTATGAAAGTGGGCAAACTGTTTTCAGCAAACAGTCTTTTCCTCCACCGTGTCTCTCACTCTAGAGTCTTGAAGAATAGTGAGTTTGGAGTCAGCAAGCAATCAACGGCAGTACATCAGGTCAGGTGCATTGGAGTTTCAACAATCATTTTATTCTCCTTTTTAAGTTTAACACCATCAAACGTGATAAAACCGTTCAAGTCCCTTTGGACTTCTCCCATACTTTGTCTTTGTTTTTTTTTGCGAAAGCTTGTAAAATAACTGAGCATACCAAGTATATTGAATCTTGAAATGCAGACATATTGAGTCCATATTGAGTGGCCTGGAGACACAATAACCTGAGGTTAACGCCGACAGTACATGTTAAATACCAAGAGAAACAACTTCACAGCAAAAAGAAATAAGTGTCCTGGCACCGGCCCCAGCCATTGTGTTGGCAGTCCAAATCCAGCTGGCCCGACCGCTGGCCACAGAATTCATTTCATGCTCCATCCCTTGGCCTAAAGAGCCGAGACTGAAAAGGCCGCAGTGATAATTGTGCTGCTGAATCCGGCGTGAACAAAACATGTTTTTGTACAAGCAGGGGGGCCAGAGGGGGAGACGGGTGAGAATGCTAACACATCCATATCACACACACACACACACACACACACACACACACACACACACCCTCACACACACACACACACACACACACACACACACACACACACACACACACACACACACACACACACACTAGATCAACAGTGCAATGTACTGAGAGTGTTCTTCTCACTTATTAAATTCACCCAGAACAACAAAACACACACATTGAGAGGTTCAGACAAGCATCCCATGGAAACACACTCATAAACAAACCCTATGCTCTCACTCATAGCTGCTGTGTAGCAGCTTGTTTTGTGTGTGTGACTGTTTCACACGTCAGTATATTCTGCAGAATCTTTTTTTTCTCATTACTTTCACAAAGAACGTGAACATCACACAGTAAAGAAAGAAAGAACATCAGTTTCTTCTGGAACGAGGTCGATGTTTCTGAGCTCTTGCACCGCGAATAAAGTCATCAACCGATTGCTTGGTTTGAAAGAAGACGGCAAAACTTTATTGTTCCTTTCAACTTTGACAAAGGCAGCGCATACTCCTTCCGTTTCTACCTTTCACAATAAAAGCCATAGACATATACAGTATATAACTGGTCTGAGGGGATTCAAATTCACTCAAAGAATTACGCTTATTCGCTAAAAGGAAACTCAGTAAAATAGCTTACAGTAGCTTATCACGTTAAAAGGTGATGATATGTCAGTGCTGTGTTCTGCTGCCCTCAAGAACTGTTATCAAAGGTGTAGTTGTTTTCTTCCTCAAACTGTTTGCTTCCTAAACTGGTTAAAAATGTCCACTTGATGCAATAACAATAAAACTCAAAGCATGAAATAAGAACTTCAGCTTCACATTATTCCTTTATGATTGTCTCATACTGTAAGCAATACATTTCATGGGATGTTGCAGCTGATTAACCCGACAGACTCTCTCTTGGCAGCCAGACTCTCAGCTTCTGTGTCAGAATGTCTTTTGGTGTTTCGTCTGAGGGAGTATGGAGGCAGGGGAGGTTAGTGAGGTCATCTCAGGTCACCCGGGTTTTGTCCATGAAACTCTCGCCTGTCCACGTGTCCTTGAGCCAGACACGAAACCCAAAGCGCTCACCCCTCGCTCTCTGGGTCGCAGGGGTGAAGAGCATCAGCTTAATGAGACACGAAGCTCTGCCGGCTTCAGCGTCGCTGCTGCTCCGTGACATCCCTCAGGGGAATATTTAAAGTAATTACACACTGTCTGCACTGTCTAACATTGCGACTGGGTGCTCTAAATTCCTGAAAAATTCATAAACATTGCACTCGGGCCCACAACATTTGTTTGGACTGTTTGCTTTCACATGGTATTATTCAAGCCGCTGTGTGTAGAACACTTCTGACCGATGCAATTCTGTCCTGGAATTATCAGTGTGGTAGGGGTCTACTGAGCTGTCTGGCGCCATCGTCCTCCTAAACATGTCATTACTGTAACCACACACACATGTTCTGAGCTACATATCAGTGCTGCCACTGTATTGAAACATGAAAAATATGTCAACAGAAGCTTTGTGAAACACGGCACAAATAAACCACAACACTTATCATGTCTGTAGATTGTGGTCAGGTTTTGGAACAATCACTGGTCATGTCTGCTGTGAATATTTCTCTGGCAACAGCTACAATTTATAGGCATTAATGTGAACGTAGCAAAATTTGCTGTGGTTCTGAAAAACTAAACCTGCATACCATCATCTCTTGGTACTCGGACTACAGCGGTTTTGCGCCGATTTATCCCCCGGTTCACCTCTTCTGACAATAGTAGGAGATATCTGGTCTGGGACCTTGGTCGGTAATGATGTTTTGCTCAGATTATCTGTTAATACAAGGGGTTTACAGATCCAGTCTGAAACCACGCGAACGGTTTGTCAATGAAATGTCGCAAAATATGGATTTCAGAAATGAGATATGAGATAAATGAAAGGAAAAGTTGCAAATCCTCATATTTGAGAGGTTGGTGACATTTAATGGAGCATATCTACTGCCTCCACACAGCTCTCACCATGCCGACAGCTGAGGTGGCTGTTGGGAGCTAATGCCGCAAATAGCACCAACGGCAACCGTGCTGGCAGAGGTAACCAGGGGAAACCAGACGGTAGGTGCTACGCTTCCACGATAATGCCGTGGATTGGGATGGCGTTATCAGGGGTAACTGCCGTATGAGCGCAGGGCTGAGCGGCGGCCATCAGCGAGTCAACGAGGACCAACAGAGAGACACATGGTAGACATTACTCCACTGTATCTTAAATAGTTGTTCGCTGCTTTATTGCTCTAAATCCCATATATAGAACCTTAAAAACAATCAATTATTCGTTTGCTGCTTTGCACTGAAAGGTCAAAGGTTATCAATCTACCAGGTCCGGAGAATGCAAATAAATCATTTGCTGAGGTGATGAGATGCCACAGCAACAAAACCAATCAACATTTTTCAGTAGCAGAGTAGGGAGAAGAAATCCGACTAACTTGACAACATTTTGTGGATTTCAGCATTTGTTGCCGCTGAACAGCAACACACTCTGTGTTTGTATCAATTGGTAACTACAACTAACAACGCCTCTGGGGTGAGTGTGTGGCCTCTGGGGCGAGGTGGAAGAAGATCTTAAGGGCGCTTGAATGCCAATCCCCGCTCTGTCAGCATGGCGTCTGTGAGAGTGTGAAGAGGTTGTTTTGTTCCGGAGACAGGAGCCGTGAAAAAGGGAGGATGAGGAGGAGAACCTCATTGATCTCAGCATCGGACGAGAGAAGCGAACAGCTAGCTGCTCCGCGGTCTCCAATCCCCCGGAGTCTCACTTAGCCTTATTTCTCCTCGCTACTCCCCCCCATCCCGTCTGCTCCTGCTCCCCCTGCTCCCAGCGCCCGTCCTGACAGATTGGAGGAAATGAACGTCTGCAAATTGGCCTCAGTGGAGAGGCGAGGGCGACTCCAAGACCACGCCGGCTCTGCTTTCAAACCAGCTAGCTTGTGGTCTCTCGCCCAGCTCCTCTCTGTCTCCTGCATTACATCAGCATCAGAAAGCAGCCCGTTTGGACGTATAGCAGTCGTTGGGCTTTGTGTTAGTATTGGACCTTTTAAAAGTACCTAGTGGTAAATATTAATGGAGTACCACATGAAAGACTGCCACGTGAACTATTTTATGTCTTAAGCAGCCTCTGCCAGTGTGTGTGCTTCAGGCTGTTCCTGCTGCAGAAGTGTTTTAATGCACTCTGAAGTGTTTTGGAAATGATAAACAAGCATTCTAACCAACACTCAATTACAATGCGATTGAATCGAAGTGCTGGGAGCATTTGCATTCTTTATTGTCCCTACATGAGTGCTCTTCTCAGCTCATCTCAACTCAAATCTTGTTTGTCCTCTTCAATCAGTAGGACAGGGAGCGCTCCGTTTAAAGAACAGAAGACTGGGAAAGTGAGAGGAACTGAAGTTTCATCAATTTGGACAATTTCTACAATATTGTATGTACCATCATACCAATTCCAGTCATGACAGAAACACAGAAACACTCTTCTGGGCAGTTATCAATACTTAAAGCTGATGTTATGACCATTAATTACAATGTGTTCACCCGCATAAAAGCTTTTTTCCACATTGGTTTATTTGCAGTAAATACTACAATCGCTAACGCAATAGCACCACAACTGTGCATGCAGTCAGGAAACTCTCCTGGTGTGTTGTGAAGATAAAAATGGACACCAGGCTCGTAGACGGGTGTGGGTAAGGGTGACAGAAGTAGGGGGTAAGGAAGTCTCACCTAAGGTTGTAGATACATACAACTTTTCAAAATGAGCCCAAAGATAAACATTACAGATCAAAACCACCATGAACATGTGTTCAAACACTCATATCTCTTGGCAATCGTGGTGAATTTCACTTGCACTTCATACATATCTGTGTCATATCAATGTCACACAGGAAATCCTCACCTCACAAAAGACTTCAACCACGCCAGCAGCTCTACGAGGCTCTATTCAGGCACAGTGGTGCGTTGAGCTAAATGCCAACATAAACATTCTAATACGCTCACAATGACTATGCAATGATTTTTATACCACAAAAACTGTTTTAGTGTTAAAATTACTGCCAAAAAAAAGTTTGTCCGCACCCTCGGGGTGCTCAGATAATAGGCCTCTCCTCTGTATGCTGAATTAAAGTTCCAGTACGTCGTTGATGTAGAGATATTTCATTGGTGACGAACCGACAGACATGCACCCTGCAGCCATGCTGCTGACATGGCTAAAAATGAATAACACACAGTGACTTTTGGCCTTCTAAAATATGTCCTCCATCTACCAAAATGCTGTTTTTATTTACAATCAAAATGCACGTTTGCTTTGTTCATTCCAAACACAAAGCAAGAATGGGAAGCCAAAAAAGAAACGCTGTCTTTTGCACTTTGATCATGTGCGGTACTGGAATTGTTAAGCTCTGTATTCCTGAAAACAGAAGCCCTGACATTAGAAATTCTCACTTTCCTCCCTCGCTCTGTTCTTCTCTCTCTCTTTCCGTCTGTCTTTCTTGTTGGTCGGGCCCCCTCTTGCCCTGTAGGAGTGAGATTAAGTTTTCTGCTGCCAAATTCTTTTTTTTCGGAAGGTGGAAACTCACAAAAGCCTCAAAAGCCCTGCAGGCTAGTTCTCTTCCCACTGCTGATAGATTTCACGTTGCAACTTTTACGCACACACACACACACACACACACACACGACCCCCCCCCCCCACACACACACACGCACACAAATCATCACACACTCTCTCCTGCCAGCAGTCCCTTAATAGTCGACGATTGTCCTACACAGCTCTGCTAGAAGCTGCACAAGACCCGAGTCTGAACCTGTCTCAACGGAGCGATTTGTTGTAAAAGAGAAACAGGCAGAAAGAGATATTAAGCTCTCCCTCCCGGTATTCAGGCTTCATAAATCCACATTGTGAGGCAAGCTGTGAGGCACATCAAAGAAACAAGGAGCAATCATCCTTTGATCTGTTCAATTATGCACTTTTTCACACACTTTTAAAGTTAATAATAAATCACATCAAATGGACTTTGATCGCATTCACAGCGATTATCTTTGATAGAACATTGTACTGGCTGTCAGCCTGCTGCATCTGATTTCATATGATACATCATGGCATTGTTTGTTATAGCCACAATGGCGATGTGTGTCATTGAGCAAATCTGCAGACTGCTTTGAGCTTCTTCATAACGGAATAAATGGTTAGGTCATATTTCGTTCAGAATTTAAAGCTGATGTTCGAGATATTAGATAACTTACCATTTTCAAGCCTGCGTCCTTGGGGAGGATGCCATTCACGTGACGAGAATCTATCCCCAAGTTAACCAGCCACCCCTGAGTTAGTAGCACAGAGAGTGTAGGGGCAGGTGGGTTGCTTAGTTAAATATCTTAGTCTAGTCTGCCTGACTCAATGATCCTTTATCTGACCGAGGATTGTGCAAGATAGAATCTATGGCCACGAAATGGCTCTAAAATGTTAGCAGCCAAACTGCTCTGCGTGGTAATAAATCTATGACGCTGGCCGTGGTGCTGAAGTACCAGACAGATTTTGTGATTGCGACTTTTTCTGTGTCCCTCCCTTCGTCCGTTTCGTCTTGGATCCATGAAAAACATGGGCCGGTTCTCAGCGGTTAAACGAAACTAACCAGGTCCTATGTAGGAAGATGATCTGCCTGCAAACCTCCGATTTGTTGACTGTTTCTCCAAATCACTGAAACAGCCGTCAATGGGCACAGCGCCAGATTTGGTTCTACGCCTATCAGAGGCGCTAGACAAATTGGAGATGTGGACTGAGATGTGATCTAAATGCGTCTGGAATCAGACGATTTGTCAAATTAAACTTCCACATTTGTTTTGCCTGCTGAAAGTGCAATCTTCCACTGCTGCGTCATTGCAATTTCTCTCTCTGTGGCTCAGCGTGCATGATCACTTCTGCAGGAGTATCTTTCTGGGAAGCTGGAAGCAGTTTCACATTGCAAACGAATGTACTGACTCAGTCCCATTTATTTACACTATTTCTATTAAACAGCAAAACATAAAGCAACGGAGTGATGGAATGTAATTAATGCTGGGATGCTGAACTGACCACCTTAAATCATTCATAGCCACGTTAGAGGAGCGGCTCTAATATTGATCAGTCTGTCCATCACTCTGGTCCAAAGTTAAAAGGTCTTGGCTAATATTGGTTGGATGGCCACAAAATGTTGTAACTTTTCATCTGAAGCTCCTGGTCTTGTTTTGACAGCATCACCAGGCGTCTGCAGAATTTACAAATCCTACACTCGTCGCATTAAAGCAACCGGGAGGCTATATCATTGTTGTTGTATTTGTCTTTATTTGACATGTATTAAACATGTATTTATTTGACATAAATTAAAGCCACACATCCTGATATAATTAGAAAATGTATAGTATCGTTTGAAGGGTATAATAATCTTCACAATTCTCAACATGACACACTTAAATGTGAGTAAAATGATCTGCCAAGATATTGTTTTTATGGGGTGTGTCCCATTCATTTCAATACCGCCTGAATCTAAGCACCATTATAGGAACCGAAAACCTTCCTCACATTTATCAGTCATTTGTCAATTTCAGAGTTGTTCATATTTCTGTGTGTCGACATACAGTAACTCTTATTGGCCAACTGTTCTTAAAAACAGCTGGAACAGCCAATAATAGGAGCAACACCAGACCTAATTGCGCTTATGTGGGTTCGTCTTTAAATAACCGACTCTGAAGAGGCTGCATCACCTTCCTAAACTGGCGGCTGTTACTACACTAAATCTTCTCCCGTTTCACGGAGCGTTTCAGAAACTAAATACGCTAAAAATACGAGTCTATTTTTGACAGAGCCGATGGATGTTGCACAGAGTAGATCGAGCCCGGCAGGAGGTGGAATATCTACTTGGGGTGAAGTGTCTTGCCCGGGGACACTTCGACATGGACTAGCGGTGCCAGGGATTGAACCTCCGATCCTCTGATTGAAGGACGACTCTGCTCCAAGTGTGGTGTGACGCTGTGCGAAGGATGGAACAAAGCTGCGTCACAGCCGATAAAACGCTGCAGACCCAGAGTTATTACCTGCTGACACTGCACAATGGGGCTAAATCCAAAAATCCGGAAATGCTTTATTTGAATTTTACATTATAATAATACGTTATTGGTCGCTTGTTCAGTCCATTGGCTAATTGTCCCACTGCTTCAAGAAAGGTCTATCCACCGAGGGTTTGGATAGAGGTCGTTTTGAAGTTGTTTTCCCAGTTTCACCTGAACAGAAGTGCATTTAAGAAAAAAAAAATCACTTCCTCATAATTGCCAGATGTCACATACCAGAGGTCATAATTACAGGATATGGAAGTCATTATTTATAAGTCATAATGAAATGTTTTTTTGCGGTGGATGCAATGTGCGTCTGGGCTGGGCCTCATGTTTGGAGAGTTTTGGTAGTTGACTTTTGAATGTGAAGTGCTTTCTTGTGTTGAAATGCACCGAGTCTAGGAAGACAGAAGTAGTTTTGTAGTGAAGCAGTTGATGTGAATTTGACAAAAACGGATCAGGATGATATCTGAAAAGATATAAAAAAAATAGGTTTCACATGCAAAGTGGCTGCAGTTCTGCTCAAAAATAGGAAATAAATCCCATTTATATGTATCCAAATATAATCACATCAAACAACAACCTCTTCCCACACAAGCGTATAGACACCCCCTCCTAAAGTAATGTGTGTCCTGCATGCATTCAGCAGTGAGGGTGTTCATGGATGGGGAAACCCTCGTTGGGGATTATAGATGAGGATTGGTGACCTGCTTCCGTGGCTGAATCTGTGATGAGGCGATAGAGCAGCATCATGTTTTAAGTCTAAATTATTCAGGAATTGCCTCTGGCCACCATGATGTTGTGTTCATTGCGCACTTTGATTGAGAAATAACACATGGAAACTAATTTCATGACGGGAACGCATTTTCAGGTTAATTCCACACAACAGCGGGCAAACCAGTGGTGTATGAAGCTATACGGGTTTTGGAAATAGGTATCCACATTGAGCACACCAATTTCACCCTCAGATCCGTATTATACGGTTGAATCTGATCAGACGGGGATGTTCAATGCATTTCAAGAGTTATTTTTTTCAGATTACGTGTGGAAATTAACATTTTTTTCCATCAATCTGCTGCTGTTGCTAAGGTTGTTTTCCAGTCTTTTGACGATGGCAACCAAGAGGTGTAAACATGTGCACAGCAGTACATTCAACATGTACAGTATGAAGGAAGACCTGCTGATGGCGGAATCTGTTAGTGTAATACAGGTAACGGTGAAAACAATATATCCATCGACTGTATTTTCCCTTTATCTGCAACTGAATATGACGTTTAATATATCCAGGCAGAAGAAACAGCCATTATTTACATCCTCCAGTGACTTTTCATTGGTCCACTTCCTGTAACGTTTTTTTTACAAATACCCGAGGGCAAATACCTAATAAATACAATGCGGTTGCATGATGTTTCCTGAGGTCACATTTGACAAGGGTCACTGAAATCTCACATAAAAATCCCTCAGCACATGGATACTAAATTCCGTGAACAGAAAGCTGCATTTCCAAGCATCATTAGAGATCCTGGAACAGTGTAAATAAAGCTGTTGTCATATTATTTTCCGTTTTTTGAAATGCGGACGTCAAAAGAGGAAACGCTTACATTTGGGAAGCAGCAATGGCAACCATTCATACATGATATACATGATGTCATTTGGTTCTTTTCAGTCCTCAAAGCCTGTCACAGAGTGCACTGAGGACACAGCCACCATCAACACAAAACGTTGACTGTTGACTGTACTGCATTCACACAGTGTTGGACCAATGGGAAGCACATGATGCAGTGTTAAGCTCATTTTGATTCAGGGACGGACAGAGTGACAGAGCAGGGGGAAGAAGAGCTTGAAGAGCCAGCTACAGTTTGCAGATGTCATGACCCACTCAGTCACGAATAGACTTGAAAGGGACTGAGCGGCTAATAGTGAGGTATGCAGGTCATTCGCTAACCCAGCTTGATAGCTTACTCGTTTGCTACACTGTAAGACAATGTTTTCCTTTGGACAAGTACCAGTTTGTACCAACAATTAATAAATAAATAAATTAAATTAAATTAAATTAAAAATGTATTCCCTCAACTGTCTGTAACCGATGCAGAACTGTTTATTTGTGTCTCTACAGGAAATACCCGTCGAGGCGCCGCTGTTGTTTTTGAATTGAAGAGCACTGGGAGCGGCTCTGAGGAGTCAAAGGTCAACAGATGCCATCATTTGGTTGATTGTGTCTCTTGATTTCCTTTATTTAGTTTTTATTGACATGTATTTATATTTTACATGGATGCAAACACGTGTGTGGTGAAAAAAGAGAGCTAGCCAAAGTTGAAAAAAGAATGCGACAGCGTGATATCATATAACCATGTGAAGAAGGCCTGTGCTGTATGCTTGAATATATATATATATATATATAGGAAATTATTTTGAATATACTCAGAGAGAAAGAGAGAGACTGACAGATGTGATGTAGTAAATTACGTTTTGTATTCTTTATTTTCAGAGATAGATAAGTAACATAAGTCTTGGGTAAAAGTTTGCTCCATGTCCAAATGGGCCATGCAGTGCACAGAGAGAGTGGTGTGCGTGAGTCAAAAAACACGTTACCAGTAAAATAATGAGAGCTCCTCGCTACAGGTCCTGACAGCTGAAGGGAAACCCTCTTTGGCTCTGGACGTTTCACACAAGTCAAACATTGATGTGCAGACTTGTTATCAAACTCAATTGTAGCTCTTGCCGTCTGTGTTTTTCCCATCAAGAGGCTGGTAGGGCCTTTAGCGCTGTGGTGGAGCGATGAAAGATGATTACTGGTGGAAGCGCCCGGGAGCTGACTTCCAGCGGGAGGTGGACGGAGAGAAAAAGGCACTCAAAGAAGTTGCCAGTGGAAAAGTGAAGCATCTCTTTCTCTCCGGTATATTTGTCATCACGGATGTGCTGTCATGTTCAGCCCAGGCATGCTATGATCAGTTTATGATATCCCACAGCAAAGAAAATGCTGCATAGAGTAGTTACAGTACGTACAACAGTAAACGTAAAGTAGGTTTGTCTTTGTGTGAATGCATATAATTGCCAGGTTCTTACATCAAATGCTTTTCAATCTGCACTTCATTATTGCTGCACTCCAGTGGGTGGGAAAATCAGGTGTGTTGGCGTGAGCTGTGTGTGTGTGTGTGTGTGTGTCTTTGTGAATGTAACCCATGGCTGTTAAGTGCTATGAGCCTTAGGAAAACATTTCCACTTCTCCACAGCTACGACTGCCTCGCACTAAATCATCGCTAAATCTCCCATGCACTCCGCCCTCATAGTCCATGAATTACATGCTCTCTCACACTCACACACACACCAGTCTGCACACAACTAGAATGTCTCTTTGCTGCAACACTTACTCGAATGATAATAAAGTTTTTGTTTTTTTAAAATCTCTCACGATTTATGCCCGAGCAGAACAAAGTCTCAAAGGAAAAATCCACACGAATAAACCTCCAACAGTGTTGAAAAGCTGCTACTGTTGAAGCATCTCTGTCCATTTTTGATGCAGTGTGATGTTCACGCAAAGATAAGTATCAGGTTTTACAGCAGAGACCAAGATTGCAATTCACAACAGCAATGTATCTCGCTCAGCCGTGTTTGCTGGTGGGAGGCTGGTGAGGGATTGTGCCCTTGTCGCTGCGCACCGATTGGAGCTGTGAAGTGTACCATCTTCTTCCAGATGTCACTGTTGTGTGAATGTTTTTGCGGTCCGTTTTTATTAGCCACAAACACCAAATGTTAGCTGTAGCTGTACAGTTGTCAGCGGTAGCTGTCAGCCTGCTAGCAAACTGCTAGCCCCCACACAGGAGTTCCTCTCCTGAAGCAAAGAGCAAAGGGGAGAGGGGAGGAGATTCTAAGATGCTGCTGATGAAAACCCAACATTTCCTGATTTTGCCTCAAAATAAAAGCTTTTGAATCACAAAATAACGGAGTACTTTTACTGGGAGGAATCCACAGAAAAATGTGTTTGTCAATGAAAGGAGCTTTGTCAGTGACTATATTCTTGAATAAAACAAGTCTACTACTGCAGGGAGGAAGAGCAAGCAGCAGAAACAATGAGAAGAATAGCCTCCAGTTTCCAGCTGCTCCTTTGACCAAGAAATGCATCCGATCACTGTCAGATCAGGCACTTCGTGCCAGAAAGTGCCGTTTGAAAGCCAGCAATGTCAGCACCACCAAAACAAAAATTGCAGTGGTTATTTTTGAACAAAATTGTTTTTAAATCTCCTTTAATCTCCAGTGTGGACACACATTTCTGGAAACAGCATCCGTTCACAAAAGTCAGGTTGAAAAGACGAGTGTAAACTCAGCCTCAATGTGTAATAATGCCACCTGTCACATGTGATTTGTGCTTAGCCTAAAGGTCGAGTCACGCTCGAAAACAGAACTAGTGTGTGAGACATGCTGCTTTTTGGTAAGCAACACCTTCTAGAAAACCCCACGATGAAACTGGGAGTTTCCTCCTTTTCTCTGCCAAAGAAACAAAGAGCAGCGCAAAGTTGGACAGCCCGGTTTGAGATAGCACAGATGTTTCTTGAGGCCTTTTGATGTTCCTCCATCCTATTACTTACCCGTCACATGCCACATTTACAGATACAGCAGGTCTCACGTTGCAGCTAATGCGAGTTGTTCAGATTTTGTGTTTTTCTTTTCCTCCGAGGATGATTTCATGGCTGTGAACTGGAACCAATCACAGCTAATAGAGCCTGTAGCTGTCAGAGACAGAGACGACTCGAGAAACAGAGCGAGATATGGGGGGCGACGCCGGTGGGGGGGAAAACAGACAGGAAGACAAGGAGAGAGAGAGAGAGAGAGAGAGAGAGAGAGAGGGAGAGAGAGAGAGAGAGAGAGAGAGAGAGAGAGGAAAGGCAGCTGAGGAGATACAATTAGAGAAAAGGCAGCGGCTGGGATTGGCTCGACGCAGCCGTTCGCTGTGAAATTACAAAGCCATTATTTGATGGAGGCTTAAACGTCCCGCGCCTCCTCCGCCTGCCTGTAAGCCCCGTCGTGAAGCCACGCGGCGAGGAAACTATTTCCAGGTGTGAAATGGATCCATGGTGGCGCTGCTTTAGGGATTTCAGAGGGAAGGGAAATGGAAACTTCAATTTGATGAAGACTTCAGCTCAGGCAGACTTCCTCTACCTTTGCCGGGCCTCTGTGGCTCAGCCATGAAGCCATTACGACCTGCTCCGGCAGAGTGGACGGGGGAACGAAATCCTGCACCACACCACAACCCCCATTATCCAACAACAGTAATGTAGAAATACACCTCAGTGTCAACCTGAACCTGGTGGTAAAGATATACCTGACACAGGTGATGAAGCTGCAGGCCGAGGATAACTCGGGTTCAATGGGTTTATGGAATATTTTTTTATTAAATCTAACAATGACAGAGGGACACAGAGGACAACGATGACTTTTATGAAAGCATATTTCATGGTGTTTTCACATTATTAAAGGAAATGCACTTTATAACAGACATTCCTTCGTGAGACTGATTGTCTTCTGATTATGCAGTTTTTCTTCATTTGTCATCTCAAAATTGGGAGCAATTAGAAAACGATGACAAGATTGCAATCAGACATCAGAGGGTTTTTTACAGTAGTATACAGTAGTATCTTAAAGCAAGACTTCAGCCACAGAATCTCTGTCTCACGTCCCGCTCAAGCGCGAGCCGGTTAAAAAGTCAGCTTTTAGGCGGATGATGTTATTAAACGCAACCCCCGTTGACTTCAATGCATCAAGACTTTTCTCTGTTTTTTGATTCCTCGTTCACTGTGGAGGCATGCGAGAAAAAACATTTGTTTCTTCAAAAATTCAAGTCAGGCTCATTTTGTGGGTGAAGTATTTCTTTCAGCACATTAAACACGCGTTGAGTCACATGAAAATCCAGGTGTCTGAACTCGTCTTGATTTGTTTTGGGACTATGTCTGGAAGTGTAATATAGTAAGGCTTCAAAAAAATTACGGCTAAGAGCTAAGTCCAACCTCCAATGAATAATGGCTCTGTGAAGGCGGCGCCGCCTGTGGCCAAGAGATTTATGAGGCTAATTTAGATTTTAGACTCAGTGAACAAAACACTTTAGCTAATGACGGGCCACATCAAAGCAAACAGCTTTTAAGAAAATGTGACCTCCGCTGTGTTTTGCCCCCTTGCAGGGCAGCAGCCTAAGAGTATCCATATTCAGCATCCATATTCATCACTGCTCTGATGCGTCCACTCGCACCACAGTTTGCTCCTCGTCCTCCTCACCCAGGTGGACTCACCTTGGAGGGGGCCATCACGCCTCGATGCTCCGCCTCCCCACACGGCTCGTGCGTTGGCTTTGAGATGTGGACGCAGACTGTGGAACAGCAGGAGACAGCAAGGACAACGAACTGACTTCCGAAGGAAATCTGTAGGTTGTGTATGTGTTCAAGGTTTCAGTATGGGAACTTGAAAGCTGATACTGACAGTTTGTCTTTCATTTTTCTTTAATTTTGACTGATCTTCGGACAATAATCACACAAAAAAATGGGAATTACATTCAGACATCCCATACCTGGTGATTTAACGGTCAGCAGCATGTTGACCCCCCTCCATGTCAGGCAAACCTTCAATTTACAGAACAAAATTACATTAAACTGCAGCCATTTTCCTGTAGGTCAGGCAATAACATCCCTCAGTTAAAGCCCAATATCAGCCTGGTACATAAGCCGAACCTGTGACACAATTCACAGCAGAAATTCACAACGGCAGGATGTGTCTGTCCAAAGGAAACATTTTATGAATCCCTTAAAATGGCCAATCCGTCAGTTATTTTAATATATATATTAATATAATATAATAATGGAATTACTGCATTCCCTTTACTTAATGCCATTAAAGGGCCGGTGTGTAGCATTTAAGGAAATCTATGAAAGAAACAGGGCATACATTTCACAACTATGTCTTAATTAGTTTACCGGTATATGTATAATGTTGACGCTTTAGCACAAAGAATAACATTTGCTGTGGATAAGTCCAGTAGCATTGACGAGCACACTTTATTGTGGCTTGGGAATGGAAAAAGAAATGTTAAATTTCACGAACAGAGAAAACTTGACCGGCTAATCGGAGCAGAGATCCAACAGAAACAGAGCAAAGACTGAAACACTACTATGCTCGACACTGAAACAACAAAACTGCTTTGGCATTTGCATTTTTGGCCAGAGAACAAAATATGTAGCGCCAGTTGGGGAGTTTTCATTCCAAATGGATTTCGTGCCAGAAAGTGCCGTTTGAAAGCCAGAAATGTAAGCGCCACCAAAAAACAAATTGCAGTGGTTATTTTGAAACAAAATTGTTTTTAAATCTCCTTTAATCTCCCAGCAGCTTCTTGCAGATCCGTATTCGATTCCTGCCGTATCTGTGACATTTTCAAGCATGCACACAACACTCTGTGACATTTCAAATTTCCACTTTGACAAGGACGCCGTAAAGTCATCTGAAAGGACAGGAGGAGGGATTCTGCTTCTTCTGCTGCTCAGACAGGCATCGAAAGCCGGCTGCCCTCCTGACGGATGGAGGCTGCAGGATGTTTAGTCATATCACCGTTAGCCTCATTAAAGCTCACCCTTGGGTGCTGTAAACAGTGAGAGGACGATTAGTCTGTGTTCAGGGCACAGTTTCGCTTCAATCTCTGCTCTCAGCGGGGGAAGAGCCGCCGCTACAGACTGATATTGACATTCATTGTCCTCTGAAGTTTGGCCTCTCTGACCACGGGTCTGTCTTTACCTCCAAAGATATTCAATCTATACAACAAACAAACAAACACAAGTCTGTTACAACTGCTCTGGTAATATTTGGTGAATATTTTATTGACAAGAAATCTGTGAAATGACCACAACACAACATTGTGGAGCATTTAGCAGCTGAAGAAACATTATTCTCAGGACGGGAGGAGAACAAACTAAAGTTATATAAGTGAATATTTACATTAACTGCTAGAGATGGACACGAACACAACTCCAAATGAATGCCAAACACATTTGCCTTGAAATCACTATAAAGTGACAATATGGCCAAAAATCAATCAATGCAGATTGTAAATTGATTAAAACTGCTGAAGAGTATTTCTGTTCCACTGCCATCAAATGATATCTTCATGGTATCCACTGGATGAATCACAGCCCCCCTCCTCATTTCCTCCAGTCTCACCCTCAATATATCGATCCCACTTCTTCAGAAGAAATATCAACATCGACCGGGAAGAGAGAAAGGACATTTCCTGAGCACATTCATGCTCCTGAGAGGATGAATCCTATTGATTGTGAGCAGTCTCTCAGGACTAAATGTCAACAAGCTATCGCGCAGAAATGATAGCAAGTCGATCCCAAACATCCACTGGGCTGGTGTCAGTGCTGCTGTGGTTCACTGACAAATGTGATGGAGCAGATTGTCAGACATTCTGAGATAACAGAAATCTATTTCTCTGTCAGCTTCCACCGTCTGCTTGACAAGTGAGAATACTCCTTGGAGCTCCTTTGTTCTTTTCAGGGGATGTGCCGGCTTCTTTCCATTTCCCCTTCCTTTCTTCCTTCCTTTCTTCCTTGCAAAGTTAAATAGAAGAATCCTTTCCCTGAAAAAAGTGGCCTCTGATTGCCATATTAACAACATTAACTTTAAAATGCGTACTAAATCAAGGTCAGAAGTCCTCTTTACAGGGTTTTCAATCACATCTTGTGGTCTTCTTCAGCAAATGGAAGTGGTTCAGGTGTCATCACGTGACACAAGACTGAAAATTCAGTCACATGATTGAAAGCAGTTCGTTTGAAATGTCAGACCAACAAAGACCGGCGCAACTTTGAAGTGGCCGGTATGATGGTTAGTTATTCTGGACGAAGAGGTGAAATGCTTTTTGGGAAACGACTTGACAGTTGATGAAGTTGAGGGCTCATTGGGAGTTTTTATTCATCGATTGGCTTGGCGAAATTTTCACATCCCCTCTCACAATCAAATGACAACACTTTTGTGTCACTGTTCATCTCTATTCTACAAAGTTCATGTGTGTTTTTTATGTGGTTCAACTTTTACGCTGCCATCTTGGGCGGGTTCCCCGAGTACAAGAGATTAAACATCCTAATCCCGGCTGAATAAAAGCTGAATGAAATAAAAATAAATAGGATCACATAAAAAGTGAATATGATACCAGGTATATGGTTAACAACAGTATGCGTTTGAGCTCGACAGGCATTGACTGCCGCATTGAATCAGACCTCTGCAAGAGACTGTGACATCATCAGTGCGGCACAGAGAGGCGTCAGGGGACGCGAGCCGACGTGTTTTGAACGTCGAGTCGATCAAAGATCCGACAGGCAGCGGGCGTTGGAGGGAGGAAACGTCTTTAAGAGTCCCGTCACTTCCCCAGTTGCTGCCCTCGTGCCAAAGTCAATGTTGTCTTAACATCCCGGGACCAATTTCAGGAGGCGAAAAAAGAGAGAAGCCAATCCACGCTGAAAGGATCCGGAGAAAAAAAAACCAGGTTGAAGCCAGCAGCGCAAATTAAAATATCACTTGGGTAAACAGACTGGGTTTCCTCCTGTGGTTACACACCCTCATCACCTTCTTGTGCCCGTCACTTCTCACCCGTTTGCTTCTGATCACCCTTAAAGCGCTCGGCAGCCAGCTGTGGCTGTAAAAGTGCCATTCACACAGTGGAGGGCCTTAATAGGCTGTAATTCATTGAATCATGGTTCATTCAGGAGTGCCATGAACAGTATTATGATCATGAATCAGAACTCGTGCTATAAAGAGAATTTCACTGCTGTCGGGTGTAACCTTGATCACAAGGTACATCAGGCAGGGGTGTAAAGGCACTTTTTAAAGCCGTACTTCTGTGGCCTTACGTTTGTTATTTCAGGTTCATTTTCTTTTCAAAGTCTGTCTGAACTAGGCCTGATTTTTAACCCCAAATTTGGCCTCATACGACATACAAGCTGCCCTACCGTCTTGGTGGATGTTGTTGTGGCCTTATGACGTATGCAGCTTGTGAGGAACACCACATACACTGTAAGGGGCAGGAAAAAGTCCACCGACTGGGTAAAAAGCTGTTTTTATCAACACGTTCTCATCCCAACTCGTCACATACTGATGGTTTGTCAGGGCTTTGAGCGTCTAATAATAACGTGGATGGGTTTACATTGTAGTTACTTCAAAGCCCAACGCGTCTCAAGCCGAGGGGCGTGACAATGCGTTGCTATTTGACACCCTGGGAATGAGAAGGGGCTGTTTTGTTCACAGATAATGATCCAAGGATGCTAGAAGTGATCATAAACCAAAGATAATGCAGCAGAAGTCTCTGCTTTATGTAGTGAAGATGGAAATGATACATTATTAAGTACATTTAAAGGTTCATTGTGGACATTGGAAGTAGATGAATCTTATTGTGCTGTTTTACTCGGGATAGTCCACAGATCTACAGTCTGTTTGCAGATCTACTTTGGTTGGAAGCACTTCATAGGGAAACTGAGAAATTCAGTTTTTTCTAATGTGATTTCTGGCTCAAAAATATTATTAGGATAAGCTAGTGTTGCCTCTTTATCTTGACAAATGGAGTGAACTGTGAACATACTATTGAGCAAGCTTATCGTGTCGGGCTGAGGGCTGGACAACTTACTTACTTTTATTTACTGACACTCCATGAAACCAGTGGGTCATCGTCACTGACACCACGGCCATGTTATTCCACCGTTTAAATCGAGTGCCTTATGAATTTTATATGAGTGTATTCATTTCCATACAGTCACCTCTGCACTCTGGTTTTTCTGTCAGCGTCTTTGATGTCCAGCTGGATTTCAACCTCTTGCATTGGAAATGAGTCTCTTGGATTTTCTTTTACCTGAGCCGTAACTACCACGGCTGGTCTTGACAGCGCTGGCTGTTTCATTTAAGCTGTTTCAACCGGGTGAGTATGTGTATCGTGTGCTGTGTATGTGTGTGTTTGGCCTGAGGCTAAGTGTCTCGATTGACAGGGTGAGCAGCAGAGTCCAGTCCAGCGGTCCCAAAGGTAGCCGCTTTCCACCGAGGTTTGACCCGCCTGCTTCCCCTCATCATCATCCTGCTCCGTCTGCTCAGGTGCGGATTTCCCAGAGGCATCTTTTATGCTTCAGCCTAAAGAATACTGACTTTTTTTCCTGTTTCGTTTCAGAGGCCTGTTTCCACTCTTCATGTCAGTCAGTGCACACAGATCAAGCATTTGTGTTACATCTTAAATGTAAAAACAATATCTTAAAGCTGTATGAGTTACTTTTTGGCCACTATGTGTCAGAAAAACCTAAACTATAATAACTGACAGCTAGTGCTCGAGGGTTGGAGACATGTGCCTTGTTTCTGCTGCACGGTACAACTTGACTCCCTTGGAATCCGTCTTTTTTAGTTTGGCTTTATGAACAAGAATGCTTGTAACGTAACGTCACGTGGCTCTGTGGCGTAGCGGCATGGGACATAACACTGTCAATAAAACTATCACTCAAACTTTGGTTTCACACGGGACACAAAGTAAAAGTCCTGTGTTTGTTTGATGCCATCTTCTCTCTCTTAAATACTAGGTTTGTGGCGTTGAGCGTCTAATAATGACGTGGATGTGTTTCCATTGGAGTTAACGCCGAAGCGTTACATACACCAGTGGTGTGCGTCGCCAACAATCTCAAGGACCAAGATGAACAAATACCTTTATTCATCTGGCCTTCCTCAAGTTAAGAGGTTGCAATAGTGAACAGTTCCGCTTTTCTTTGCCACAGTTCTCTTCGTTCAATATCTGCAGAGGCTGACCAAGTTCAATTTCAGTCCAAGATCTCTGAAACTGATGGATGACTTTGCAGTCGGTACTCCATGTTTAGCCCGTGATGTGCTCCCATTTTGTGTTTTCAATCAACTGAATTTATAGCATCTTTCATTGTTTCATCTCATGCAACTCAACATGCTGCACAATAAATCAGTCGCATACCAGGAAGCTGTAAAAAATGAATAGAAGGCAGAAATTCTCGAAGGAAATTAAAATAAACGTATCATTTAAATGCAAAGAAACAGCATCGGTAATCTAAAGCAATGCAATAAAAGTCTGTTTCTAAACAGCAGCGATGTACGAATCAACTGTGTTGGTCTACTCATTTGAATTTGGCAAACAAAGAGGACTCTGCTTTGTTGATCTCAAACTGTGAACAGGTCTATGGTCCTTTAGGGAAATCTGGTCTGTTTGGTATGTAAAGGCCTTTAAAAAAAACAAGTTCCAACATGTTAAAATAAACGCTGAAAGAGAAAGGAAGCCAGTGTGAGGTGGCCAAGACAGGTGCGTCGTGTCCATTGTCTCTTGTCCTGCAGTCAGCACTCTGGCAGAGGCATTCAGCACAAGCTGTACTCTGTCTATTGTCTGCTAGTAAAACCGCTGAATTGCATGAGAAAGAAAAGAAAAGCACAAGCCAGTTTTTTGGTGTTTGCGTTGGCCAATAGCAAGACATAATAAAAGACTCCACCTGCAATATGAAGATGATAAAAGGAAGTTTTGTTTACATCATCTGAAGGAGAAAAACAGAGACTATCTTGCAATGAGGTCCCATCAGCGGCGACGCCAAATTGGGCGAGCAGCGTAGGGTGGGGATGCCAATGGCCCCTTCCCCACTTCTTCATTTTAAAGTCAGAAATGAGCAGCTCTAGCTGCCATGTTCTTTGATTCATCCGTATGTGCCAAATACGACAGCCAAAAAAACATTTCTTCAGGCCACACATGTTCATTTAGAGTTAATTATGGATCACCTGTTTCATCTCTTTGTGTCTCTCACACCCTCCAGTATCTAACTTCTGTTCCAGGTGGTGTCAAACTTAAAACAGATGTTCAGTTCGAGTATTTCTCTGCTGCTTTGTGATGAATGGGAAATTGAATGTGGAAAATAAAACCCCAAAACAAGTTTCCACTTCTCCTTTCAGCCCGGAGGAAAGAATGTTTAAGAACACAATGAGATTTATTGTCTTTCTATAACTTGCGGCCGGAGCTTGGCAAACACGCGACGTGAGCATCTGAAGCCTGACCAGCGTAAAATAATGGATTATACTGTACGCTGGATCCCCACAATGCACAAGTGGAGCAACTCTGACCCCAACATCTTCGCTAGGCTCAAGCACAGCAACCATCAGTCACCATCAACCAATCAACATGTCACGGCTGTTGGAGATGTGAGCAGACACAGATGGCAGCTGGCAGCAGCAGCAGCCTCAGTGAAGGGAAAGAGTTATAGGTGCATAAATACAGGTACATTGAAGGTTTAGTTCACCAAAGTTACAAAAGAAAGCCATATGCTCTGACTTAACCTTGAGTGGTATTTGTTAGTCTGGTTTTATATCCCCTGGTTTTTGAGTTATCTGTGTCTGAGGTTTCTGCCACCACCATAAAACCATGATATATGCAAAGCATCGGGTGCTTCTTCCCTTGATTTACACTCTGTTTCTACACCTACTGAAGCTGAAGCAGCACTGTTATAAACCCTATGAACCCCAGGAAGGTTGTAATGTTGATTTCTGTTGAAATAGTTTCAGAGAGGTGTTGATTCAGCGTCATGATGACGTCAGGTGATGTAGGTTGCAGTGCTTCTGAATTGTATTGTGTTTTAACCAGCCTCCTTCCCAGGGCTTCAAATACTGTTAAAAACGATGACTAAAACGTCCGTATTTAATCATTTGAAACAGAGAAAGGTTTAGTTATACTGAGAGGTGTTTAAACTGAAACACCTTTCTCATATCAAATCAAAATGGTTTGAACATTTTAGAGACTCCAAACAAGTCTTTCTGAAGAGCAGGACAGAACTCTTAAACCTCCTATTTCTTCGTCTTAGATACACATATTCAGAATGAGCTCAGCCACTTCTACGTCCCCAGTCTTTTAAAAAAAACATCTATGCTGAAAATAGATGAAAATCCATCTCGGCTCAGTTTGTTTTTCTCTGTCCCCTCTTTCTGCTGATGCTCAGTGTGTCTTTGTTTGATGTCTGCTCTCTGTCTCTCGCACACACACACACACACACACACACACACACACACACACACACACACACACACACACACACACACACACACACACACACACACACACACACACACACACACACACACACACACACACGAAGTATCATCTTGCACCAAAACAGTGGAGAGTAAATGAAAGCGGGGGGTTGAACCACTGGTTTACTTCGCTCCCTGTTTGGCTCATGGCAAGTTTTAAAAGGGGAACTAGGGATCAGCCTGAAAGCCAATGCCGGGATGACATCATGAACTCCGAAAACGACATGCAGCTAAAAATGGACGATGGCCTTTGAATAACAACAGGCTCCAGTAAAGATGATTACCTCCCTGTCAGCTGTGAGTTAAAGCTGGCTTTTTCCAATCCGATGACTCACGGTCAAATGGTAGCGAGACGAGGCGCCCCGTGTGAAACTCTGCCAAGATGTTTTCCATCATTACAATACAGAAAGGTGTTTTAGTGACCTCCAGTCACCATTAGCGCTGGGAGGAGGGTGCTGAAGCGGCTGCAGCTTGAAGTACAGCCATATATATGATGTCCTCTTAAAGTATCCTGACATGTCTGAGTGCCTTCACCCTAAGCTACAAGTTAAGATGCACTGCTAAACATTCTTGGCCATAGCAAATTAAGGGCACTTCACTTCACCAGAGGTGTCAAACTCACGGCCCACGGCCCATCAAAGGGTCCAGTTCGGCCCACTGACATTTCGACATTGCGGTGTTGAAATTTTAAAGAAGTCATTCATTAAACTTTTTCAATAAAATTCACTGCTCTAACAAAATCAAGTCAAAATGGAGAAAAGTGGTCACAGAATGTTGGGTTTTCCCAGAAAAAAGGCACGAGTTTCTACTTCTTCGGGTAAAAGGGAAGCCAGTGTGCTTGGTGTGTGTTCACAGCACCTTTCAGTGCTCAACGAATACAAAATTTGGCGCCACTATCAAACACATCATCGCAAAAAATACAAGAACTTGCAAGAACAATTGAGAACAGATGAGATAAATGAATTGTTGGCAGTTTGAGGAAACAGTTGTCTGTTTCTGGTCGGAGCTGAGAGATGAGCGAGACATCTCAGTGTTTGTAAATGTTTTGTAAATGTATTGTTCGTTAATTGGGAAAGTTTTCACAATGTACATGTACTTCTTTGCAATAAATGAAAGGGAAACACCTCCACATGGATGTCTTTTATTTACAGGTTATTGTGAAATTGTTCGGCTGAGATTAAATTGGGTTGAATGTGGCCCATAACCTAAAATCGAACCCCTGCTTTAAATAGTACGCAACCAACTAAAAATACGCTCGACGGAAAAAAGGTAACGCGGTGTCCAGTAGTGAGAGTAAGCCTGCATGCTATCTGTACGTCTCAGTAACTCCACTACAAGCTGCTCAGCCTGACCAGGAAGTATGATATGGAAGCAAAAAATGTTAACAACAAAGCCTTGGGCCAAACCAGTGTAGTTGTGGAAAGGAATTTATGACATACACGCGTTAACATGAGTCTCAGCAGCCTCTGTGTTGAATGACCTCATTGGTTACTGCCTTGTTTGTGCCTCGGGGAATGTTTCTCTGATTTCTCACTGTCATTACGAGGGCCCAATGTGTTTATAGCTCTCTCTGTGTGACTTTGTTTTCTCACGTTTCTATGCGTCTAGAGCTCTTGCAGCTCTTCCTCGGCCCTTCAGC
Organism: Melanostigma gelatinosum; assembly: GCF_949748355.1. Classification (NCBI taxonomy): domain Eukaryota; kingdom Metazoa; phylum Chordata; class Actinopteri; order Perciformes; family Zoarcidae; genus Melanostigma; species Melanostigma gelatinosum. The sequence goes on from NC_136635.1 coordinate 29,265,289, forward strand.
AGCAGATCGGGTTGCTCTCGGGCATGCCGGTTGGTTCTGATCAGACGGTTGTGGGCGGTAACCACTAAATCATCACCATCCGGGAGCTGAGAGGTGAGGCGAGGGCCAATGAGAGACAGCTGTCGTCACTCGGATCACAACAGGCTACTGCTAACGTGATGACAGAAACTTCTGGAACAGATCAATTAATCACCAACAACCTAAACAGGCCCATGACACACAGAAGGAGTGAATCTGTGTCATATGGCTGTGATCTCAAAAGATCCTTTTCACGATCACACCTGCGTCCCTCTTTCTGCTATTACCAACTGGTTTGGACGTTGTGTGTTCAGTGGTCCTGGGCTCCAGTGTTTTCACCAACAAGTAGTGTTTTTGAAACCCCACTACAAGAGGGACACATTTAGAAATGCAGGGTGTGTAGCAGTGTGGACGGGTGCACAATGAGCTTTCTGAAAATGTTATCAGATGATTAGTTCATCCGTTCCTGCAGATGAGACGAAGGTGAATGGAGTTGTTTGCAGACCACAAAAAAAAACGTAACTCATGACCTCAGAGAACAGTAGTCAGGCAGTGTTCCTTGGTGGGAAGCCATTGTCGCTGCACTGTTGACTTCTTCTGGTTGTTCTGGATACCTGGGTGGATTGGGCTTGGATCTGGGAGGGAAAATGACGAGTGTCAGTCACAAGTAACACCTTACTAAGGCAACTATTTAAAAACTGCAGTCATATACCTAAGTTTAAGTCATAATTGGGTTTTTTTATCGACATAACATCAAAAGGTTCTTACAGAACACATCTGCAAACATACACTGTCAGCATTTATATTTGTTTTGACTTCAGCAACTATTCCTGGAATATAGAATATGATTAACGCTTGAAAATTGTTACATGAAGATAGAAGTCTTGGTAACATTTCTAACAGTCAACGTTGACTTCAAAGTTGCTGAATTCAAAATTCAAGGCATATCTATTGCCTCCACACGGCAACGGCTGAGCCGGTTGCTAAACGTTAACGTGGCTAACAGCGCTAACAGCGCTAACGGCGCTAACGGTGCTAACAGCGCTATCAATGGTGCTGACAGAGCTAACAGTGGTTACCGGAGGGGGAACCAGAGGGTGGGTCAGCCGTCACCGGCGGTAACCGCCGACAGTGCAAATAGTGGTTTGCTGCTATATTGATGCTCTGAATGTCGCATAGAAGAACCTTTGAGCAGGAGGCATGGGAATTTGATTTCCAAGTATAGAAACAAAACCACAACCTCCCCCTCATCCTAACCAAGTGTTTTTAGTCGTCAAAACCCAACAATCATTTCGATGCAAGAAGGCTGGTTGGGTTGTCCATTTATCCACTTGTGACCTCTTCACTGTGACTGCTGTTAGAGAAACGTCACACTTCCTTGATAGGAAAAACACACAGCCAGTGACGGTGTTGCATTCCGGACACTAATTAAGTTTCCTCCAAAACACATGTGGCAAAGCAAATTAAAAGCACATAAACATTTAACAGCAACAACAACTGTAGTACACATACAGAACTGGCCATTCTACTGTATATATATATATATATATATATATATATATATATATATATATATATATATATATATATATATATATATGTATATATATATGTATGTGTGGGAGGAGAGGGGAACAGAGGCAATTATAACCCATCAAAACTATAAAGATTGACCCAGGTTTTAAAAACAATCAACCAAACAAACAACAAAATAAAATGTCAATTGCAATTTGCCTGCAACTTGGAAACTGCAGCTCCCATCTCTGAACGTCGGACTGTAAACTGAGTTAAAGAGACAGGAAGTTGCAGGATCATCTCAGAGATGGTTGGAAGATTAGATAACTCCAGCAACTGAACAAGTTCCTTTTGTATCTCTCAATGAATTCTATCATTGCAGTTTGACAGAGGGGGGAAAGTGGGCATCCAGTCGACCGAATACAACTCAGAAGAAGCTCTCGGTGTGGGCCGAAACCAAAGGCTCAACCCAAAAACACAGAGCTCTGGTGAAAACAAACAGTTGGAGCGGTTACGGGAGATCATCATCATTATGCTAGAAAGTTTTTTTTCGTGCAATCTTGGCTTGAGATGCAAAGAATGATTACATTAGAACCTCCTTGTGTGTTCTGTTTCTAGACCTTATAAAATGATAAAAAGGGTTTTATGGGTTCAATAAGCAGGGCTCTGCTGAAAGGCCGTAAACACACTGCAGCCATGACTCAATCATCCTCCTCTCTTCTTGGGCCAGCCTGTTTCAATAAATCACCACACACACACACACACACACACACACACACACACACACACACACACACACACACACACACACACACACACACACACACACACACACACCTCAGTTCTCTGGTATGTACTTATCACTATTACGGCACAAGGACCGGACAGTAAATATGGAGGAGTTCTTCACTGTATTTCTGCTCTGTTGGTCCGAGATCAAAAATCAATTGTTGACTTTTAGTTTTCGTCCATTTTGGGACAACAAATTGTTTGTTTGACTTTGTCAGCAAATCCCGGGAAACGACCAAAACCAACAATGAATTAATATCAATGGAAGTTTGGTAATTATGAGGTAAAACGTTGAGCTTCATCAATGGCTACACGTGGGGTGTACTGGTGGCCTTCGTTGCATGTCGGTCCCCACCTCTCTCACCCCTCACCTCGCTCTGCAGTCAGCTGTCTCATGTAGACATACAAAGCCACCAAAGAAATGATCAAATATACACATGGCCAAGTATAAAGGGCAAGCTTTAAAAAACAAAAAAACATGGCAAGTAGTGCTCTGCAAACCAAAAATATGTCACATGCTCCTTTGCTCACGGTCTGACTTTCCACCAAATGATATTTTGCAAACAAATAGACAATCATCCCAATTCCCATGTGTTGTAATCGTGTTACTGTGATTTCATTCTTCTGGTGTGTGTCTCCAGGGGAAAAAAAAACCAGACCTTGAAACCCGAGAAAAGCTGGCAGCCGAGCTCGGGATCTGCTCAGCGTTTCAGCCGCCCGCAGATCAATATTTTCACTGTAATTACAGCTGCAGCTCCTCGAGTGGCTGGAGTGGAGGGTGTTTGTGAGGACCGAAGGACGGAGGCATAGAGAGAGCGACAGAGATTAGATGCAGAGCAGTTCAAGAGAATTTACGGAGAAAAATAAGAAAGTTGGCCTTTCTTTAGTCCAAACTGGAAAAGTGTAGTTTATTGAATTTTGTCCTTGCTAACTGATTCTGGCAACAGGGAAGGGACTCTGCATGTCTCGATCAATCCGATGAGGAAATAGTTCAATTTATCCACCGACTGAGATCTGTGGATGTTTGGACATCACTAGAAGCCCATTCAGCATTGATTTCATGATCTACAGCTCAAAAGACGTTCTGGTGTCAAAACGAGGCAAAATGTGGTCAACAACTTGAAATTTGTGGAGGTCGAGGTTAGATATTAATGTTTAAAAAAAAATCAGGTCTTGCAGTGAGCTCATCTGCAAATGAATTACGTCATTGCTGTTGTGCTTTTATTGCGAAAGATAAAAGTAGAAAGAGTAAAGCGGTATGCGCTGCCATTGTGAATGTCGGGGCAAGAAGTATATTTTCCCAAATCAATAAATACAATGCAGAGCGAGTGGTGACATATTGCGGCGACTCCAGTGTGTTAAAACAGATGAGCAAGCAATATAAACATGACTCGAGATTGGCAGTATGTACAGTGTTACGTCATGCCAATAAAGCCATTTGAGTTGCTAGGTTCCAGATACATGTAATCAACCAATGCAACAGAAAGGTTTCATGAAAGTGGGAATTTGCCTTTGAAAAACCTGAGTAGGGTCAAGATGTCACGATGATAAAAGTGAAATGAACTCTTATTCCAGTGTGTGCATACCTGCTCTGAACTGTCATCACAAACTGAAGTGAACTTCAAAGATGAAACAAGCTCAACTTGCCGGCTGCGAGCTCTGTGTGGGCCTGCTGCCCCTCTGGCCCGTAAACAGCCGCATGTGTTGTTTGGGTTTTATTCGGAAACTCTGCATTCCACTCGGATAGAAGTTTCACCTTCGCTGCTTTTGGCAAGAAGCAGCGTCATTGCTGAATCAGACCCCGCAGCCTGTAAAATAAAGGGGATAAAGAGGCTGGGCTGGCAATGAAAACACTCGCCGTTGTTTTACGATCCACACATCATAACACACACACACACACACACACACACACACACAGCGGGTCTGGTCAATGTTATGTGGGAAGAGACAGAAGACTCACGGAGGGAAAGAGAAGAGATCATCAGCAGATAAATATGTCGTGATTCATGATGACTTAAGTGATTTACCTGCTGAATCATGCTGCTCCCAAAGATGCACATAATGTGCTCATAAAGCACTCCTTTCATTTATGCCAATAAAGTCAAAACTTTCATCATTTCTGAAATGCAGACGATGTGTTTGGATATTAACAACATTCTGCAGAACTATTTTATTGTCGAACCAACACATTTTGGCTTGCGGCACAATAACGTTGTTCTGCATAGAACACGTGTTGCTGGAGTTTTACCTCTTCGGATTCTTCTCCTCTCCACACACCTTGGAAGTCAACACATTCTCACTCCCAACCAGTCAAATACCGACGCTTGGTCGGTGGCCCTACGCTCCCTAGGCACCCTTCTACGGCCAGTTTTGTTCACGTCAGACGGAGTGTCAATTTACGCTACAACTCACGACGTAGGTTTGTTTCGTTTGTTGGGTTTACTTATGCAACAAGTGTTGTTAAAAAAAAAAAAGGGGGCCGACCGTGGCTCACTGGGTGAAGAGGGTTGTCTGGAAACCGCAGGGTCAAGGGTTCGATCCTTGACTGGGATTCATTGGCAGCCCGCTGCTCCCTATATACAGGGATGGGTCAAATGCAGAAGTCAAATTTCATGTATGTGTCAATAAAAATGGTTTCTTCTTGTTCGGCTTCAGAAGATATCGTGGGTCGGGTTGAACTGAATATGTTTGTTACGTCCCTGCCGTTCGGTACGTAGCCTACGTACGTTGGCTACGTGGATTGAAGGCCATGAAAAAAATGTTCGAATCAACTGCATTTCCAGCAGCAACAGGCAACTGTTTTTAGCAAAAGGCTCTGATGAACCCGCTGTCACACCTCTTTTATACATCACAGCTACCAATGAAAGACTTCCTCAAAGGATACACCAGTGTATCCTTGCTCATAGCTCCTCCAGCGAGCTTCCTCTCTCCTCAAGACGCATTTTAGAACTTGGGACGCCCTTCAAGATGGAGCCTGAGATTGATTGAGGCGGCACAAAATCAGGAAATGAGAAAGTCCAAATATGTCAGATGTTGCAGCAGCTTTAAGGATGACATGAGACTGTGTTACTATTTTGATTGTGAAAAAACAAGTATTTATTTTGCATTTTGAACAGTAAAAGAAAAGAAAAGGTTACGCTCTTTTTATTATTAATAGACAGCTTATAGTGGGGGCGATAGTAAACATGTTGCTGGTTGCCCACAAACCTTTTTGGGATGATTTATGCAGAGGAGGTACACAGCATCTAACACTGAATATCAAAGCAGCCCCATCCTAATCCACAACATGCTCCCCAAGTTCTTTTTATTATAATAGAGGCCGTCTTCATTTCCGTGTGCGTGACAGTCAGTTCGATTGACAGCAGCTGAGAGGCAAGTGGCCACACTCCATATCGTATTGATTTGAGCTTAGAGAGGCTGCTGTGTGCAGACGGCAGGATGGAGGGAAGAAACGGGGGAGAGATTCCTGATGATGATGATGGTGATGGTGGGACAGAAACAGTGAGCGGCGTGATTGACGTGGGGGGGGGGATTAGGGAAGGCAGCAGAGGAACAGTGCACGAGGGAGACGTTTAGTGAAATGTGTTGATGTGTCGGAATGTGCAGCAATTTGTCATTTCAACTACAGCGGGATTAATATGTCCACTGGTTACATACCAGTGCTGCCAAAACCTCAGGGTGTAGAATTCTGTATGGAACTGATCCAAAAATGAACAGTGATTTTAACTCATTAAATACCCATCACACACGTAACACAGGGTTCAGTCATTTTAGAAATAAATAGTTGTCAAATTAAAGTTTATTTAGATTATCTATCATTTCTCCAATACTTGTTTCTGAGTAAATGCTAGTCTCAGGTGCACTTTGTGTTGTGTATTAATTCAGGGAACATAAGCATGGTAACAAGTGAAACTTTTGACGCCTATATTTGCAATTTATACTCAGAAAACTTTTTTTTCCCGATATAGGTAAGGTAAGCCAAGTTGAAGCCATATTTTTCAGAGCTCAGAGTGAGTCTGAAATGGATTTTTGTTTGAGTGGCAGAAGGTCACCATTGAACCATGAAACTTTTTTACTGAGCTTTATCTCAGTGTAATAACTGACCTGAAATGTACTCCTGAAAACACCTGAAAATATCCACTGAACCAACACACAGCCCTCCAGTTTACTGCCATCCACCCGGCTGCTGGGGAGCACGTTTTCATATCTGTGGTGTAACCAGAGATTAGCCCGAACCATTAACTGAAAGCAGAATCCAGACGATAACACAGCAGTACTCAAACAATCAACCTAAGGGTGAAATAAAAGCAAAGAAGGTTTGCATTCAGTCTGCTCCTCAATGCTTTAATGAGTCATGTTTGCCACACTATGAACAGGTAATGACAGGTAGACGGCAATGGAAACACAAACAACAATGGGCTGAAACAACCCCGGGTTAAAGTCCCGGGTTAAATTTACCCAGAACTTCCTAACCTAGCTGCTCAACGGTCAGATATTTTTCTCAGGACTTGTTTGAGACCAAAAGAGATCAGAAAGAGTGAATATTGATAAGACGATGATATGTACGGTCAGCTGTTTTGAGCTTATTTCCTCAAGTGTCCAAATAAGTAGCTTTAAATGTAATCATTCAATGTGTTGTAGAAGTGTTAAGCATGTCAAAGAGTCATTCATTAAATGAGTTACATCTTGCTCGCTGACAATAATAAGCATTTTTATTGAATTTTGCAAGTAGTAAGTTGACATCAGTTGTGCGATGACTGCGAAGATTCTGAACTTGAGATTCAACTTGGAGTTGTGTCTCCCACTCAATTAAGGTTTGGTGGCTCGTCTGCAGCAACGGGGCACAGAAGAGCCTCCATCACTGTCAAAGTGTCCCCCTCCCACGTCTCCTGTTACTTTTTTCTTCTTGTTCACCTGTATTTCCCCCCCCCCTCTCCCCATAACTCCCACAGCTTCTCGGCTGCGTCTCCAGCACTGCAACACTTCATTAGCTTCCATCATTCCATGCGGCGATGAACCTACAGGTCGCGAAAAAAGTGACAATGTGCGGAATATATTTCCTCCACTGCTCAGTCTGCATTCAATTCCTGAAGAGGCGGAAAGGATGTAATATCCCTTTTGTTTTGCTTGATTTCCTTCGCTGTGCCGGTTTTACTGCAGTGTGGTTGGATTATTAATCTATAATGCCTCGCAGATGTGTCCTGATTGGATCTATAAGGGTAATATTACACGCAGTTTGGCACGCACATGTCCGTGTGTACAGTGTGTGAACACACGCGCACAGACACACTCGTGCACGCCAACGGATGCAGGCCGCAACATTAAAGGAAATCATATGAAAGCAGCAGCAAGCAGAGCGGAGCAGAGGGAGGAGTGTGACAGATCGAGAGCTCGCTGGAGGAAAAGGGCATTCCAGGGAGGGGGTGGGTTATCTCAGGACAGTGTGTCATTATGTCGTGTATGTCGCTACACCACAAACCCACTTATTATGTGCCGGCAATGTTGGCCCCGGCTCATTTCTTGGAGCTAAAACATATCTGTGCATAAAGGAATGGCCTGTTGTCACAGAAAATGGTGCTGCTAAACCAACAAAGAGGGCTGTTTCCACTCCCTGCCTGCACCACGTGGTTCTTGGAAGTTGCTTACTTTGTAGCTCAAACGCTTAAAAGTATGGAGGGCGGGAGAACAGAGTGCAGGTCTTTTTCATCTCTGTTCAGTTTGAATAAGCTCGGCCAGAGATTTGGAGCCGAGATAAACATATGAGCTCCATTTCCTCAGGCTTTGCAGGGACTTGGTTTTCATCTTTGCTCTGGCTCTCCACTCTCCATTAAAGGGAATCAGAGTAATTAGATCAATATTTTTGACCGTGAACAATCGTCTTCCACAACAAACAACCGGGCCTCTACTAAAGGGGAGTTTTCTGGAGCATTGATAATCAATAAGGCACTGACTTCAAGTGTGCGTAGGAGGCTTGTTTGAGAAGCTTTCTTTGTAGCGTGTGTTCATATCGACAGAAACCACAATGGCACAGTATCCGTGAGTCCAGTTTATAATTCCCTGATGATGGAGAAGCGGCAGAAAGTGTCCCGCGACGATGCTGAGGATCAGAGGATTGACTTGCTGCTGTTTTTGTTGTTGGAGGATCCTCATTTCTGTGGGAACACTGTGATTGATCAATACATAATCGTCAGTCTAACATTCACAATACTACATGGTTTCCTGAAGTCACAGCTGTCGAACAGAAAAGCAGATATCGTGTTTATCAGTTTGACACTATTTACTGTCATGTGTGCATGATTTGTGGGTGCAGTTAGTGACAGTGTGGGCTCTGACAGCTTGACGGAGTAGCATCGGGGGGCGAGGACGAGCGAAGAGTCAGTACAGTTCTCATTATTTATCATTGCGTTCATCATATTTAGTGTTTATTGTAAAATAATTATTTAAAAAAATATGTGGGTGTTCACAAAAGCTCATTTGGACAGGCAAAACCCCAGATGAACGATGAATCTACAGTGATGCACAGTGTCGACTTGTGGTTTCGATCGTCGACTTTTTCATCAAACACCCAGTAAACACTACATCCCTGTAATCTTCGATACTTTTGTCCATGTTTGCTGTTTCTCCATATCGTAGCACACGTCACTCAGTTACCTTTTTGTTCGGTACACTAAGCAAACATTTTGTCCGTCCCAATGAGAGTAGAGTACATCTTGGAAACACCTCTCTGTGTAATGTAATACAACTCAACAGCATCCCACACTGAATTACAGTATAACAACCAAGGGAAACGCCGCTGACCAAATTATGTCGATAGAGTAGCTAAGATGTCCAAAGCCAGTGAGCGAATGTGATGAAATGGCTGTTTTTCTGGAGAATAAACACGGGTGTGTTGGATTTAACATGGAACAATGTGAGTCTTGAGGAGAGACTTGCTCCCGTCCCATAACAAATGAACAGGGGTGAACTCTGTGCTCAAAACTAAGGAATTACAGCTATGCTAGTGCGAGGCAAATGCTCATTGTAAAGCAAAACAAATTGTAAAAGGTTCAGGTCTAATGGCTGGGAGTGGAGTAAATCTAAAACTAGTCCTGGTTGTCCAGCTAAAATGCGCACAATGACAACCCTGACCACGCTAATGTTTGGTCATGAAAGTGATTCACTGAGGATTCGATTCTGTGACAATCCATCTTGTAGATCTCGAGACATTTCACAGGATAAGTGAAACCCTTGACCCGTTGGTGATGCTGAAGGGAAAAGTCAGGGGATCAATCTCCTTCATCTGCTGGGGACCATGAATGTCCGTATGAAAGTTTCTGGCAATTCATTGTTGTGGAGATATTTCACTCTGGACCAAAAGACCATGACTGCCAGCTTTAAAAGAAGTGAGGCTGACAAAAGTTCCTTTTACGGACTAAAAATGTATTCATTTCAAAGAATCAATATTTATGACTGCAGCAGAATATAAAAGAAGCATTTGTGTCATGTCCTGCCTTAACATGCTGGTTCAGTCAGAAATATATTAATCACAAGAGCAAGAAACCATCAAAATCCCTGTGACTCTAAATCTTTAAAGATTTACTTCTTCTTCTTTTTAATCCTTCCTCGTTCTCTCTGTTCACCTCATTTTTCTTTCTCTCTCCCACTTCCTGTGTCTTGCCACCCCCTGTCAGCTTTTGAGGACATGCAGATGACTGGTGATGAACAGTGATGAGCATATGGGACAAATGTGTGTATGTGTGTGCACGTATAGGGTTGTTAATGCAAGACCCGCAACCCTCCTCGTCTCTGTCACAGCTTGAAAACCCCTGCATCCCTCTGGGAGGAAACATCCTGATTCTGTCAACGTTGCCGACTCCAACCGGCTTTACCGGACGTTCGGCTCTGCCTCCGAGGAGATGAAGCCCGCTGGAGGAGAGGAGGAGGGTATCCAAAGACAGAGGAGGAGGCGAAAGATAAACTGATACAGAGATTTGGCAAAAGAATAAGAGAAACCGAATTAGATTAAGAGTGCATGGAGGGCTGGAAATATTCTCAAATATCCCGGTTCCCTCTGTAGCTAAACACACTGTTCGTTATTAACCTTCAGTGTTTTTTTTTTTTTTTCTCCATAAGCTGCTCTGTGCTGCTGTGGTTTTCAGTAAACAGTGTCAGTGCGGCACTCCATTGATAAACAGATTTCTGTGAGGCTCTTATAGGTCCAAACATTTGGCTTTCAGGATAACACCGCCTTATAAAGTATTGACTGTGAGTAGATGAGAGTTGCAGCTCAATTGCAGCTGGTGGTTTTGCAGCTCTGAGTCGGGAAAGGATTTATAAATATATACATAATATCATGAAATACATAAATCCTCTTGGTCGAATAAGCATGTACAAGTATCTTAAATGAATGTTATACGCACATACATCAACGAAGGAAGCCATGAGAAAAAATTGCGAATGATAAAAACAAAAACAAAGAATTTTTTTTTTTTTAAATCAAGAAAGTAATATTACAAGGAAAATAAATTCAACAAAATCTATGATTCAACATAAAAAAAGTTATAAGCAATTACGAATTACAATATAAATTATCATAGTTTTTTCAAGCAAACAATTTATTTTTCCAGCTCATTTTCCAGGATTTGCTGCTTTTCTCTAGTTTATGTCATTTTAATTGAACATCTTTGAATTTTGGACAAAACAAATCCCTTTGAAGATATGAACTCGGGTCTGGGCAAATGTGATTGGGTTTTGGCTTAATCGTCCATCGTTTAGTCAAGAAAATAATTGGCAGATTCATTGATAATTTCAATAACTAATTTAAGGTACAGGTTTGATTTCCTTTGATTTATTTTATGCACTTTGACCACATTTGAGGGACTGATGGATCGGACAAAAATGCAATGTTTTTGCGAGACGGAAAATGGATTGGATGAATTCATCCATTTATTTTTTTGAATACTTTTAAACACATTTTAAATTAGAAAACGGTATAGTAATATTTAAAATGGATTAATATAGTAAGTCCAAGATCATTGTTCTCAGCCTGAAAGCAGTACTTTACTATTCCAGTGCCAAGCCAGGCTTGTGTGTGGGCATGCATTACTCATTTTGTGTGTTACACAAACACATTGCAGGGACTTGCTTTCCTTTTGGGGGCAAAATGCAAGCAACATTTGAGGGTGAAGGCGTGGTTTAAGGTTCGGGTAATGTTAGGATGAGCCAAGAAGCGATTACGATTCGGGTACATCTCCAGCAAATAGCTGGAAGTCAATGTAATGTCCTCTAAAGTAATGGAAACATGCCTGTGTTTGTGTTTGTGTGTGTGTGAACAGTCACTTCATCATGCTCCAAACTCTACATGCAGCACCGTCATACTGGATTAAGCCCAAGGCTCAGATATCATTAGTCTCCAGTCACTGAGAAGGTTTCTGTATCAACAGCACTCACATTGCATAAGCACAGTGAAGGCTTTCCAACTGAGAGGCTCTTTGTTTTGAGTGGTAAACTCGCTTGATTAGTGAATCCATTAAGCCACCACATGGACGTGTTGATCAGTCGCCGAAATCAAATGCCTCCATTAAACGCTTTAGCGTTTCTCAGCGGGCTCCTCGTTCCTGTAAGCAGGACAGTCATTCCTTTGTTTACCTGGATTACTAAATCTGTATTAGGACATCCGATGCACAGCTGCCCCACCGCTGGCTGTGGCATAACATTTGGGGATGAATCTCTTTCAACTGATGTGCTCGTCGAGCTAAAAACCAGCATGTAAAGGTTGTAGTCTTACACAATAAGAGTCTGTTATAATATATATGTATGTCACTGCAGAACTTTTAAGCAAGTCTTGCGAGACATTTCAGAAACACCCAGATGTCTGTTTGCATGTGTCTACACTGCAGAATATCTGTGTATAATGTAGTAGTATAGCAGACTAAGACTTAATTCCATATTATACACGAATTACAGGGATTGAAAATCGGCCTGAAAGTGGTCAGAACCTCGTAGCCAAGCTGTAAAATGGAAAACGAGAGGACAAAAATTGGCCCAGCACTAACTGTAGTCTCGGACCAAAGAGTTCTTCTTGCACAACTCGGTCAACATGGTTTTCTTTGCTGTCCTCACCAGCAGTGACTGTGATGAATGATGACATGGAGATACTATATCAGCAGGAAAGAGATACGTCCGCAAGGGAGAAGATGGCCTCAAACCACCAAATAGCTATTGAGTGGGTTGCCAGATATTTACAGCAGGACTTTAACTCATCCTGAGTGCTGGACGTGACAGGTTGGTTCCTGCACAAGAGTCAGGATGTGGTCAAGAATTTACAATCCAGTTATTGCACTTCTGGGACGGACTGAGCTCTGCACAGACACAGTCAAACAATTGTGGAAAACAAGTGAATGCATCACGCATTTTTTTTCTGTCTCTTCATTTCTGTCCCCCCCCCATATGCGTGACTCTCAAAACCCTTTTTGAGGGCGAGTAAGGCTGTGTTCAGATCGTCATCGATACAAAACACAGCCCCCCTCATTCATTTCATTGAGGCCAGTGCATCGATACAGCGGGTTTCTGATGCATACGAGTTGTGAAAATTGACAATACCATCATTTGCAATCTCCATGCAAACAGCCACAATTACAGTATAGGCGGGACTAAGACTGTCACATCCATAGGAATCAAACTCTGAAGAAACAAAGAGACAAATTGGGCTCAAAGGACACGTTTCTTCGTCCAATAAAATAAAGAATACCCTTTCAAAGGAAGCACATTAGATCTGTGTGAGTATTTTGGGAGATTGGATTCACGACAATGTTTAGAAGTTTAGTGTCAGCTGTAAATGTCGGCTGTCTTCTAACAAAGACAGCTGACAATGAAAAGCGCAAAGCAACACTTCCTTTGTAGATTGCTTCCAGGAATAGCTTCCATTTCTATCATGTGACTGAGTGAACGGACAGGGAGTGGACGGAACAGCATGAATGCCTCGTTGTGCAACAATTTCCCCCAGAAATAAACACAACCTTTGTCGAGCTTATTTCTATTTTGTATCATCCAAGTCTGTTCTCAGCGTGACATTTGGTGTATTGTTGTGTTTGGATCACATTATATTGTAATATGTTCCAAATTATTTTCTCTCCACTTTGTAATTGGACTGAAATGAGAACACTGATGAACGAAAGATAAGAAAAAAAACAGATTCGCCATGTTTACTTTGATTGCGTGTTTCTCTCCGTGGGTGTTGTTTTTCATCCTGTTCAAGAGTAAAAATAGCTTTGAGAGAAAAAACAGATATCTGTCACCATGCCGACTCTGGAGAGGAACCTGAACCATTGACACCAACTTAAAAAACAACCCGCCAGCATTACCCTTTAAAAACCAGAGTGAGTGCTTTAAGCTCAGTGATCCATGACGTGATGTGACATGACATTCTCTCTCCCTCCCAAATAAAAGCTCCTCAGTGTTTTCTTACAGGTCAGTCCACACTTAGATAATCCACTTCCAGAGGAGATCCACCTTCTCCCTCCGTCGCCCTCCCCGGTTTCCTTTCGAGCCGAGAAAAACTACTAACTAAGCCCAAGAGGCTCTTTGACAGCAACCGCAGCCACTTCTTTTCAAATCAGGCGTCCTAATTAGTGCCTTTAAGTGAATGCAGATCCTTATGCGCAGCGCCATATGCAGGACTGAATATTCATGCGGGCACTGAGCTGGCTGTCTCCGCTCCGGCCCGAACGCAGCGTTTCTCTTGCCCTCATTATTCTGACATGCTGACAAAGAGCAACAAGGCAAAGAACAAGGAGGACAAGGCAAAGTCAGCCTCTGGCAAAAGTTCACTCCGAACTTCACGACACTGGGGAAAAAACAACAAGCACTTACCGGTACCTTGATTCCTGCGTGTGGAATGTGTTCTCTGAAAGACTAAGTGGAGCGTTTCATGTTTCAGCTCATTATGTAGCAGTTGTGAATATTTGAGATTACTGCTGAGGTGGATTTTCTATCCTCTAGGCCTGGGAAATGCAGCTTCGTGACGTTCAAATCTAAATAAAGAAGGCTTGAAGTCACTTAAGAAACTGTGACAGTGTAATGCACCTTTATCTGCTTTTACTTTCAAGACAACATCCTATCCAAAAACATCATCAGCAGTAGTAGTTGTAGTAGTTACAATTAGGGACAGATTTGTCGGTTAATTGACGGACAATGGAGTTTTTTACCATTTGGATCTCATTGAATTTGTATTATTTTTCATCCTTCTTATGGGTATTTACACAAGCTTCTTAGCTGGGATCAGGAAATGTAGCAACATTGGTAAAAAAACGTCCAAAAGGGTAAAAGCCTTATATATGTCCATATAATGTTTTATTTTTGGAATCATTCCCAATTCTCTGTCTTTTCTAAAGCGCTTCTCTTTAAAAATCTCTGAACTTTTCAGAAAAGTGCCGGTGACGCCACTGTAGAACATGGAGGAGAAACTTTATATGTCAGACAGACTGTCGTAAAAAAGACTGAAAAAGCCTCTTTGTCTTTATTGGAGCGCTTTCAAATATTTTGGGACAATCAATGACTCAAAACTGAACTTTGGAGCAAATTGTGAAGCCGTGTGCATGAAGGGTCACGAGTGTTTTTTTTTGTTGTTTAAGGAAACGGCCCTTTTTCCACATCGACAAAACCATGAAGACCTGATTCCATTGTGCTTTTATCGGATCGGCCTTGGTGCAGTGGTTTGGAAAGCTGTCGCCAAAGAACAGAAATTATTGAAATCAAATTGTGAAATTGTCTAAGAGGCTAAGAGACTTGCAAATGGATTTAAATAATCCGGTTAAAATGTCGGGCTTTATTACAACCTGCCTGATTGTTCGTCTTTCTTGCCCCAACAGACTTCTGCTGACCCAGTTTTAGTGGGAATGATCCAGGACTGCATTTCAGTCTGGACGGGCGGAAACGTGGACTTTTAAATACGACTACGCAGACAGACACCCACATAGTGTGAATGTAGACTCAGAGAAATGTCCCCGATTACCAGGCTTTTAAGATAACATCATTTTTATCAATGAAAACCGCTATGTCACATTTCTCTTTATTATCGGGCAAATAATGAGTCGCTGCTCCAATCCGGACACCATCATCACAAAAGAGGGCTCAGCATATGACAGGCATTTTAATTGGGAGCCTGCTCAGGAAGTAAAGTGTGTTATTTAGTGAAATAGCTGTGGTTTGCACTTTCTCTCGCAGAACGTTGGCTTCAGGAGTCAGAATGGCAGCGTCAACAGAACAGCGGTGTCACGGCGAGTCACAGAGAAGCAGCGGTAGCAAGCGCAGGTGTGTGTGTGTGTGTGTGTGTGTGTGTGAATGTAGAGTCAAAATGATTCGATGAGTGCCTCTACTGGAGGAGGAATGTGAGGAGAAGAACGAAGAGCGGAGCAGCTCCAGCGTTGACAGCGCTGCCTGTCCTTCACCTCGCTGCTCCGCTCAAGCTTCAACACCTCCGGCAGCCTCTCTCACTTGGACGCGCTCCAAGTGCCGCCAAGGTCAGGAGAGCACTGCCATTCAACACTCCTGTGTGTGTGTGTGTGTGTGTGTGAGAGAGATGCTGGGGAGTGGAGGGGTGAGGGCAGGGGGTACGGACATGTGTGCAAGAGCAAACACGAGCCTAGACGTGTGTGTTTGTGTGTTAGTTGCTGTGGAAACTGCAACAGACAGTAACAATGGCAACGGTGGTGGAGTTTATTTCTCCAAGCTGTGTTTAACTGTGTGTGTGTGTGTGTGTGCATGCTTGTGTATGTGTCTGTGTAACAACCCCGTCGGAATGTCCACCGGCTCTGACAATCCCACTCCAGATCTGGATCATCCATATGTCAAAACACCACCAGTGTTCTGAGCAACAGCCTTCCTGACATTCAAATACAATACCTCTATAGAAGACTTATAGATGTGTAAGCATTTGTCTGGAATAAAGTAAATCTTATCGACACACTGTTGCCATATTAGATCTGTACACGCAATTAATGTCTGTAGAACGCTGACAACTGTATAAGTGTTGAGAAATCGTCCTGGTTCTGCTTCTGACTGCAAAAACAAAGTAAGTTGGGAAAAAGATTACAGGGGCAGCGTGCAGGATTTGTTGGTGTGATTTCAGATTACAACCAATTTAAACCGCTCCGCTCACTCCTCCCTTTCCGAGACTGTGGGAACGTGAGCATCAGAGGGCAAAACCGTTGTAACAGCTTTCGCCTCACTCTGAGGCCATCCTTACCTGACAAGACAACGTGCTCAGCTGACGGTAATCAAAAGAAAATATGATGTAGTAGGGAGTCAAAGAGTTTGAATGATCATTAATAACTTATTCAGCTCAGTACGTCCATAATTTCATCTGTTATAAGTCCAAAAATCGAAATATTAAAAAAAATGGGTAACACTTTATAATAACTACACTATGAAGCATTAGTTAAGTATGAGTAAACACTTAATTCATCATTCATAAAGCATTGTTCCTACATTCATAATTCATTCGTATGCAGGTCATAACAACAGTTATAAATGTTTTATTCTCGATTAATAAGCCCGTCTATTATGTGGTTCATTATTGTGTTTTCATACTTCATAAATGATGGATTCCCCATTCGTAAATTAAGTATTATATATTTTACAAACCAATTATTAAGGAGTTGTAGATGATTAATAAGATCATTTATAACACCAAAATAAAAAAATGGTTTGATAAAGTTGATAAGTTGTGTTTTATTTGCACGTCATATAAAGACATTTAATCGGAAATCTATCAATGAAATGCACGTTGAAACTAATCAGGACTCTAACTTTACGTCTTTCTGTCCCAAATAAGAAGCTTCCTACTGTCGAGGATCTCGCCAGCTGAAAACCGAGTCTCTTTTCTCCGTCTCCACCATAAACTGTCCGCCGTCTGCAGTGAGAGTGTGAGGAGACAGTGGTTTGGCAGTGAGGAATAATCCCTCTGATGCCGGTCATGCTGCTCTCCTCCCCTCCTGTCATCACACTGGAGGGTCTCACCTCCCCTGTGCCCTCTCTCTTGATACTTCTCTCTTTACTCCGAACTTCATCCTCTCCATTTAATTGCCACTCATTCATGTCCACTTCACTGCACTGAGTGCCACTAGTCGATCGCTGTGCTGTCTTTAGAGACTGTTATTCTGGTGTTTATTTCATGCTCAGTAAGTGACCTCTTTACATCTCTGGAGAATTTTGAATTCAGAGTGAGAGATGATATGGATGCTGATCATCGCTCATTTCCTCCTCTCTCAAATTTCCTCTCCAATGTGCCTGAGAAGTCGGTTTGACCTCCCTCTCTGTCTTTCTCGCTCTCATTATCTGCCCCCCCCCCCTTATTCCTGGCCCTATACGGGAAAATTCTGCCCTGCGGTGGTTTTTACAATCTGATTCAGTAATGAGAGGAAATATGAGTTTATCTGGTTTCAGAGACAAACGAGCAAGAGAAGAGTCAAACTTCTCCGACCCCGGGTAGGAAAACAAAGCATATTTTAACCATTTCTTGGGGGCTGCAGACAGATAACCACTAATGAACACATGGGAGCGTTCTGTGGTTAAGCTCTGCTGCTTCCGTGCAGAGAACCATAACACTTAAATTAGTGTTTATATCAGTTGAGGTGAGGAAACGGTGAAGGCAGAGTTTTGTGCTTTACTTCATTTGAATCCACATCGACTGCCGGCTCAGCGTTGCGTTTTTCATCGCCACCCAGGCAGACAGCCAGTGTGTGTGCTGACTGTCGGAGTGGATCATGTGTGACCCAGCTCTGGCCCACTCGTGGCTGCCAGATTTGGCAAGCTTTTAAAAGGCGTCGCCAATTTAGGTGGAGAAAGAGCTTCGGTTAGCGGTACTTAGGCCGTCTTTGGACTGGTGCCAGACGATACTCTGCCATCGATTGCCAGATTGTTGCAGATTCACGGTTTTGGTGGAATTGGGATTTGATTGGTGGGAATGTTGGTCGGGCCAATGCTTTCTATTCAGATGTGGATTTTGTTCACAAGGATGGCAGCCTTCCTGTATAGGGTTTTCATTTACATGTATGAGTCCAACGTTCTGATTATGGGAGAGAATGTGTTTTAAAAATGTTGCCGTGGCTTGAAGAAGTTACAGTGGCTGTAACCGACAGATCCACTGAGCCATCGGAGGGTTCAGGCTAAGGCTGTCTTTCAGTATTATTCGGTACTATTATTAGGTACCACATTACCTATCAAGACAGGTAATGTGGTGGTGATGTGTGCTCATGATAACCATAACTATGCACACTGCATAGAGGCTCACAAAAATACTTTTTATGCTTTTATGTCTATTTATAATTTTTTTGGGAGCATGCACCTTTTACTCGTGTTATATTATTTTCTGTATATATTCAGTCAGAATTTAGACTTTTACACAAATCAGATTTTTTTTTTTTTTAATTGCTTCTTCATGTCACACTACACCACAGTGGCTTTATGCATTATGCTTTATTGACTGTCATTACCGGTAACTAAAATAATGGAGAGCACTCATCAAAGATATGCAGGATAAAATGTTAAATATAATTAGAAACTACCTTTACTGTCACCATTGCGTTCGTGTCGTTTGTAGAAAATGTTCCCAGTCTGTACTTCAATTTCATGCACTAAGAGTCACATATTCACATAAGGATCTGTTACGAACTGAAGGGATTAATGTGGCTTTCACACTCTGAAAAACAAGAGGTTATATTTGCATAAATATTCTCCTCAGATAGCTTGACTGAGTATGTGTTTCGTGATTGCGTTCATTGACCGTATGTCCATATTCCTCCCTGGAGTGCATTTCCTTTGTCAAGCGATCTTTCATTGCACAATTTTGAACTTTTCAACTCCACAGCGACCTTAAAGACCGAGTGACCATAAACTGATTCCAACAACAATGGATGTGTAACCCACAAATACTTGTATAGAAATTCAGCTTTTGTCAGTTCACAAAAGGAACCAATCAGGGAGAAATGAAGGAGATCAGCTTTGAGTGGGTGTTGACATCGTGTCCATGTGGTGCCCAATGTAATTCGTGTTCTCACTTTGATTAATGGAATTACTCAATCCATGTTTTTACTTTTGCACAAATAAAGAATGCTGTCGTTAATTAATATTCCCAATTTCATGAGCTCTTGCATAATGTGATTATTGAGTGAATGCATATGTGTCGCCCTTGAGTGGCTGCAATCAAAGCCCCTGCTGTTATAAATTACAGCTGTATTAGCCCCGTGATATTTCTGTTCCCTGCGTGCAACTCCCACATTATTATTTCTTGAGAGCGAAGCCAAGCATGAAGGCTGGATGTAAACAAAGGCAATAGCTGTAAAAAATTAACATCTCAGGGCTCGTTAAGCAAACTCGTGAAATCGTCGAGGAACAGGTTTACCGGCTGCGTGATGCTTAAATGTCCAAACAGGCAGTAAAGTATACACATATATAT
This sequence comes from Melanostigma gelatinosum, assembly GCF_949748355.1. Taxonomy (NCBI): domain Eukaryota; kingdom Metazoa; phylum Chordata; class Actinopteri; order Perciformes; family Zoarcidae; genus Melanostigma; species Melanostigma gelatinosum. The sequence continues at coordinate 29,285,045 of NC_136635.1, forward strand.
GTATTGCTGTTTTGATAACAGTGTCAGCTGGAGTTGAGTACACTGATCTGTGGGTATTTCCATGGATATGACCTGAGGAAGAGGTTAGGAAATCAATATATGAAATACCTCATGAGAGCCAACAGGAACACGAAGCTCAAATATCATGTTTGTGCTCCAACATGATGACATTTGAGGACTGGATGTCAGTTCAAAGAGCGGCTCTATTCTTAACCTGACTCACGCTCTCATTTCTGTTCCACACACAGCTGGAGTGTTCCTGCTTTCAACATGTAGAGAAATGTATTTGACAATAATATCATATCCTGTTTAGTTTATAAATACTCTCATTCATTTACATGTAGTATTTGTATTTGTTTCCTGTGTTATTTATCATATTTATCTGTATAAAGAATTTGTGATTGTGATCTGTTAACTGTCTCCACAGTGGGGATGCAGGACATTTTAAGACATATTTACTTATTATTAACCTTATTTAGAATCTTTATTTCCATATTTATAAAAATAGTTGTCCATACTTTAGTTCTCTTTTCTGGTCTGCCACTATTAATCGTGATAATTGGCTGTTGCTGCTGTTTGCTGTTGGCGCGAGCTCAACACTTCCTGCATCTGTTTCACATTAAAAGCCCTTCATCGGGTCAGGGGGAATATTTCCCAACTGAATCCTGTTAGAGCTACTGTATAGTGTATAGCTGTATGTGGTCTCTTAATACTCAGCACATTTGTTTCTTCATTTTATTTTCACCAAATTGTTTTTTGTTCATGTTTGTGAATGAAGTGGCACAAATATGGATCTTTGGCCTTTGCTTGAAGGTGCTAAATTCTATATTCAGAGCACATCTATGATTGAGGGATTGACTCCACACAGCTCTCAACATGGCAACGGGCGAGCCGGTGGCTAGCAGCTAATGGTGCTAACAACACAAACTGCCCAAACAACAGCAACAGTGCTGACAGAGCTGTGTTTCATCCTTGAAGTCACTGTTGACTTTTTTAGTAGTTAACCAAGACCATGTTGTTCACGCTGGTACAAGCAGACTCTGCATCGCAAGAACAGATATTGCAGCAAAGCAAATTGAATACAGCTTTACATTTCATATTCACATTGCATCATTCAGTATGAACGGTACAGATACGTTATTCATAATTTGGGCGGAATAACGTTTCTGTCCAAACATATATCTTCAAGTTAGTTGTATAAAAATGTAATTTCTTTTGTTAATTCTGCGTGCACATCATCTATTTCATGTCTATCTGCCCTGAAAGATGGTTTCCCCAACGTTGCTCTTCTTTACGTTGCTTCCTTTTCTTTTCCCTCTTGTAGGTCTTTTGAGCCACAAATATTCATACAGAGGACTTATACATAAATGCAAAGCAGAAAATTTAGATATTAATGTGTTACCCTATCTATTATTGATGGTGCAGGAAAGTATACACAGCCTCAGGACAGATTCCAGATCGCTGGCCCTTGATGACATGACGCCTGTCCAATTTGAAAGTCATTTTCTATGCGAGTGTCTGTGCCACTTCTTCTTCCTCCTCCACATTCATTCCTCATTCATTGATTGATTTTCGGCATGAGAGGTAAGCCCAGTGGACTGTAGAGCAGTCGGTCACTAAATCAGCTTTAAACAACAACCAGCTGTCAACACATCATCCAGAGAGAATGAATAAATAAGTAACGGGGGAGGCGGGTTTGCACCGTAGGCCTAGATGTTTGCTGCCTTGACAAAGCCTTGGGGCGTCGGAGCAAACCCAACCTGCTCTGGACTTCCCCTAATCAGCCGCTGTCCATCAAGGCTTCCCCCGCTCTGCTGAGCCGGCCCATCCGGAGAATCTGCCGCCAAACTGCTATCTCCAAATATACACAAATTAGCCGCGTTAGCGAGGCATGCTCCAGGGCATCATTTAATTGGCAGACACTGAATGACATCCTCCGCTCTGTTTCTTCTTCAGAGAGAGAGCGAGAGAGAGAGAGAGAGAGAGAGAGAGACAGAGGGAGCGAGAGAGAGAGAGAGAGCTGAACAGACCCAGGCAGAGATTTTGGAAGTCACCTTGGCTAAAACCAGCAGGCTTTAACCTGCTCGTCTCCCATCTGACACCATATAGTCCTGCATATTATTTTCATATCTTTAGCATTCATGCTCTGTTCAGCTTTTTTATTACATGCAACTACCCATAAGAAATGTGTACTGCACTCTCACTCACGCATTTCACGGTACAGTATAATCTTACACATAAGAAGTAGGGTCTCAATAATTTCACTTTAGTAATTTATTGAGGAGATATAACGGCTTAAAAGGAGGAATGTTTTTGGGCATGTTTGCTTGACTGACTGGTATCCAAGTCTATGATAGTAGCCATGGTGCACTTCTTGTTCCCCTCCCGTAGCTGAAGAACTTCTCAAGTGCTTTCACTGTAATAATGACACATATCAATTTTGAATGTATTCTTCTTGGCCATCAACACACCAAGCGGACAAATGTGATCCATTGTCATCTGTGACTGATCTTGCACAACACAGTTCACGCATGACGTCACAGCTCCGCTTCATGCTGCCACTTGTATCATTTGCACATGTCGGCGTTTGCTTCTCTGAGCGATGAATGCATTTGGTGCACAGGTGGGCCTGGCCTCTGGCTTTGTTGTGGGTGGGAAGCCTGCTGGGGACGATGTCCTTGTCAATGCACGAGCAACTCTTTCTGGTTGGTCAGGCCATCTGCACGGACAGGGATGGGACACGGGAACATTAACTTCTGAAGCTCCTTGGTGTGAAATTGTGTGTCAGCGCATTTCTGTCGTCAGTTTTAGGTTGTCACTCCCTCGCTAGCTCAGCTTGCTACCTTACATGCATTTTGTGTTCATTATTTACCGTTGCACAAGCTTTTTCTCACAACTGTCAGCTGTTCTGTGTTCTGGCTCATCTGGACTCACTGAAGCTTTGTGTATTGTCAGGAAACACCAGTGTAGGCCCCACCAATCTTTTTAAACGGGCACTGCCATGTAGGAGGACTATAGGAGATTCCACATGATGTCAAACTGTCTTTATGAACCTCTGCTATTGGAAAACACATTTTTAAAGAAGAGAAAAAAGAGCACCTGGTCCATTGTGTCATTCACAGACATGCCTGGACATAACTTGTATTTACGTAGAGCTTAAGTGTAACCACCTGTCAAACCTTGATGAGCTAATTAAGAGGCAGTTAGCTGATTGTGGGAGCCGTAGAGTTGATGTGAAGCCAGATCTGTGTGTGTGTGTGTGTGTGTGTGTGTGTGTTGCCATTAGCCATTAAGGGTTTACGCTGGACTGACTTCACACAATGTGGCCGGGGACGGAGCCGTCCTTTACACAGGGAGAGGAAAAGCCACATTAATGGAGGTGGAGGATTCCCATTCTCTCCGTCCTTCTACCCTTCCATCCCGCTCTCATTACCCGTCTGTGGAGTCCCTCGTTTGTTTCACATGCTCTTCATAAGAAACAATAAACTGACCCCCTTCCCCTCACCCCGAGGTGCTTCCTTTGGGGGAGACGGAGGGGCCTCTGAAAGACAGAGAGTGCAAGTGTGTGTGACGCATTGTGTGAGAGTGTATGAGTGTGAGGGTCTGAGTAATTAAGTGCACGATATTGTGTGTGTGTGTGTGTGTAATGGCCTGCATGTGGGTTCCCTCTCGTCTGTGTGCGTGATTGCATGTGTGAATGTGATCACAAGTGTGAGTGAGTGTGTGTGTGTGTGTGATCTGTTTCCAATTAGCCCTCTTGTGTCCCCGGTAGCCCGGAGGCATGGCTAATGTCTTGGTGGACTGAAGCCACAGCTGATGTCGCTGAAAGGGCTTCCATCTGCTGCGAGAACACCACAATGAGGAGCTGGGCAGTCACAGCCAGTAAGCTTTTAGGGACAAATTGCGCTTAGGGGTGGGCCACCTTTAGTTATACATGGTGAAGAATGCCATTAGCACCGTCTTGCACGCAACAGCGAGAGCACAATCACAAGGATGTATGTGCACGTTACCGAGGGTCTTCAGAGGAAATCATCTGCCTCACGATGTACGACAAAAAGGAAAAGAAACAAATAATGTCTTTCATTCTTTTCATGTTGGGTCTTCTCTTTTATGTCATACTCTGATTCATGTCAGTCATCTTTGAAAATACGGCCCTTAAAAACTTTATCGAACAATCAATAAAGTGACAGTTCACGAGAACATGCTTTTTTTTACTCATAAAATTACGACTTCAATCTCAGGCATTCTAAGTTTTATCTTGGACTATTACCCTTCCCTTGGCTCTGGAACTATTATTTTTTATGATGGCCCGTTCATGCTGTCTTACCCTCAAGAAGGGTGCTTTATTTGTTCACTCCATCACAGGGTGGCAGTGGGGAGGGTCCGGTTTTAAGAAAGTCTCCGTCTCAGCCAATTGCTAGTGCAGCATTAAAGAACTCTCACTGTTCTAGGGAGTTCAGTGTTTTAATTGTAGTTCATGTTAGCAACAGCTAATGTGAGAATAAACGCCATCTTTGCTTTCATGTTACATTTCTACAATGAAATATTCAATTTTTCATTCCAGTGTGGGTGTTATTGGGTGCAAAAACACATTCAGGAAGTGTGTCTTTAATAAAAGTGGAGGCTGAAATAAAAGGGGAAGATGAGCCGAGGAATGATAATAGAACCGGTTGGACCACAGAGACACCTCTGGCCTTGAAACTCAGAGAGGTAGACTTTGTCTTTGTAGAGTCTTTGTGCTTGTCCTGGTGACTCAGGGGGGCGTCGTGTCTGCCTGCGCGTTTGAAAGTCCGGCAGCTTGAACCTGCCTCCCAGGTGTCGATCCTCAGCAACAAAACTACCCATCGTCATCCTGCAGCCGGCTGCTCCTGCAGCGCCCGCTGAGCTGAGAGTACACAAGAGAAAACAGTCACAAAACAGAGGAGAAAAGTAAGTCAGAGACAGGAAGAAAGGTGGTGAAAGACACGGCCAAAACACTCTTAGTGATTGTTATTTTCTTCATTGGTTTTGTCCTTGCGGTTCACATGGGTGTGCTTTCATTTCATGTTGCCATTGTGCGTGTGTGTGCGTGCTTGGTTTTAAGAAAACATGCTGTGCTTTGACATGGTGTCCTTGGGACGAAACCTTTCAGTGGCTAACACTGTCGCTTTCTTTGAAGACTTCTTCAAGGTGTTGTACGTTGCGCGGCGCTTCCTCGGATTGCTGATGTCAGTCGCCACTTACAAACACTCCTGATCACTTTCCGCTGTGGAGCCGCATGATCACAGAGAGCTTGAAAAGACCTTGAGCTGTATGATAAACCCCTGAGTTTTGTGTACACACTCACACACACAATAACACCGAGACGCTGATGGATTCTCTTCGCTTATGCAACAAACTGTAAATTGTTGAAACCGTGCAGAGAAACCATGTATGGATGGATATCCCAGCTGTAAAAGCAGATTTATGGTTTGAAAAGAGGTTTGTGGACACGTCTCGGACTCCACTAAACACGATTATGGATGGGTGGATGGCCGACGCGAGGGTTATTCAGCCTCTGGAGGACAAAGATGAGGCTCGAGTGGACAGCTTTCTCCATCCTGCTACAGTGTGCACATCCTGCTGCTGGTCGCCTGAGAATCTTGAGAAGAAACACGCTGTGAGGGATTTGGTGGAGTCTAAGTTGTCAGCAGTGAACCGTGAAACCCATTTACCTCGGTGCAGCGTTACAGTTCATGCAGTGCTGCCTCAGAGGCTGAGCATGTTGTCTTCTCTGCTCAGGGCCTCCTATTGTCAAGGTTGTGTGTCTGGTTTTGCACTTATTCATCTTGACAACAGCCATCTACAGGAAGAAATACAAATCTTTCTATTTTCACACCAGCAGGACTCAAAATACCAGGATGCAATGCAGCCCAAAGATGCTGCAACCATTGGGCCTCATGCGAGAACTGCTTGTGTGAACAGAGTGTTTTAAGAAAACTTAACACATTCACCAATTCTTCCACATTTCGAATGTTTTCTTTGGTATGAACACAATTTACGAGTGGTCCAGATCTGTCGTAGGACTCATGTGCATTCAGTCTGCTGTTTTCCCAGCCTAGGTCTAATGGATTTCATATTTCATAACTTTGAAGCAGTTTTAAAACGGTATATAAATTACACTTCTTAATGATGTTATTATCCAGTTTGACTCTGCAATGTGAGTTATAGGCTATTATGATTGTAAATGTATTCGCATAGCACAACTATATCACCATTCATTTAAATTGGCTGTTGATGCAATTGTAGAAAACTGCAATATCAATATGAACATCCTAAACTGCAGAAGGACTTACATTTGCAGTCATCAGACGTTTTTTTGCATTATTAGTGACGGTACGACCCTCAGGTGACACGGCATTAACAGATCATGTTATTTTCCCCATTCCTTCTCTTTAACAGGTCTTCAATTCTGCTGCCGACGCTGCATAAAACGACAGACTTCCCTTGATGCATCTCCAAAAGCAAGACTGCAATATAGGACATCTAGGGCAGGACGCGTAGCCTTATATGGTATTTTGGGGTAGGAGGGGGTGTTCTGTTGTCATTTACAGTTTTCATGAACGCAGTCTGTTTCCTATTGCAGTTACTGTGAATGACATCAGTTGACAGGAAGCAAACATGGACCCCAGCTGATGCTTCGCAATGCAATTCTGTTAAAACGGTCTACATCAAGTAAACATATACTTTGTCTTTTTACTTTTAGTATACTGCAGGTGCCCGAATAAAGTACGTACTGTTGCATGCAGTATGCATTCAATTGGGACACACTACTTCCTTCTCTCAACAGAGTGAATCAGACTCATTATACAAGCCAATACACATGTGAATATGTATACATTAATGCTTATGTTGCTGCATGCTGGATGTGTAAATAAGCCACTGTTTGCAAACAAGTGACCCTTCTAAAAGGTGATAATGCATCAGTGTAGTGGTTACAGCTTTTGTTTGCTGCTCCCAAGTGGCCAAAACATCAGGGGTTTGAGCCGAGCGGACAGCTGATTACTAATTTAGACCAACATACACAGATGTCATTTTACCGACAGTCCGAATAGCACACTGTTGTGCTCGAGGATGTCTGGCAGTGTGAGTGGGAGGAGCGGACCAGCATGCAGGTGCTCATTTTCCAATTTTCTAGGATATTTTTTTATTTAATCAGACCGACAATAAAAAGGAGAAACAAAAACCATTTCATTTAGTTGATCATTCGTGGTCCTCGGCAGAAAACTAACCAAAAAAAATAAAGACAACAGAACCCTGGCCGTATAGGCCAACCAGTGTGTTGTTCTTCCAAGATATTTTATACTCTGTCGCCTGCTTTCTGTGGCCAATCAGGGAGGATCTCTCGAATCAGTGCCACTTTAACCCAGGTGGCATCAACCTCCCCTCATTCGGAGCCAATAGTTGGTGGAATGCACTTTGACAAAATATATGAATCAAATGTTCCCTCTCAAGAGGCACAAGCAAAACACAGATGTTGTTCGTGAGGTCGAGAAAAAAGCAAACAATCCTTTCTTTGGACCTGACTAACATTACTGCAAGAAAAATAATCAACAAATATGTTTTAAAGGGGAAGTGCATGTTCCTTCTTCTTAAAGGGACAGACACCCTGCGTGAGTGAACGAGTGAACCAGCATTTCTCCAACGTCACAAGTTAATGTTGAATGTTGTTCCTCTCAGCACACATACCACTCAAGGAAAGTATATATTGGGAGAGGAGAAAATAGGCTCTGTGACACACACACACACACACACACACACACACACACACACACACACACACACACACACACACACACACACACACACACACACACACACACACACACACACACATTCTACTGTCACAAAATACAGAGAACACAGCATGCAAGGCGAGCTCTTAAATCTTAAGAGAACACAAATTCTTGCACGTGAAAGAACATCCATTCATTATATATATAAATAGAGGAGAACAAAAGTTACATTTGGATTGAATCACAGATGGAGAGTTATAACAGTTTAAAGCTCAGCAGAGAGATTCAACTTTGCCAGAGTTAAATGAATTTCAGTTGAACTGCAGTTCTGCAATTCAACATGGATGAAATTGTTTGTAAAATAATACGCTCTGTCGCATAGCACTACTTGCTATGGTGGAATGTACATGAGGAGGCTGTAATATACTTTAATTACACCCCATGGAATTGTGTTTAATTTCTTTTATTCACTTTGTGACATTGGACAATAAATCAGAATCCAGTTGATTGTCAATAAGTTTTCACATACAAAGAACTTGCCTTCTTATTTGCTGCAAAACAACTTACACCCACCTGGCTTTGTAAAATGGGAAGTAAAACTGTCTTTGTTAGTCTTTCCATTGTTCCAACAACCACCATCTCTGGTCTGAGAGTTTGAAAGAGAGACCCCTAGCAGAAGTAACCACCATAACATTTGTACTGTTTACCAACCAGGAAAAAAAAAACAGGAAAGTGCAACGAGGGTTTAAACAATTTGCTGTATTTCTGGTAAATTCTGTTCCACAGCAGAATGGACGAGCAAGTTCCCTCTGACACACACACACACACACACACAAACTCATGCACACAACCCATCTGCCATCCGTAGGGTCGGGCCAATTACAGGGAACCCCCACTGCGGCAGCATCTTTTATCCCTCTGAGGAAGTGTCAGGACTGACAGAAATGTAATTGTCCTCGTCCGGTCGGTACTATGGAGATGTGAAATTGTGATATTTGTTAAACTTTCCACATTGGAAACTTTTGAATCTGTTATAACTTCCACCAAAACTGGAGCACCAAATAAATGGGAAAATATATGAGAGAAAATCTGTCCAATCACTGAATATTTCTGACCGACCTTTCAATACAATACACAAAAATGTGAATAGTTTCTAAGGAACAAATAAGCAATGGTCAGGAAATCATGAATCAATGAGGGATCACTTATGTGGCCATCACTTCACTTCGGGGTGCACAATAAGAGAAACAATAATAATGCAATGTGTGGAACTTGGCGACATCTAGCGGCGAGGTTGCAGATTGCAACCAACTGAAACTTAAAGTTAAAACATAAAAAACGTAAATGGTTCTATCTAGCGGCAGTTTTTGGTTTGTCCTTTGTGGGCTACTGTAGACACATGCAGGCTTTGTGAAGACGACCTGCTCCATATGTAGATGCAAACGGCTCATGCGAAGTTAAGTGAGCCTGAACGCATCTTGCGTAGACACAGATGGAGACCATATGCTCTTTAAGAAAGAAGATGAATAAAAACAAACAAACTGCTGGGGTAGCAGCTGAATGAACCATGGGACCACCAGGGATCATACCACCTAAAAAGATGGGAATTATTTATCCCAAGAAATCCTTGGGTTGCCCACTTACCATATCGTACAATTATTTTCATCAATATCAGCTATATTGTTTTTTAATCTGCTGTGGGAAAATGTCTTTACTTGGCACATGTAAATACATCTTTTTGTGCAAAGTGCAGACTTTTCAAAATCTCCAATAAAACAGTAAAGGTCTGCCACCAAACAGAATTCTCAAACTATTAATCTTACTGTGAGAATGTACAACAATGTATTGCACACTCTGTTTGGGGAATGCCCCGATGCATTAATCCATCGCTCTCCTTGGAAAAGCCGACGTGAGGCACACATCCAGCGACCCTGTTAACAATAATTGGCCATGTGAGGACGCTTTAATGAAAGGTCAAACAGTTTAAATTTAAATGTCAGCTGTCAAACACCTGTGGTGTAACACTGGTGATGACACATTTAGGCATTTAGGCATTAACTGCTACACCTTTGAGCACAGCGTTCTGTCATCAGTATGGAACAGAGAGTGAAAGACTTGAAGGCATATGCCTCGCACTTCCACTCCTTTACAGTACCATTTATTTCCATGTTCTCTGTATACAGATACAGATGTGTCAGCGCTAATGGTGTGTATATTTGTGTGTAGTTGCCCTGGAAGCTTTGTAAACACAGATGCAGCTCTGGTAAATATGGCAGAGAAAGCTTGAAGTCATCGTGATCAGGTCAAAGACCAGATTCTGTTGTCCAGCGCTGGTCCACACTGATTCACAGCAACACCCACTGTGGCTAAAGCTGCATACTAACATGCAATATGTACTATTTGCAATGTGGGGAAGTTTGGAAGTTCGTAAACTTTACAGATAATAATAGGTATCAGGAAAAAGTACGGAGAAACTAAAAAGAAAAGCCAAAAAGTGCATACGTGCAATATAGCAATTGCCCTTTCACGAAGCCCCTCCCCCTGCTGCTACTCTGTCAAGCTGTCAGAGAGAAGCAGACAGCACGCACTATATAATGCTTTTAAAGGATATATCCAAGATGTCAAACAGATTCAGCAGCAAAACATATAAAGATAGAAGCTAAAACCTTCCAATACTTCTTCAGTATAGCGTAGCATAGACGTGCAAACCCTAGTTAATGATGTGCTAACGTAGTCTGCTAATGTTAGCTCCACAGGTTTTTACATAGCAACATAACGTTTTACAAAGAAATATCTCCTTTAAATCTCACAAGTACACATGCAACATTTAACCGTGACCAGCTCCAAATCCACAAAAGCAGCTCAGGAAAGGGCCAATTCCCCTTTCGGACTGCCGCTTGCCACTCTGACATCATTGCAGCTCCCTTTTTGTTTTGGACATTCAGGTTGCCATACCAGGAACTGCAGATGATGAATTAAAATACATATGAGTGAGTGGACGTATGTGTGTGTGTGTGTGTGTGTGTGTTTGTGTTGTAGGGGTTTCATGACTTGTGGTCTGCAGACTTTCCACTGTGGCCTTCCGAAGCCCAGCTGACTCTATAAATACTGTGTGGAGCTTGACATAAGTGTGGTTGTCATTAATGTGGCAGGCTTTTCTCCCTTCCTCCTCTGCAGCACGAACACACACACACACACACACACACACACACACACACAAAAACTCAGTGTTACTCACAAATAGCTGCTTCTCAAGTTACAGTGCATAGGCCGTCGCTGTTGCTCACCACTAAGATTTTATTGACAGAAACAAATTTATGGGAATTGAAGTGTCCCAGAATTAAAAAATGCAGATAAGCTTGACTGTGTTTGAATGGCAACATTTTGAGAAAATCCACTTCCTGACACGTTCTGCAGGCAATGCATCAAAGCTGGAATTGATCTTGATTGCATCTTTGAAGTCAATACATTTGTGGCATTTTATCAGAAAAAACTTCACTCAGCAGGTTTACCTCATTTGAATCACAGGGGCCGGGTTCCCAAAACTGACTCCTCGAGGCGTCTCGCCTTAAAGGAACCGTTCACATGAAAGCAACGTGAGACACCTGAGCAGTGTTCTGTACCTCCCACACCTTACCGTCAGCTCTGACCCAGCATGCCCACATTGCTGTTTGAAATGATTCTACAGTGCAAAAGACCAAAAAAGTAAAGAAGAAGAATAGAACGCTGAGCACATCAAGAGAGAAAAGAGGTAGCAGAGGGGAAAGAAAGGGGGAACATCAAAAGAAGAGGAGGACATGATGGAGCAGGCCCCGGGGGAGAAGCAATCAAACACCTCCCTCACACACACACACACACACACACACACACACACACACACACACACACACACACACACACACACAGAGAGCCTGCATGTCACTCATGTGTCAGAGAGGAGGGCAAACCCCTGTTGGAGATGAATTACTCTGCGCCATTCACAGGCGGGAATTTGGGGATTTTTTCTCTCTTGTCCTATTTGGCGGACACAAACCTCTGCCCGGGGGACGTTCCAATAATAAAATGCTTCTTTGATTATGTAACGGTGTGAAATTTCTATTGTCGGTCAAATGTGCAGAACTCTTAAATGCCAGTTGTCGGCCGAGGTGTGATACAAATCCTCAACTGTATTTTCGTTTAGTTTTTACGTTTCATCCGTGGTGTGAAAAGGCCGTTACAAGGTTTTATTTCTCTATTCTGCCACCAGAGGTCAGTTTAAGTTGAACATTCTCTTGACCTGATCTCATCCCTACTTCTCCGCAGGTGGTTAACGCTGTGAAACAGTTGTGGTTAACGTTGTAACACGTGGTTAACGCCAGTGGCAGTTAGCGGCAGCTGTGGCTCGTTAAGTAGAGTCGGTTTTTAATTTAACCACAAGGTTGGCGGTTTTCATCCCTGGCTCTTTTATGTCCTTTATGTGGCAGCATCCTTGAGCAAGACGCTGAACCCCAAGTTTCTCCCCTGGTGCTTTACAGCAGCCCGTTGCTGCTCATCCTTTGGACGGGTTAAATGCAGAGGTAGAACATCATGGATGTAAATGGTAAATGGACTTTACTTGTATGGCGCTTTTCTAGTCTTCTGACCACTCAAACACTACAACCACTCATTCACACCCATGTTTATGTATGTATGTGTATGTATGTCACGACAGAAGTAAAAGTCACGTGACATTACATCGTTGGTAAAAATCAATTCACTTTCGAGTCCAGTATTGGCTTGTTTGACTTGCTTACTCAAGAGAAAAAGAGATTTGAATGCGCTTTGTGGTACCACTACTACAATCTATGGAAAGGTCAACCTAAATGTACGAGTCCCTGATCTTCTGATTGCAGTGGCTGAGTGTGTTGCGTCCTCTCTGGCCACGGGTCACGTGACATTAGAGCTACACTATATCACGGTTCGTCCACCGTCCTTTCTTCTCTGCTCATCTTTTGAAGTTCACACCTCCTCTCTTTACAGTAGATAATCATTTACAGGTGGTATTAAAACTGTCAGCCCATAACTCTGCACAATGGAGGTGGCTCAAGGCCAAACGTGTGTGTGTGTGTCGTAGTGTGTATGAGGTCGCAGCTTATAGGGTAGATAGCAGCGAGGATATGCGTCAGATCCAGTTCATTACAATGGTGCTTTGTGAGCGTGTCAAACAGGAATGTGTATGATGGGAAGGATGAGCTGTGCCAGATGCTGCTCTGTGTTTACCGACTTTACTCTCATAACTCTGGTTTTCGCCGTTCTTTTTCTTTTTGTCTTGCAATTTTCTCTGCTTTTCCTCTTCTCCTTTTCCTTCTCTCCCTCACTTGGCTGAATCCATTCACACGTCCTCCACCATCACGGAGGAATGTGACCCGTGGAGCGTCAAAGTGATACTTTGGAGTATGATGTTTCAGCTTTGACATATATCCCCTCACAAGGGCATGCAAGGGTGGGGGGAGGGGGGGATCAATTGTGTTTCGGGCTTTGTGAAAGCGACTTTCATCAAAGTCAAAGATCGGTGTGAGAGTCAGGAGGGGTAAAACCTCTAAACCTCGAGAATCTGCTCTTCATTTCACCAAACAAAGCTCTGCTCTTATTTTCCTTCTGTCTTATTTGAGTTCAAAAGAGAATAAATGATGAGGATAGTCCACAGGGATTTGTTTTTAGGCATTCTGGGAAGCACTGGAAATTATTATTTGCGTTACTGTGTATAAGTATGACACAGGACTTTCATCCAGGAGGCAGCTGTTCGAGTTCCCTGCAAAACTCAAAGTAAACGTTGACATTATTAGACGTGAGTCGCTAAGTCACGTTAACGGTTAAACAGTGGAGTCAAGGACGAATACGCTCTTTTCCTGAAACCCAACGAAGTGGTTTTGTTGTCGAAACCTCCCGTGAAGACGGACATTTACTTTGAAAGGACACCATGCGTGTAAGCGTATGTTGACACCCTGTCACTGACATATCTGAATGTTTTGTAAAAAGGCTCTTTACCAACAAAAAACGAAACAAAAACAAATAAATCAGGATGCTGGTTTTAGTTAATTAGTTCTAAACACAAAGTACAGCTGAGGCTGATGGGAATTGTGTTAGTTTCAGAAGTAGTTGATTGTAAATACTGTAAATAAAGTACGAGACAAATTCAATTTCTGACCTGATGGTGGCGCTCAATCAGGGGATCACCGAAGTGAGTCAGCTTCATCCACTGGGGACCATGAATGTCCGCCAAAATGTCATGGCAATCCATCCAGTAAGTGTCTTTATAAGATATTTCAGTCAGAACCGAAGTAGTGGACCAACAGTACCATCCAAAGAGCCAAACATAAAAAAATAAAAGCACATAATACCATTCTATTTCAGATCCATAAACCCACTTTGATGAATTATTTTCACCAAGTTGGACCTGAATCCAAAATGGAACTGGGTATTGGAAGCCACACCTAAATCACAGTCTTTGGAAAGCAAAGTGGCACGGCCTGCAGCACCATTAGAAGGTTTGATCCACACCTTCATTCATGTTTGCTCCTTTGTTCGAATGGGCTGCTCAGTAGAGCTTGAGAATGGATCTTTTTTGCAGTTGGAAAGGGCACAGGGAGGCCTATAGCAGACCTGCACACATGAAGTGTATCTGTGCCTGACGCATGCCAGGTGCACACCCACTTACTACTGACTTCATGTTTTTATGTGTATATTTTCATAGCTGGGTTTCAACATAGATGTCACCTCTCGTAAAAATACGAGTGCAACATGATGTCAGCTTGTCCCCACCTGAAACTGCTGCTTCCAAAAACACGGCCTGTTGAGGAAATGAACAACCTTTCTGGGTAAGAACACTTCACAGCATTGATTCAGTGGAGGAGTTTGATCACTGCATAGCTTAGAGAAACAGCTGACAAGGTATTTTACCTTCCATCAGGTGGCTGCTTTAATGCATGGTCCATGCTGATGACAGTTATCTATAGATATATATATATTCTAAATGCTTTACACTTTCAAACACCCCTTTTGGTTGCCTCTTGTCACGACCCGGCCCAAAGACTGCGAAAACAAGAGCCAACAAACGGGCACCTAGTGGATTTGTGTGCGACCATGTCTTCTACAAATTCTGTTCATAGGCATATATCTGGTTTTGCATCACCCAATTACAGGTTTGGTGGAAATGTGATGCCAATTTTGTGATGCAATATTTTTTTGCAATCAGAAAAAAACCCTTTCCTGTCGTTATTTACAGCCATTGCTCTTCAGCTGAGCTGCACGCTGCGATAGGCCAGTCTACGTTCGAGGGGCGGGACTTAGCGAGGGTCAATTACTTATGAACCAACAATATTTTTAACTCAGATGTTTCAGACGTCTGCTACAGAAAATGATGCATTACTTCTTTTTGAGGTCTCGGTGATCGGCTGTCAAACTCTGCATCTGAGTACTTTTTTTACACCGCACCACCCCTCCCAGACTCTGTCTGTCTGGAGTTCTGTTACTGGAATTTAACAATTTGTTCATAAAAGGTCCAACAGGGAGCTGCACATCTCTGGGGTCTAATTCACCCACAACATACATCACTATGTAAGATACATATTTCGAGTCTTTGAATGACTTTTTGGCAAATAAAATTTCAATTTCAATTTATTTTTGTACAGCCCAAAATCACAAATTACAAATTTGCCTCAGAGGGCTTTACAATATGTACACGTTTGACATCTTCTTGTCCCGGGACCCTCACATCAGAACAGGAAAAACTCCCCAAAAAACCCCTTTAACGGGGAGGAAAGAGGAAGAAACCTGTGGGAGAGCAATAGAGGAGGGATCCCTCTCCCAGGATGGACAGAAGTGCAATGATGTCATGTGTAGAACAGGATGGTGAATTACAACACATTCAATGTAATTACAGCACATTCAATGTATGACAGAACCACGACAGGAGGTAAGACCTGGTCCAGGTTTAACCCGGATACACAGGAACCTGTGAGGCGAGACTCTGGTGAAGAAGCAGGTCAATAATGTGCATTAATGGTATCGGTAGTATGAAATAGTAATGTGAGTAATAATAAAAGTGATATTAGCAGTTGGAGTCAGCAGGGCCATGGCAGGAGGAAGGACCAGGGTCCAGATGAAACCATGCTCCATGGAAACCTGTGAGGAATGAATATTAGTACACAATTGGCTGTGTTAAACATATATGTAAGGGATAATGTACAGCGAGCGGGTCATTATTGCCAAATGAAACATTTGCAGAGGGGTCTTAAATCATTATGAAGGGGTTCATTTCACAATAATGATCCGCTTGCTGTACATTATCCCGCTTATCACACGGCTATGGAAATCAGTCATGTGACACAAAATATTGATTGAAAGAAGATCTATGACATGTGCCGGATGCTTTTCCTTTTCTCAATTATGTTTAAATTATTTGTAACCTAAAAGTTTCCTTGTGCTTTTATGTTTATCCCTCTAGTCTAAATAAAATGTATAACTGTGAAATCGTTGTGTATGAACATAATCTGTTGGCCTTTGCAAAAATACATCTTAACATGACGGCTTGCTTTTAAAAGCCACTTATGGCCCAGTTTCAGTGTCAGTGCAAATAACTCTCTCTGACACGCAAGTAAAACACACACACACACACACACACACACACACACACACACACACACACACACACACACACACACACACACACACCTCACAAGGGAACAGAGCTGAGTATTTATTGTGTTGGTGCTGTTGGAAGAATTTACTAGAAAAGGCTGTCAGCTCTGGGATGCGTGGATTCTTGAGGACACACCCTCCCTCCAGCAGCTGAGGTTACTGTATATAGCCTACAGTATTTAGCTGTGATCACTCTGTCTGCTTGTCATGCACTTAAAGCAACACACCTCGGGATACGCTTATCTTTTGCTCAGTATTTGAAACATAAATGTTTTCATATTACCATGATAGCTGCACTTGATTTGTCTACAGCTTTTCCTGCAAACATACTGTCGAGTCACCACGTGAAGAGTTATTTTGGCCTCCCAGGGTTCTGGAGGTAAAAGTCCTGTTCGAGTTCGGGAATGGACACGAGGAGCACTTCCAAGGCTTAAATGGAGACAAAACTTGTTTGAATCCTGAGTCAACAGATGAAAAACTGCTTTACAAAATATCTGGTTCTTTTTTATAAAAAGTAAAAAGTCAGACGCACAAACCCGTGTACATGAAAACGGAAGGACAATACTACGATTGTCAAGGTTGCATTTTGTTGTGGCAATTTATCATGTCGTTCTCTTCAGATTAAACTTGTATCGCTGAACTCAAGTTTTGTCTTGCTGTAGTCTCAACATGATGGTCGTGGGAGCTCACAAACTAAGCCTTTCTCACAACAGGCAGAAATAACAAGGGACCCGGCCGTGGCATCTTGGCTCCATCTGAAAACGGAGAGCGCCAGCGAAGTGGTGGGGGGAGAAGGAATAATGTGCAGTTGGTGTGAAACAGATACTTTGTAAAACCTTCTGTGGAGAAGAGCGCTGACCGTTCAGCTGAATTATTCTAAATGTCATTAAAATACTTCAAGATAATTGAGAGCTTTCTCATCACTTTTATTTCTCACAGGTAAATTCATAAGAATCCTTTCCACCACACATTTCAGCTGTGTGTGCAGCTTACATTAAGCAGAAGCTGAGTTCAAAAGGAATAATGTGGTCATTATTTTCCTAAATGTTGGTAAAGTGTATTTATATGGCACATATCAAAATCATCCATTAGTGCTTTGCAAAGAAAATACACAGAAAAACGTATATATGCAAAACACGTATATAAAAGCAAACACTGTGTGCATACACAAGGGAAGTAAACTGTTTCAAATTTTACATGTTCCACAAATGTCATGCATGAGACCGCAACTACTGCAGGACCTGCAGATCCAGAGTCTGTTGAACACATGTTGTCTGTGTGCCCTGACCCAGCACTCTACGGTGTCTATTTTTAGCCCAAACGAGGGCACAAACAATTTGTGCTGAGAGCTGCTTCTCCCCTTTGAGCTCTATTTATTGTGAAAAAGACATGTTTCTTTCTGTAATTAAGTCAGTAGATGTTGAGAGCCACCTTGCCCAAACTCCTTTTCTTGTTTTGTCAGGTGCACAGCTTAACCTGAGCGCTACCACTGGAGATATCTTGTGAAATGTGGCTTGGGCTTTATTTTAAATCATTTTGGATTGGAGAGTTTGGAGAAGAAGGTACCGTTTGTGATGTAGTACGGCGCTCTTGTATAGATGCAACTAGGTGGTGAACTCCCTGGTAAATACAAAGACGATCCTCTTCGGACAGACATATATCATCACTCTGCAGCCATGAATGAAGTTGTTTTTCAGGTTGGTGCCTCGTCCACATAACACAAGCTCAGTCAGTCATCAAAGCCACCAAAACCTTTTTCGAAAATGTTGTTTTAGAAGCCAGCGAGTACATTGACTTGGCTGAGCAACCGTAACTTGACTGTGTATGTTGGAGCAATTGTCTATCATAGGATAAGAGAATAAAACGTTCACAATACATCACACATCTGATCTGACGAAAGTATAACCAGTTCGGACATTATCTGCCTAAATATCACTGTTATATTCTTGTATTAGCAAATATCTTTCTGTTGAATAAATGTGTTTTTTTGTTTTTATCATGGTTTTCAGCTGTTTTTTCCATTATTCCTGGATTTTCATTTCCCTTTTTTTCTGGAAAGTGTCTTTGTGCTTCTCTCCCCTATTATCATGTGCTTTGTGTGCTCTGAGCACCACCGTGTGGTGTCTTCCCAAGTGCTAATTGTTTAGAGAGTTTGTGAAGACAGAACGTTCCATCCACTACTTAGCGCAGCCTTCAGAGCATCTGATCAAGTCATTCATGACGAGACACTACCAATACATTTTGAGAGTTTGGGCTATTTTGCTTCCATGTCATGTCTTCTTTCAGACTAGTGGAAAGAAATAGTTAAAAATACACATTTAGGTGTTTATCTTACTATTTTGTTTAAATAAGTACATTCAAACATATCATTTCAGAAAACAAAAACAAAGATACTTGAAATTGAAAGTTTCTTGGTGATATCTAAGATTTTTAAATCCCATTTATCTGTGTATTTATCTGTAAATGTATGGGATTTTACAATACATGTTATTAAAATAAGACTTTCAGGGCTCAATAATTGACAAAGAATGAAGAAAGAAATCCCTCATGTAATACATTTTTTCTTGAGATTTCAAGTGAGATTATGTTTTTTCCAGGCTATTTTGGTGGGGCACATATAGAAAGAGATGTGCCCCACCAAAGAGATGGGACAGACAAGCTATGGATCAGTGACGCTGCTAGTTGCTGCTGAATATATCAGATCCACAGCAGAAACTCAAACCCTGCATTCATAACACAACGGTTTTAACGACTAACTGAACACCCCCCTGAAAGTCTCGTCTTTGCTGACGTCCAGTGGTTTAACGTTTCACCTTGCTGCAGTGAACATCCTGTGACATCATGAGATAAACTGGAAACGTTCAACCAGAGAGGGCAGCAAAACACAGCTTTTAAACTTGGTGGAAAGTTTTTATTTAACGCGGCTGTGAAGTCTCTGATTTCAGGGGCTGTGGAATATGACCTTTCTTTTTTGCACTGAAAAACACCTGCAATACACACACACACACACACACACACATGGTATACAACACGTGCATTGGAGGAAGGTCTTGTGTGAAGGTGGTTGTGCATCAGAGGTAGACTTGACACTAGCATCCTCATGTGGTACATGACCGAAGTGCACTTTATTTTATAATGAATTTTCTTATTTTTTGACATTCACCTCTTGCTCTTCAAACTGGGCAGCAGTGCTGCACTGCGTATTTTTAGGCTTCGATCTGCATTATTACAAATAAATATTTTCAATACAGGTGCCTTTTTTTCAGGCGAACCTGAAACTTTTCAATTTGAGCAGTGTGCCATCTTCATTCACTGTTAACCAGTAACATATACACAATATTTACACATCTGAGCAAGTGTCTCACCAGTTTTACCTGTATTATATCATCAAAATTATTAAAATAGACCTCGAAATAGTTCGAGATCTGCACTCTCTTTAGTATGGGTATGCAATTTTCGAGCAGAGGCCTAAAAATAGGGCGAGAGATAAAGAGGTTTTAAAGTTCCCCACCAATTTAAGTGAACTCAAAACAACTGAGTTAACACTTCAACAATTCATTTGTATAAACTAGATTAAAGGGAAGAGTCAATGAGGAAGCTAGAGTTAAGACCTTGTTTTTATTACCTTATTATTATAATTATTACCTGACAGTTCCAACCTGAGCCTTTTCAAATGAGCCCCTCCCTTTTTAATTACCTGCCTGATACAAGCTGTAGAACCCAGAGGGAGATCTCTGCCATCACACACCCTATTGGTTTAGAGTGACAGTTGGTAAGGAATGCTCTTCCTGCTTTCAATGCAGCGTAGAATTTGATTTTTATTCAAGGTATCCTTTTACTCACCAGCCAGCAGATACCTTCGCCTCCTGCAAGAGTTTGTTTGCAAGAAAAATGAAGCGGAATATTTTCTCAGTTGTAAGGTATGTGTCTCATGTTTCAATTTGCTTTTGATGGAATTATTTCCAATGAATAAACAAATATTAAATATTGGACTGACAATGACTGACAATAAAACATTAATTATTAATGAAAGGATCAGTTTCCCTTGTAAGGTCTGTGGATTATTCAGAGCGACCGGGGACATTGTTTCTGGACATACGGTGTTTTTCCTCATTCAATTTAAAAATTTGCTGTATCCATCAAAATGATTTTTTTTCTTTTTAATTGGGAAAATTGGATAAGGAGATAATAAAAACTGTAGAATAGCCCTCCCACAACACATAGAAGGTATGTACGATAAAGTATGAGTTTTAAGGTAAATATGTTTTAGTAACATCAAAGACCAGAGTTTCTCACAAAACTTAACATTACTTTCACCATGTTCTTCAGCAACTTTAGTCTTTCTCCCGCATTAAGCTGGGCAATATCTCGGTATGTTCAGCATAACTTGTTGTTGATCAGTATAACGTCAAACTTGTTCTCTTTTTATTGTTTTGCTTTTGCATTGTTTTAGTGGTCTCAGGGCAAGGCGTGGCGCAATCTCCTGTTTTGTGTTGCTCGTTGTCAGCTTGACTTTATATTTGAGGTGAGTAAAACAGTCATCATTATTGCTCTTAAAGACCTATATGAGCACATATTCCAGCCTATTTGATTCATTTTCAAGAGTCACTGAAATGGATTTCCTTCTCGTCTCATGATGATCATTTTTCAATATCAGACATTTGGGGAACATCGTCCCTGCGGACTACCTGCTGAGACAGAGCATCAATTTAGACAACACACTTAACTTTGGGTAAGAGATCTCTTTAGTTTTGTCTGCAAAGACTGAGAAATGAAGGAAATGTATCTGAAGGGAATTGCCACAGACATAGCCCAACGGCTGTCATAGAGAGATTGATGAAAATGATAACTGCACAACAATAAGATCTGTGATTAATATTTACACATGTAACATTTGAGATGACAAAACCAAAAATACTTGACAATGTCTTGAATTCTTCCTTCGTAAACGTGGGAAAATATGCTAAAAATAGGTGATAGACTCCTTTAATGTGATATCTGTATTTTAGCAGTTCAAGGTCCCAAAGAACAAAGAGCAGGCAATCCGGATGTTTGTGCACCTTGGAACATCCTGTTCAGCCAGGAGTTGTAAAGCCCCACCAACACAGGCCTGAAGTGGAATGTAAATCAGGCAGGGTAAAGGAGGCAAGCCCCCGCTGTGTTTGCATTGATGAAAAGGTTTACATACAGTGTTGCCAACTCCTCAGTAAGGAAAGTAGCTATTGGCTGTCCTAAAAGTTGCTAGAAGTCGCCAATTTGCATAATTGTAAAAAGTGAGAAAAAACACCCTAAATATGTTTAGAACTACAAATGACCTTTCTTCTGTTCATTATTTTTTTATGTTTTTTATTTTGCCATTGAAATAGGCCATCACGTTTTATGTACCCCATTGTTAATTCCCATCACACCGGAGGCATTGTCAGTCCGTATACACAGGAGTTCCTTATTTTTGAAAAACATTTAAATCCACATCCCACTATGCAAACCAGGGCGCGATCAGCGGCGGCTTTGCGCATTTGCGATTTATTTGTAGTCTGGACGTGCGTCTCCTCTCTGCTCTGACTGCAGCGCAAGGTTACTGTGAGACTGATCGCCTGTGAGTGGTTTGGGATGGCGGAGGGGCTCACGGCACGAGGACAGTGACTGCAGAACGACACGTGCTTTCACCTCAGAATCTCCAAAACACCAGAAAAGTCGCTAGATTTGTCGCTCGTAGCTTTTGACAAAAGAAAAAGTCGCCAAGAGGATCTGGAAAGTCGCCAGCTTTAGCTAGAAAGTCGCAAAGTTGGCAAAACTGGTTTAAGTGAGGACCGTATGTTTTCGTGAATTTACACACCACCATTCATTTATGCTGTTCCGCCTCCGCTCGTTTTCCCTGATAGATCCGTAAAGGCGCTCTGCTCTGAGAAGCGGGACGCCCAGCTTTGTGAGAAGCACCAGTTTTAAATCTCCTCCCCATATGGCTGTTTAACATATATCTTTGTTTTAATTTTCTATTTCAGGGCAAGACCACAGGTTCAAACAATCACATCTTGGAAAGCTCCTATCATCTGGGAAGGGATGTTTGACCCCAATCTTTTCGACCAAAAACACATCCAAAGCCAGTCATCTGTGGCCCTCACCGTGTTTGCTGTGGGAAAGTATGTTTCCCCTGTGATCGTGAAAATACCAGCACTTCCACACTAGCATTTCAGTCCGAATCTGGTAGCACTTGGTATTATGAACACTTATTACAAACCTGAGAGGAGATAAAGAAACAGTGAATCCACATGAACAAGATACAGCTAGGTCAGTTGGGTCTGAATAACAACCTGTAAAGAAAGGAAGGAAACAGTGTGAGAAAGACACTGTATTGTCTGGCATTAAGCCTTACCAAACATGGATGGTAGTAGAGTTGCGATGCGTCATTTCCCTTTTTTTCCACAACATTGTTATCGAACAACAGTGCATTTCAATATGAAAACCATCATGGAAATATAACACACATGACAGCAAAAAATAAAATAGAAATAGAAGGATGGAGGACATCTGTGGTTGAGTTCAAGCTCAAAGTAATGACCGTAGTGTTGAAATAAAAGATCAGCAAACGTGAGCACATATAACAGTTGTCTCAAAAATATGTATGTTATCTTACGAAAAAATAATAATAATTTTTTGTGCGTTTTCCTACTAAAGCTAGCAACACATGTCAATACCCGCCAGTTACATGCATACAGTCTTTTTAAAATAAACGTCCGTCTTCATGGGAAACAACGTAGTTCGGTTTAGGCAGAACAACTACTGAGTTAAGTTTAGGAAAATATCGTCGTTCGGGTTAAAGTAACTGAGGAAGTGCCATTACTGAAGTACGCAAGCTACGTGACAAATAAATTCGGACACCCGAGAATTACGGCGCATAATTTACAGCCTGAATATTGACATAGAAAACATAACCGTGTATTCTGGTAATTTTGTCACGTTTTTCTAATCATAATAATTGTTTATCTCTCCGTCTCTCTACCTAAGGTACCTAGATGCCTACCTCGGAAATTTCATTACCTCTGCAGAAAAACATTTTATGTTGGGATTACGAGTGACATATTACGTGTTCACGGATCAAGCAGATAAGGTGCCGATCATCGAGCTTGGTCCTCGGCGAAGCCTGAAGGTTATCCAGGTGGAAAAGCACTCCAGGTGGCAGGACATCTCTATGATGCGCATGAAAACTATATCAGAGGCCATAGAATCAGAGATTCGTCCCCACTGCAATTATGTCTTCTGCTTTGACGTGGATCAGGAGTTTAAGGGAAGATTTGGCTCAGAGGTTCTGGGGGATTCTGTGGCTTTACTACACGCGTGGTATTACAAACTTCCAAAGGATAGGTTCACCTATGACAGAAACCCCAAATCCAAAGCATATATGGAAACCGGAGATTACTACTACCATGCTGCTATCTTTGGAGGCTTGTGTGACAATGTGAAGGATTTGGCAGATTACTGCTTTCTGAGTATCATGGAGGACAAACTAAACAATGTGGAGGCTTTGTGGCATGATGAGAGTCATCTCAACAAGTACTTTTGGATTCACAAACCAAGCAGGCTGCTCTCACCTGAGTACTGCTGGGACCCAGTTATCAATGAGAAAAGGGACATAAACGTCACCCGCCTAATATGGTCTCCAAAACATTATGACACACTTCGTACTCTGTAGAGTGGCGAGAAGAAACAACTTTCCTGAAAATCCAACTCATGTAAATGTTAATGGTTGTTTTTGTGTACAAGAATGTGTAACAAGGATTATGC
Source organism: Melanostigma gelatinosum (assembly GCF_949748355.1). Taxonomy (NCBI): domain Eukaryota; kingdom Metazoa; phylum Chordata; class Actinopteri; order Perciformes; family Zoarcidae; genus Melanostigma; species Melanostigma gelatinosum. Next base: position 29,309,239 of record NC_136635.1, read on the forward strand.
TGACAAAAGACATGTCAAATTTTTGTTATTCAATATTTTAAAGATGTATTCAGAAAATGTTAAATGTTGTTAAATGTTGTTTTGGTAAAATTGCCAGTCTCAATCTAAAACAAAATAATATACTTATTACAAACCTTTATTAAGCAAAGCTTATTAAAAATATTATAAAAAATATAAATACATTATAAAAAACTTTTCAATGAAATTAACAACAAGTTACTCCTGTGCTCTGGGGCCCGTCGTAGCTATGTTCCGCCACTGACTTACTTTAATTAGTGCCCATAGTTTACAAGACAAATTTAAATAATATTAACCAACAATCTTCAAAAGATTCTGTATCTGCCATTATCTCTATCTGATAGAGAGGTTTCTGAGAAAATGTGAGGTTGTGAGAGGAGTAGGGTTGGGTACTGAAACCCGGTGCCGGTATGGCACCGGTACCTATACGACCGGTATCTACCAGACCGAAATGCAACGCAGATTTCGGTGCTTCCTTTCGGTGCTTCCTTTTGGTGCTGGAAAAAACATAATCTCACTTGAAATCTCAAGAAAAAATGTACTACATGAGGGATTTCTTTCTTCATTCTTTGTCAATTATTGAGCCCTGAAAGTCTTATTGCATAAGTTAACATAAATAAAGAAACAAGATAGCCATACCCTCTTCTGTCGTCTTTTTTTACTGTAAACGAGACCATAATTGACGAAATGAACATCATGCTGCATTGAAGAAGACTTAAACACTTTTTTTCTCATAAACTTCTATACAACCATGTTGGGAACTAAAGGAGCGTGTTTGGGTTATCAGCATTTAAGAAACTGAATTCTTGACATCAATATAATTATTAATGTATGTAACAATTATTAATGATTATTAATAACAATGGGGCACCACCCTGCGAACAGGGACCAATAACCAAACGATAAAACTAAGTCTCATAATTAGTGGCCACTCGTAATGTCAATAGTCGGGTGCGACTACACATTCGAAGTGACAGTGAAGGGTTAAGTTCGTACACAAGGCTACTACATACAGTTTTATTACGCACATATACACAAGTAATCACAGACGACTGCTCCTTAAAGTATAACAGAGTTTAGTAAATCAAAATAGTAAATGATCAAATCAATTAATATTGCAACCTATCATACAATTTTATATGCCTAACCTAAAGTCAAATGAATAAAATGGGTGAGGGTGTATATCAGTGTGTGTGTGTGTGTGTGTGTGTGTGTGTGTGTGTGTGTGTGTGTGTGTGTGTGTGTGTGTGTGTGTGTGCATGTGTGTGGGTCTGTGGGTGAAAAGGAAGGGGGGTCTTACAGCTACTGCTGAAGACTACAAAGATGGCGGCGTCGAGTGACGCGGACAAAAAGGGAGGGGCCTTAAAGATACTACAGCTAAACTACCACCAGATGGCGGAGTCGAGTGACTCGGACAAAATGGCGGTGAGACTGCTGTATGTAATCACGTATGCCGATGCACAGGTGTGTTGTGAGGCGATCGTTTGAACGGGGTTTCCCAGGGGCAGACTATGTGCTGTGAGTTAGGGGAGAGGCAAGAAAGAGAGCAAAGTTGGGGGTCATGAATCAAACTTCTGCGTGCGGTCCGCGTTGTAGTGAGAATGGGGATCGCTGGCCGTATTGTACACAAAGTGCCGTTGTCGGTAGAACTGCCGGCAGTTATGTACGATAGCCGAGATTCCACACTTCACTCACAGAGCTGATTTAACTGGAAAAAGCATTTCCTGCTGAAAATGCGTTGGAATGCTGAAAACTGAAATTAATCGCAAAAACATTGCTGAAAATAGATATCCAATTCAAAAACAAATTGCAAAAACCTTAATAATTCAAAGAGTTTAAAGATTACAAATATGAAAAGTCATATCACACCTCTCCTGAAAGAGCTGAACATTTTGATATTTGAACAGTTTCTGTGGCTCAAAAAAATTCATCAGTGGTGATATTTGTAGTAGTATAAGTTTTAGTATAAGTATTATTCGTAGAAGTATTAGTAGCATTTGAATAAGTACTAGTAGTAGTAGTAGTGATATTTGTAGTCGTAGTAGAAGTTGTAGTTGTAGTAGAAGTATTATTAGAAGTAGAAGTATTAGTAATTAGAAGAAGTAGTAGAAGACGTAGTATCAGTAGTCATAGTAACAGCTGTAGTATTGGTCGTAGTATTTAATATCACAGTAGTAGTAGTAGTAGTAATAGTAATGGCAGTAGAAGATGTAGCAGTAGTGTTATGGGAAAATATGTCAGTCTACTGTTTTAGGGTTAAGGAATGTGAGTTTTAGAAGAGCAGGCACTAAACCTTGTGTCGTCTAAATGATTCTCGTAAATTTCGGATCCAGTTGTCTTGTTATGTTATCTTGTTATCTGTTTTCCTGTGCATTGTTTCTGTCTTCAAAGACGGCGACACACAGAGGCCTTGATTACAGTATTTCCTTGATGGGCATCAGCTGAAGGGCATGACCCTCTTTAGGAATTTATGATGTGTGATGGTAAAACAGGCTTATTCCGTCTCTGCAATACTGTGACTTAACTCTTTAACCAGGTCACAGTGACAACAAAAGGACGCATCTGACTGGGTGTATCCATGGTTTATTGTGGGGCAAACTGATAAAGGGATTTGTAAACAGGCCGTAAAAGCGCCTTCAGGGTATCGTAAAGACAGGACACTATGCTTCAAAGAAAAACATCTGCCTTGACATCTTTTATTATCTTCTGTCTTCTTTTGTTTATTCTTGTTTGCAAACCAAGGTAACAGCATGCTAGCTTAGTATAAATGTCCGTGCATTTAACTGTGTCGTTGGAGCACCTCTCGCAGATGACGGTGATGTATCTGTGAGACTGTGTTCTCTTTGCTTGCAAGCAAATAAATTGACTATTACAACCTTGATCGTTGATCCAGACTCTGTTTCATTTGACATTGATTTGATAACACTTTGACACTCTTCTCCCGACTATTCATAGAAATATTCCACAACAGTAGTAGTAGTACTAGTAGCAGTAGTAGTAGTACTAGTAGCAGTCGTACTAATAGCTGTAGTAGTATTACTACTTTTAGTAGCATGAATAGCAGTAGTAGTAGTAGCAGTTGTCGTATAAGTAATCATCCAGGCATCAACGGCCTCTATTCATTCCACAGCTTTCCAGGAGGCCTCGGGCCCCCTTCCATTGAGGGGCCCGAGAGTGACTACAAGCCGTCGGGCCTTGTGGCGCTGCGTATGAAAGCCAGAGAGCCAGGCAGCATTCTCTCCTGGCCTACATGACCACAACAGTGCCAAAACCCCATTATGCACTGACTGAGCCAAAGCATATTACATTCCTGAACCATAAACAGTCCCCGATGTACACACCCATCTCAGCATATGACTCAAATATTTCCTCCTAACATTTATGGAAACTTAGCGACTTTCCACAATTCTGAAGATCGTGGAATATGAATTTCATGAACATTGAGGGCAACTTGAGCCACTTGCACGAAAACCCAGTGTATTAATAGGAACTTTGTTGTTACCATGAACCTTACTTGTCGATGCTTCGTTGCAACGGAAAAGTGTTCGTGGGGAAGTTGTCCTTTTTCCTCGTCAGGAAGGGGGGGGGCTGCTTGCAGCGCGGCCTTGCAGCGGGCGCTGTGTCTCGCACGGCTTTTGCTGGTGCGGCTTCGGTCCGTTGGCGTGGCTCTGGAGCAAACGCAGGTCCGATCTGTACTCACTGCAGGGAGGACAGTTGACTTCGGATGAGACGGCGTGTCTGCACGTCTTACCGGGAATCATCGGTCACGAGAGGAGCGAGGCTTCGTCGGGCTCCTCTGTGCCGGTTTGTGCAAAAAAAAGGGGGGAAAAGCAAAAAGCGGAGAACGGATCGCGGATGCGGATTCGTTTCGCGGGCTGAGGGGCCTTAACTCAAGAAAATAAAACACGGCTTTGTGACCTGACAGGGTTTGAGGGTTTGAGGGCCGCGGCTCCCTCGTGGCCTTCGGTTGCCAGCGTCGTGTTGGAGGTAGGAGGCTGGTGTGTCTTCATATGTCCAAGGACGGGTCCCTGGGCAAAGAGAGCGTTGTGTGCTCCCTGTTCGACGGAGGTCGAAGGGAAAAAGCAAGGAGGTGTGATCTGCAGGCAGTTTTGATGAACAGTGGTTGAACCACAGGGGTCCTGGGGTCTCTTGGCCCTCGGCCAATGAGATTGCAGCGGTGCATTCAGGTGACCATGGTTTTTTTGGGGGGGGTAAATTCACACCCTAGTGTGAAATTCCTTCAGAGGAGGTTTGCTCTCATCAAACTACAAATCAGGATGAAACCTTTGCTTGAAAAAGGGAAGGCCTGATTCTCTTTGTCCACAGCACATGTTGAAGCCATATGGTCAGACCCCAACACCAATTTAAAAAAAATTGCAAAAGGTTTAACAATTCAAAAAGTTGAAAGATTACAAATATGAATTCATATCACCCCTGTCCTGAAAGAGCTGAAGATTTTGATATTCGAATGGTTTCTGTAGCTTAAAAGAATTCCAGCGGTAGTAATATTTGTTGTAGGAGTCGTAGAAGTATAAGTATTAGTAGCATTTGAATAAGTGCTAGTTGTAGCAGTGGTGATATTTGTAGTAGCAGTAGTAGTAGAAGTTGTAGTCAAAGTATTAGTAATTAGAAGAAGTAGAAGTATCAGTAGTCGTAGTAATAGCTGTAGTAGTGGTCGTACTATTTTATATAACAGTTGTAGTAGTATAATAAGTAGTAGTAGTAATAGTAAAGTCAGTTTTTGAAGTAGCAGTAGTGGTAGTACTAGTAGCAGTCATACTAATAGCTGTAGTAGTATTAGTACTGGTAGTAGCAGGAATAGCAGCATTAGCAGTTGTTGTATAAGTAATAATAGTAGTGGTAGTAATAGCAGTAGTGGTAGTAATACTATTTATGGTAGCAGTAGCAGTAGTAGTAATAGTAGCAACAGCAAAAGTTGAAGGAGTCTTAGTAGTAATACTAGAAATATTAGCAGTAGTAGTAGTTGTCGCAGTATTAGTAAGAGCATTCATTTTTTCAATAAAAAAGCCTAATTTTGAGTTTAATGTTTAAATACAGTTAATCCATGAGGCTTTTATTTTGAAAGGGTGGGGCTGGGTGGGGGAGGGAGGGGGAGAGGAGACATAATCATCATGTTTGACACAACATAGGTTATTAAATGACAGGCTTCATCACAAGCAGTTCAGTTAGAATTCACTCTCTGGGGCTTTTATTTTGAAATGGGGTGTGGGGTGTGGGGGAGAATGGGAGAGGAGACAGAATCATAATGTTAGATAAACACAAACCGGTTATTAAATGACAGGCTCATCACAAACATTTCAGTTAGGATTCATTCTGTGGGGCTTTTATTTTAAAATGGCATGTGTGTGTGTGGGGGGGGGGGTGGAGGAGGGGGGAAATACCTCTAAAGATCCCTAAGACCTGAATGACTGTATGAGAGACACAGAGAGAGAGAGAGGGAGAGGAGTGTATGTGCGCATGTGTCTGTGAGTCTGTGTGTTTATCAACATCACTAATTGGCTCAATCGCAAACACCTGTGTGCCTGAAGCCATTTCATGGAGATAAAACAGGGAAACACCTCTCAAACAAATCATCAAAACTCCCATAACCGTAGCTCCTATTGCTCCGATATTAATAATTGAGGGGAAGAATGAGTTGAAGAACAGATTCTGTAAAAATTGTGTCTGTAGTGTAAAAAATGTGACTTAACTGGCGATCTAGAAATGGGGTACCGTGTTCTGTGGAAGATGTTTTTGAAGCAAAATTTAACATTGGTCTCTATGGAGCAGAAAGTTGGTTTTCCTCTCAATTAACGGCTTCCGTGTCAAATGTGGAAATCTGTGGAATTCCACAGTAATTTTTCTACGACAAGGACAATATTAGCTACTTCTACATCCAGAAATTATGCATGAAGAGTGAAGATTGTGGACACAGTGGCAAAATACAAATGTTTTTTTCACAAGAATCTCAAGCTGCTCTTCACTCTAGCGGTGACATCACGCACTCTAAGCTGCGCAATACACACCCATTATAAAGTCAGAAAAGGGCTGAAAAATCATAAACGTTAAATTGCTGCAGTTCAAAAAGTTTAAAAGATATCAAAAATCTGACAAACTCTGACAAAATCATGTTGGCAATAGTTGAGGGTTTTCTCAACATTTGAAAGTTGAAATGGTGTCTGTAGCTGAAAGTATGAGGAAGTTGAAGGATTTGAAAGTTGAAGAAGTTTAAGAGGATTTGTAAATATTCTCCATAGAGATCCCATTCAAAAAAAAGTTGCTAAAAGCTTAATAATTCAAAAGTTTAAAGGTTAGAAATAGAAAAAGTCATAGCAGACATGAGCTGAAGGAGCTGAACATTTTGATAGTTGAACGGTTTCTGTAGCTTAAAAAATGAAGAAGAAGAAGCGTTGCGACAAAACGGGGGACGGAAGAAATACTGGAATAAAGAAACAGGACTATTAAAGTAATGGAGGCAAAGTCTGCAACAGGCAGATTCATGTGTTGCCTATAACGTGGTTCCTCTCCCACTGAGTGTAATCCTGGGTTTTGCAGAAACATTAATATTGAAGTTGCGTTTGTTGCCCACACATGTCTGTGTGAAGGATTTTGTCCTTTCAGTTTAATAACCATCACAAAAGCAGGATGGATTTGTTTGTTTCACAACTGAGAAATGTGCTGCTTGTAGTTTCTGCGTTCAGTTCAGTGTGATTCTGTGTAAATGGCTGAATGTGTCAGAGTGTTTTCTTTCTTGTTTTTTTTTGAAGACTTACAAATCTAACAGTTAATTCTAGAATCTGGCTTTTCTTGTGAGGCAATGCAGTGTTTTGCGAAAGGCGTCCTGTTCACAATGCGGTCAGCCGTGATCAGTAAACGCATTATGGCTCTCCTCGTGATCTCTTTTGTGTTTGATGGAGGTTTTTCTGCACCCCTACAGGGCAGGTAGGTCTGCTTTACTCCTGTTACAAACATGAAATTGAAGGGCGAGCAGGATTCATGACTCGCTCACTGTAAATCCTCCCACTTAGTACACAGCTTATTACTAAAGAAATCAATTCATTTTAGACAAGACGTTGATTTAAATGTATTTTTATCAAATTCAAAAGGATTTTATTGCTTCTGCTAAAAAAACTAAAATCAAAACAAATCTAATGTTTTGTAGATCAGAACTGCATCCATAGCAACGGTTGGTTTTCATCGCAGAGGTCTGCTGTAAAGAAATGCCGCACTCGACCAATCATAATCGACTATTCAACAAAGCCGTGTAATCATGTTATTTTCTCGAACTTAATGTATTAAAGGGACAGTTCACCTGGTTGGTAAAGATAATCCACAGAAAAATGTATTTTTCCACATGAGACTGCTCACAAGGTCTGTGGTTTATCTTGAACAAACGGGTCCCTTTTTTCTGGAGAGAGACATCGCTGTTGAGTTTTTCAAATGTATTGTTTTGGCGCTTTGAACACCTCAAGCTGAGTGCCATATTGTCCCATTATATTGGAGTGATGGCAGACATCTGTACGGCCGATATCTCCAAAACTAGGCAACTCACACCAAAACCATTTTGATGAACCAGATTGATAAACTGCATTAAAGCTAAATGTGCATTTTCTTTTTTAAACTTTCCCCTCAATTCAAACACATTCTGCTGGAACCCTCCCTGAAAGCATATTTAAAAAATGCATTGAGAAGTGAGGGAGCAATGGCTGCAGGAGGGAGTGACAATGGAAGTCACAAAGCCTCTTACCTTTTACCTGCCGTTCCGCTCTCAGATTATTGTTCGTAGATTATCATGTGAACACAGACATTAGTTCAGGTTTCTGATATCGGCGATGCCGTTACTGTCACTGTTTTCATCTGGTGTTGTGTCTTCTTCTAGCAGAGCTGATGAAGCAGAGTTAGAGCTGCTCTTTGACCCCGACCTCAAACAGCATGGCAGCGTTGTTGATGGTAAGGAAGCCATATATAAGTTCATGGAGGATACTTAATATGAATCAAAACAAACTAGGTACCACATGCTTTGTAGACAAACACTGATACAACACACAACATGGTTTAAAACATACACCTGATTGTGTTAATGTGTTGCTGCAGATTATGGTGAGAGGCCCCTCCCTCCTCCTCTGCCACCCGACTCTGAATATCCTTATCAGCCAAACCTGGAGGAGGAATACTACTGACAGACAGACAGACAACAGATCCTGATGCAAACAAATGAAGCTGATCTTCTCCTCCAGGAAACCCAGCTGTATGTCACAAATAAAAACAGGAAGACAAGTCGGATGGATTGCCAAAATTGGCGTTTTGTTTGGTTTAAAACAACCGATAATTAATCAGAATTCACGGTAAATTTGTCCTATAAGTCTGACTATTAATTAGATCTAGTTCATAGGAAAAGGAACTGAGTCACCAACTAATGTAGGCGACTGTTACTTTATCAGTAAGTAACGACTCATTTAGAAGTAAAAGTTGTCATAACAGCTACGAAAGAGCAAGAATGTGTTTGAGTATAACACGTGAAAACACAGCTTCAGTAGAGAGTGACTTCATTCGTTTCCCACTCACAAGTCAGCTGTGACGTACGTTTTACTCACCGGGGTAATTGCTGAGATGTCGGGATGCCGTGACATCACTGGAGCCGGCTCATCCGATTAGAATCAACACCGGGACCTCACAAATACAGTGATATAAATGTAATAATGACAGGACACCATGAGATCTGCATTAAAATTTTTAAATAAAGAATTCACACCTAAAAAAAACAAAGAAAAAAAAATCTAAAATCAAGATACATTTCACATACTACATGTTGAATCCATACGATATTTATAATTACAGATATTAAATTATTTATATATATATATATATGGCATGTCTATACACACTTTGTATAGCCCCCGCTACAGTTTCTCCTATCTGCCTGATTGGCTCTTGAGAAGGGAACTCGTATAAAAGTCAGCGTTGCTCTCTTGATGCTGCATGTTGGCTTTGATCAGCAACAGGAGACCACTTCATTTTTTCCAGATTTTTCCATTGTTGTTGTTGTTGTTGTTGAAAGGAACAAACCATGGGGACTGGGAGATGCCTGAACGGACACATTTTCATATCCTTCATAAATGAATCTTTCTTTTACAGACATTTAATCTTCCGTGAAATATAGATCACATAAAAGAATCTGTTAGAAATTAGTGTTTGTGATGAACGATGTGGGAAGCACTCTTTGTTTGCCACTGAAGAACAACTATGCTGTACCCGTGCTGGACCCAGGATGATATTAAAAAAGGAAATAGTTGAAACCCGTTGGTTTTTTTGTTATGATCATTGACTGGTGGTATCTTAACACGCCATGCAAGAAAAGTCAACGCAATTCAAAACCTAAAAAGACCCACTTCACAGTTCACTATGGCAAAAGACCAAGAAAAGCAGCAAATCTCCTGATTTGAGAAGCTACAACTGGGGATTGTTTGACATTTTTACTTGAAAGTTAACTTAAATCTATTTCGGTCAACAAACGAATCAATTAATCAACTATTTGTTGCAGCTCTGCTTAAGTCTGTAGTTCTGTCACATATTCATAAGCAAAGAAAAAAAAAAGTCTGTGGCTTTCCTTGGCATTTTACATGTTTTGTTTCAAAGTTGTGTATGCTATTTAACACAGCTGGCACCGAGTCACAGTGGAGCCGAGCAGTGTATTCAATGTAGACTATCGAAAAGGTAAAGTATTGAAAAGTATTGAACAGCGAATTTAGTGAAAGGGGGGGGGAATTCAGAAAAACAGATCTGCTAACTGAAACTCTGGCATTGCATTCTGGTCCACTGCCTGGAGTTGTCTGGCTTTGACAACGAGGTTTGGCTCCACGTTAAACATCTAAACGTGGGACCCACAACAAATGCACAGAACATCACCTGTAGCTGCTTTTAAAACAGTGTTTGAGGGCGGACCTTCATATCAGGTGAGCTGAAAGGATAAAGGTCACTGTTCCTACATGGGTTTCTGTCACTTAGTGTACATTGTGTACGGCGTGAGGGCATCTCTTAGTAAATATACACCTCCCCTCATGCTCAGACAAACTCATCATGTGTTTCCAAATGTCAACCTTTTTCTTTTTAAGTGCAAATGCCAGCTGGTGTCGTCCAGTTACAGCTCCTGGGCTTTCAGAGCTGCACCTGCTGAGATGATGCTACAGGCTAACTCGTGCTGCCAAGTGATACAATGTTTGTGCTTTCCAACAGACAGCCTACAGTCACCATCTCGCATATTTTCCTGAACTCAAAATGGTCCTCCTTTGGCTCATTTCCATATTGTATTGCCGCACAGAGGTCTCACCACAGGTCCAACACGGGCTCCTTTCTTTTACTGCTTGCTTATCACATGTGTTTAGATTTGACTGTCCTTCATGCAACATTATGTTATGACACAGTGCACTGTACAGAGCTGTGGTTGAAGGCAGGGCAGGGCTATTCCAGGTAGATGTCCTCTGTTGGGCACGAGAACTCCACAAACTCTTTATAGTACAACTGGAAGGCTTTCCTGAAAAAAAAACAAAGACATGTACTTCAGTCGCTTCTAGAACTCGCCCGGATTTAGACGTTTGTATTTTTAGATATGACAGATATATATATAAATAGTTTTCAAGAACAAATCAGTGATCTGTAACAGATCAGCTCTTTCTAATAACATTAAATCGTTGCCTTTCAGCAGAGTTGACGTACCCACCCACCTCCTCCATACAAAGAATGAATAACTAAGAGCTAATTCACTGAACTCACCCGACTGACTCTGCAAGAGGTTTAGTGGAGTCTTCAGACACAAAGACGTGGCAGGCAAATCTCTGGTCTGCCGGGTGTTTAGTAATGAAACCAAAATACCTGCGGAGAAGACAGGGAATACAGATGAGGGGCGTCATTAACCGTTCGTTCTTTGAATACTGTATTCTGTCATGTTTCAAAAATAAATAGCCGTTTCACATTTGATCATTCGGCAGTGAAGGGGTGCAGTCTATATGTCTGATGTCTGGTACACTTGTTAGTTTCTAGCGACGCCTGGTGGTAAGTTAATGCAGATGAACGCTAGCAGAGGGTAAAAACGGTACAGCTTGCGTCCCCTTGCTTCTTTATTTCCTAGTCTGACAGCACAGTTAATGTGACCTGCTATTGTAGTCCCTGCGTTTTCTGCCTTCACTTACTTGCTGTTTTTGGGGTGGTAGCCGCAGAAGGAGACGTTCTTCAACTGGAAGAAGTGGCTGCACTCGTTACTCTGTGAACGGGACAGAAAAGAGGCAAAATAAATGTCTGATTAGCATCAAGAAGGCCGCTCACACACGTACTTGCCCCATTATACGGTATGTCTGTATGGAATGAATGTTAAATATTTATAATCCAAGTGAAAGTCCTACATTCAAAAGGCAAAAAGAACAAAATGATTGACAGTATGTTGCAACGACAGCATTTTGATTATTATTACTTTATAATTAAGATGCAAGCAGCATATTGCAGTCGTAGATTTTGCAGGTAGTGCTATACCAAACTACTAAAAAGTACTATAGCACACCTATGATGTTCTTCTGGGAATTGTGATAATTGAAAAAGGGTATTATTATCTGAACAGTGGCTCACTAGAAAGATCTTTATTTGGGACAGTTTGGATTTCCTGGTCCAGTTAGGTAACTCTTATTTTGTAAAATGCACTTTTTACTATTTAAAACACGTTACAGTGCAATATTTTGATAAGTTATAACGTATTAACAAAGAAAAATGGTTTATTGATGTTTACAAATCCAAGTTGCAGACATGTCTCATAGTATGTACATATCGTATGTACAGTTTCATTCAGAGCTATTAACCAAACAAACAACAAACAAGTTGAACCAATGGCAGGTTAGACTGAAGGCAATTTGTGGGTTGTACTTAAAATGTCTGTAATCTCTATGAGTGATCATAAAAAAGTCTTTTTAGGACGTGTTTCAAATTATTTTTGAAGAGTTTGGGATTGACAAATTGCATGATTTTTTGAATCTACAAAGGTCTTTTCTGACAAATGTTGCTTCACCGCTACGATATATTTTGTGTTTTATAAGCCCATGTGGAGATGGAACATGTATGTGTATATAATGTATCTTAAATTATCATATGTTCGTATGAAAAGTGCTCAAAATGGAAATACTGAAGTAAGATCTCCTTTAAGAAAACGCCCCGTAACAACTATGTCTGCAGTCTCTATTAGCAGCCACATGGGGGCGACATGCCTCAATAGTTCGATGGGATTCTGGTGTGAGGACGAGCTTTTACTTGACAAAACCTCATGAAGATCTATTTCGCATTACAGACAAAGGCACGGTTTGAGCACTCACTCTATCGCGGGCGTAATAGTCCTCTTGAACTGCAAGCTTGATGCCTTTCACACTGATCTCCAGGATGCAGGAGGAAGGCGGGTTGTACTTGACTGTCATCCGTCTGTTAGTGGCAATCTGAAGAACAAACGGAAGAGGTGACTCTCTTTGCTGATGTAAAAAGCTCAAAACTCTGAAAAAGACCATTTTATCCTGTAATCCACTTCTATACTGGATGATAATACAGACGTAATACTATGTTGACAGTGTTCTGTGTTGGAAATAGTCAACTTGTCAATCTAATGTTTGAAAACTTAACAGGAAGCTTGTGAAATATGTCAATCCTGTGCAATATTACATTAATTCTTCAATTGAAATGTTGCCGAACAAGAGGCTCCTTTATTGATGAAATGTTGCCCCCTATTTCTTTGGAGCAGGTAACCAGGTACTACACATCACACCTTTTAGAGTCAAATGCTTTACACACTCAAACACAGACACTAACGTGCACAACATGGGCCTCGTACCTTCTGCATAGCTGCACACAGAACATCGTTTCCTTTGTGGGAGGGCACTTGAACTGAGCCCAGGAACTTCAGCCGGTATCTGTCCACCCATTCACTGCTCTTCACTGCGCAGGAAAGACAATTTATTGTCGCTTTAAAATCCAGGTTTTGTAGCACATTTAACGAGAAAAAGAAGAAGCAGTTTTTTCAGCAGAGGGACAGTAATATATCTGTTGTAGTTTGATGGGGTTGTTGGTCAGTACCAATGACTCAGTACATATTTTAGCATCTCTCCGAACACATTCATAGTCAGCCTAATTGAATTAATGAGCGCGGCAAAGTCAGTACCTTTGTAGCTCTCAGCGTCCTTGGTCACCTCTATAGCGTAATACGCTGGGAAGATCCCACGGGCACCAGTTCGCATGTTGTAGCCCTCGTACCAGTAATCCTCCGACTGGACCTCCACCAGCAGCGGATCATCCACCTCCAGCTCCAACTCGTCGTCGTGACGAGGGACGAACCTGTGGCGACGGATGAGGTTATGCAAGGGATCTGAGGGAGCTCACAGGCTTTTTATGAGCTGGATGACACCCTTACACAGGCTGTCTATCTGCCGGCCTGGACCGTTGGCTCAGTCCAAAGGAAAATAACGATGTTTCTCTACAGAGATACGAACATTCAGACAAGCTTTTGTGAGTGCAGAGGGATTATCTGAACTACCTTTTTGAAAACATGGACACTGAACATGTGAAGACTGAACATTCCAGGTGCGCTGACCCTCGTGGTCACCTCTGAATAACTACGTTTAGACCCTGTAGCTGAACCGTGTATTTGTTTATAGGCCTGTATAGGAATCACAGGGTCTCTTCGTAATAACAACCACCTGGGACATTTCATTTGAATGTATGCATAATGTAATATTCAAACCACCCATCTACATTTAAAATAAATGTGTTAATACAGTTGGATAAGCCAAAAGCTACATGTGAATTTTGGACCAATGCTCTTGTGGAAGTATTTATGTTGATGATTGACTTTTTTGTCCTCCATACTCCGCAACCATTGCTCTGAATCAATACATTTGATTCCCTGACAGTGTTATGTGTCAGACAAACTCATGTAAATATAAGAACGATCGCTAAAACTAAAGGCAAGTGATGACTGCATCAATCAATGTTGCAACATTTAGAACGGATGTTGGGATGATGATGTTGCCGGTAGTGCTGATGATGATGCCGTTCTTCCTCACCTGTAGACAGCTCTGTGGCTCTGATCCCGCTCCTCTCCATTAATGAGGCAGGAGTACAAGCCGAAGGACTCTGCACCTTGAAAAGCAGAGAAGAGAAGAGAGAATTGCACAAAGCAGTGTGGAGTGCCAGCCTCTGCAATCCGCTGGCGAAAAGATGATGGACCTTCACTTCAAATTGCAACAAAAGTCCATCACATACACACAGAAAACACAATGAGGGCTCACTGTGTTCACTTTAAAGCTCCCGTGCATCCTATCGGACCTATGAATCACACTTTAATGAAGCGTGAAACAGATGAGCTTTGTGTATTTCTACCTACAGTCCCCTGAGACCCCCCCCCCCCCCCCCCCCCACACTGCACTGCTCAGATGAACTGCATCAGTGTGTCTAATGAGTCCGTGAAACACGTGGACGGCATCCAAGAGTACAGCGAGGGCTATTAGAGGAAATTACCACACAAATGTGTACATTTTGTAAAGCCCTCTGAGGCTAATTTGTAATTTGGGGCTATACAAAAATAAATTGAATTGAATTGAATTGAACATACATTATGAACAAATCTCTGTAATCAGCCGAATGAAGGTGAATCCTTCAGCCGATTCAGCTGAATGAAAATGTCATCAACAAAGCCACTCACTGCCTGTTACTTCTTCTCTTCCTCAGTCCTTTCCAAATAGCATTTCAAGGACTGCCATTGCAACAAGACTCAGCTGACTTATTTATTTTTCCGACTGTGTGATCAGTATTGACGAGAGAGGCAAATACATGAAACCGCAAGCTGCTTTTGGCTCAGTGTCCCTCCACCCAGCAGGCCACCTAAACGTCCAGCTGGGTTTCTGCCCTGAACGCGCGGCTGTCGGAATGCTGATAACGACATCAACAAAGCAGCAGAAAAAACTGCGGCTTTCATTCGCAATATTTACAAGCTGTGCTGGGTATTGTGGCCTAAATTAGTACAACTGGCATGTTAATGACAGTTTCAATCCACTGGTATGATCAAAGCTCAAATGCTGTTCCCCAACTAGTTTCAGTTGTGATTCTACATGACGAAGTTAAAGCTAAGTCGGTAAGACAGATCGTCACAATATCCAGAGTTGCACGTCATGCCTGAATATCTGTGGCTTTCAGCCTGACCCACCACGCTGCCAATCCGTCCAGACAGCGTCCGCTGCTGTGTTACTCTGCGTTTAAAAGGGAATTACGCGGAGCAACGGCCCGCTGTCTCTGTGTGCTTCCTGGTTGTTTCACGCATAATTCCACTGTATTAAGACATATCCACATTGTCAAAATGTAAAATCACGTCTGAGACAAAGAGGAGGCAAAATGGATGAAGAAGAAAGTACTGATGTCTAAAGAAGCTGTGATGTCACAGGTATTGGGAGGCGACCTCATACGCACAACAAAGCGTCTTAGTTTGCATGTCTTTGCGTGCTGTATGTCTTTCTAGTTAGAACATACACATAACATGTCAATTAAATTTTGATTGACAGCTATCTCATTTAATTTTTTATAATTATGACCAAAATCAATAAAATACCAAATGGAAGAAAATCATCATTTGTTCCTTCACTGACGACCTCCCTCTCAGTGAGAAAATAACCGTGACTTTGACCCCTTTGACACATGTTCTTTTATGACATGCTTGGCTGAACAATATAGCTGACTGTTATAGCTATCATGGTTTTAATACAACTATATATTTTTTACCGTCATAGACAATTAACATATCAAATAAAAAAAAAGTGACTTACTGGAGGAGCGAGAGCGTCCATTCATGAAGACGTTGAGGAACTTCTTGGAGAAGTGCAGGTCGACCTCTGGAGTGGAGTCCTCAGACAGACAAGCCGTCGCCTCTCTCCTCACTCCTCCTATCTGAATGCCGTCCTCATCATCATCATCATCCTCCTCCTCCTCCTCCTCCTCTTCCTCTTCTTCCTCCTCCTCGTACTCCTCCCCGATGGCCGACTCGTAGGGAGAGGAGACGCAGTTGTCGTAGACGGTGGCGGAGTCGCTGTCGTCGCTGTAGCCTTGGTAACACTGCCGGAGGCTGACCAGTTCTAGCTGAGCGTGCTCGTCCACCACCAGAGTGTATTTGACCGAGTCATACGAAAGGCCGCTGGCCTCCGAGTTCATGGAAGTTCTTAGTGGGACTCTGCGGCCACCGCCATCCCCCGCTCCTCCCCCCTTCTTCATCGTTCCGTCCATTATTACCCTGTCCACATCCTCATCCTCGCCGCAGTAGCTTTCGTCCGTGGCGTCCACGTACTCCACCGATGATCCGGGTCTCAGCATGACCCCGGCCCCCGTTCCCGCCCCCTTCAGGCTGAGGTCCGGCGTGAGGGAGGAGCGAGCCATGCTGGGTGGCGTGATGAGGGACTCTATGCAAGAATAATACGAAGGTGGGGGGACGTAGACCTCGTCCTCCTCGTAGATGGAGGGGTTTGTCCGGTCTGGGAGGGGCTGGTAAGGAGGCGGGCCCTCCGTGTCAGAGCTGATGGACATGCGGCCCTGCTCAGTCTGCTGCGAGAGGAAGGGCCGGTCCTGCTCGTCGGGGGGGTCTAGAGGGTCTGCGGAGCGCTGCACGGGAGTTAGGTAGATCTCCTCCGTTGGCTCCAGATGGACGTCCGTGTGGTAGCGGATCCTCTCCTGGTGGTGCCCGTCTCCATCCGCCTTCCCCGCTGGGTACAGAGGAGCCGGCGTGTGGTTCTGCGGCGGCGCCGGCAGCTTCTCCTGAAGCTCGGAGCGAGTCGCGGACGTCGCGGACGAGCCGTGCGAGTGTCCGGAGGTGTGGCTGTGTCTGCAGGGGGCGTCGGTGGAGGTCCCGCGGTCTTTGGTCTGCGCTCCCCCGCCCTGCACCTTGTCCTCGTCGCTCAGACAGCTGTGCTCGCGCGGAGGGGTGAGCTCGCCTGGAGGGAGAGCAGAGGCAAGCGACGACGCACAGAGTAAGTGCACGAGCACGCACAAGGGCCAGACACACGCACAGAGTAAGTGCACGTGATGCCGGAAAGCAGACACGATGGGCAAACAAACGCACAGGCAGACATGGAAACAAATGCAGAAAACAGGAGGAGAGAAAAGTACAAATGGTTAGGTAATCCAGATTACTCGGCAAATTTGCAGTGCAGCCAGGAGAAGACGATGGACGTGTTATGTCATAATCCATGGCCAGCAAATCCGGGTTTGATATTTTCGCTGTGGATGATGCAGCACTGAAGCCAAAGGAGAGGGACGGGAAGGTGAGTTCTGTGTTCATACAAACCTCAGCATTCACGGAGCAGCGAGGCCCATTCAGGACAATACTCTCCTTGAGAGGGACTACATTTGTATTCTTTGTGAAATTGTTACTTAGCAATGCACCATCACAGTATTTGATGCCAATTAACTTTACAGCAATTAACCCTCTTATCATATTCAATATGAAAAATAAGAATAAATTCCTTGTGGGACTCCATTGAATCGCTTTGTAATTCAAATTCAGTGGAATTCTCTCAGGTGACTCCTTCAAACAAACGTGAGGTCAATTAGCTGGTTGACATGAATCGAACCAGTTGTGTTCATGAACGAATCTGCAGGTTTTATCAATCGACTTTGCATCCCCTGAATCGGGCTAATACCCAAATAAGCAGCTCCTTAAAGTTCCTTAAGTTTTCTTCTTCCTGATGAAGATGACATTATACAAATAATATATTTAAATATTATGTATATTATATTTAGATATATTACGATAATACATAGCAGCCTGATGGACTAAATAGTTGATGTCGAAGATGTAATATAGTCTGAAATATCAAATGGCAAGTTGCATCTAAACTAAATCCAAAGGTAACTCTATATAATCTATTTAAGTAATCAAAAATAATCTGCATTTGTATCCTGTTTATTTTCTTGTTGAGACAAACATTAAAACTAATTTCGGTTTAGCATTTGGCTCAATTTCTTTTCTTTGGTGAACACAAGGTTATTGGGTAACCGTATCAGCAGAACGGTTTAATTCTGTATTCTGCCACCATGGCTTGAATGATGCATAAAAGCCAAGTGGATTGAGTATCTGGTCGTGTTTGTAAACGATTGAGATGACAAGTTTCACTTCTTCCATCAGTGGTGAGTTGTTGGCAGTGAGTTTGGTTAGTCTGGCCTCACGTGGTGCTCTGAAAAGAGCTGTAACAATAACCAATGACAGCTCCCAGCTAGCTCGGCCCCGAGCTGGCTAACGCACATACAGAATATAGTGCAGCCTCGGCTAGCTACAGTTAGCTTAGCATAGCTAATCCAAGCTTTGACACAGTCCCCCTGAGGATCAGAGAGGCACACACACAACTGAAAGACTCAATGCAAGTGGCAACTGCTGTGTTCGTAGCACAGGGATGAATAATATCAGAGACAGCATTCCGGTCATCATCAACACAGCAAGAACATTCATTCACAGCTTGTGGGAAAGAAAAGCTCACCTGTTTTAAGAGGCGAGGACGAGCCTGAAACCTTCTCCTGCCAACTGTATTTCTTCCCAAAGGAGTTGTTGTTGAGTGTGTCCTGTGGAAACGCAGAAAAAGAGGAAGAGAGGAAGAAGGAAATGGTGAGAGAGAATAAATCAGATGGGGAGTACAGAGAGAGGTTTGGTCACTGAGTTCTGGATCCAGACACTCAATGTACACAACTTTTTGTCTCCCTTGCTCTCTCTCGCTCTCTCTTATGTCACTCACACACACACACACACACACACACACACACACACACACACGCACACACACACACAAAGCTTTTATTCTGTTGAATGAGCAGGGATTCTTTTGTCTGTGCTCCGTGGTGTGCCAAACCTTCAAGCTACTGGATAAACACCTACACACACACACACACACAGTGGGCGTCTCTTTAGGCCATTTTGGTGGATTTGTTGATTGAAAAGACCTTTTCAATCAACCTTGGCCATTTTCTGATCACAAAACTAGTTCTTTTCTTTTTTTGCGTGTTAGAAAACGGTTTCCTCTCCCTTATTCTTATTTCTATAAAACAGTGATGCAGAGAAGTACTGCGGGGTGTGACGTCACTATTTAGTGCGGTGATACATGCGACCGAGCACTCATGAAGGGGGCAGTGAGATACTTGTTACCAGCCTAGTGTTACTCTTTGGTTGCTCATGCTTTTTATTCAATCAGTGAGGAAAGATTTTATTTTAATTTGATCATATTTAACAGGGGTGTCACATTTCTCCAAATCCATTATTCCATTTAACTTCCAATTTGAAAGTCACTCACGATTCAAACTATGCCATTGCTCGACGACAGTCTTGATTCTAAAAGATCAACATGTCAATGTGTTATGCTCTGACAACTGCCACTTAGACTTTCAAATCTTTCTGTAAAAAGACAGACCACATGGTATCAAGAGTGATTTCTGGGGAACGTACCACACTCGCCATATGGTCAAATTTAAATAAATTATTTAATATGTAATAACAAACTTTTTTTCAGCAATCAATTGGGAAAAAACTGTTAAATAAGCTAAAAATAAGCTCCACTAAATGGCAGGTAGGTACTTAACAATAACAGCTGTAGTTTACAAGGTGCACCTGAATGCACCATGAAGTCCCTGTCAGTCAGTGCTCACATGCTTTACCGTACAAAACAATGGAGGCACTTCTTCGAAGTGTTGCACGAGTTATGATTGTCACCTTCATGTCACCATACCGTAGAAGAAAAAGACTGTCAGCATTCCACAGTCTAACCAGTCTCCAAAGTACACATACAATGAGTTACCAGATCATTCTCATCACAGATTCTCACAGTGTGACAAAGTTCAAACACACAACAGTCGCAAAAGAGCCAGAGTTCACAGAAAAGTCACCCTTCTGGACCAGAGGAAGACAGTTGAGTCAAGGGGTCGTGGGTATTGTTTGAATACCAGCAATACCAGAAGTAATACTTTTTCCAAAAACAGCCAAAAACAGCTAAAAAAGAGTGAATATTGGACTTATATGAATGAGGTGGACACGAACATGACTCCAATGCTAATGTTGCTCTGTCACGGCTGGTTACGATGTCAATATAAAACTTGGCGACACGTCAATGTTTTGGTTCACAAAGCCGTCAAAGATCACAGCATCTTACAAATGCATAGAGATGGCAAAGGGAGATTTTAACAGACGGAAGTCGAACTGGAAACTCCTTTGATGACGATGATTTGACGCCCAAAATAAGATCCCATCCTCCTGCTCCGTCCACCCACCCGCTGCGCATGACTCACTTCCCCATCGACGTATGTACGGGCAGAGCTGTCGCTGTGGTAACGAGTGAATCAGCAGCTGGTGAGACAGAAGCATTCGTCTCGGAGGTAACGGCCTTTTTAACCAAAGTGATGAAAATATCATTTTCAGTGACTCAGTGACTCAGACGTAGTGTGAACGTGTGCGTGTTAAGGAAGTGACTCTGATAACACATGACTTTGTCAACCAGACATCGGAGTTCTGCCGTGTGCAGATCTCAGCATTCAACTTAGTATAAGAATAAGATGAATTACTAAAAACAAGCTTTGAGGAGTGTTTGCGTTGATTGACAGGAGTCTCAGCCTATCACACTCAGCTGGGATGGTTGCTTCTTGCTCCTCCCACCTCAGCTCCACTTTTTGCTGACATTTTTTAGGCACAACTCAACGAATGTAGAATATAGGTATACCTTCCAAATCACACACCTACACACACACACACACACACACACACACACAAATGGTACGTCAACATAGTGAGTGTCCTAAAGCCAGGTGAGAGATTAAAGTCGAGACAATCTGTGAAATAAAACCTGCCCCCGTTTCTGCTCAGAGCTCATTATACTGCACATAAGCTTTTACATTCATTTGGTGGGTAAAATAATTGATGTACTCCTTAGAAAAATGGTTGTATTTGTATTCCCTTCAAATATATCTGCCTTAAAACGTATTTTACTGCTTAATACGATTCCTCCCTCTGTAATTCGCTGGTACTCAGCAGATAATTGGGTCTAAAAATATTGCTTTTTCTCAACCACAGGACTCTGTCACTCGCTGCCAAACGATGCAGAGCTAATTGTATATTTTTGCATTTTTACCGATCCACTGACCTGGAAACAGTCAGCCGGTGTGCTGTCTCTCTCCCTCTCTGTCTCTTCTTACGGTACAAACTGCCTGGAGATCATCACTGCTCATCTATCTCAACTCATTTCAATGGTGTCTGCGCTGCCTGACTGATGTTGTGTTCACACGAAAGCGATCTTTTCGCTAAATGCAGGTGTATAAATGGTCTAAGGTAAAAACAGTAATGTCACAGCTGTATTTACGCCGACATGACGATGGAGCAGCCACAATGTTGGGATAGCTGAACGTTCAGGACTCATTCAGAAAACAAGCATTTTAAAAAGTTGTTTGTCGGTCATCTTGGGGACAGGCCTGACTAAGATGAATGCCTTTTTACAAATCTGCATCATTGTTTAGTTATTTCGGCATCCTTTTATCTGTTTATTGCAACTAATCCACAGTAAAAACCTGTTTATTTTGGGTTAATAACGCCGTAATAAACCAGCCGACAAAACTCACCGGGCTCCTTCGGATGATGCTATGAACCCAGACACGATGGCGTTTGGTTTTCAGTGTCTGGGACTTCCACTACATGCACAAAACAGCGTAGTGGTAATTTCGGACACGGCTGATGAATTGTTGTTGGTGTCTACATGCATGTGAGCCGCTCTTCCTCTCTCCGGCACGTCAAACGCGAGTGACAGGTACAAACATAAATGATCCCGCGGTCAAACTCGCTTTGTGTTTGGTGTGAACCTTCTCTGTCAGCTGGAGCCGTTATCGCGTCTCACCTGGAGACCTGCTGGAGAAACAAATCTGCCATAAAACAAAAGAAGGTCTGAGGAAAAATAACTTTCTTTGCTTCTGTGAAAATCCATGCAGGAAGAGTCACCAGATTCAACCAGAACCAATTTCTACACCAACAGAGCATAATGCACTGCAGGTGTACTGTGGTGCTCTGTCATCCGATGTGTGTTAAGTACAGGCCTGTTCAACCTTTAAGCGATAACACTTTGTGTATGTCATCCGCAGCTGAGACAATTCATGCCCCCATCATACCTGATGGACACACGTGCACCCAGGGGGAGTGGCTCGGTGTTCGTGGTCCAAGTTCTTATAGTATTATTCGAGCATGATAAATCTTTTCAAGGACACATTGAAGGCGCTCGGTTATCGATTCAAGGTTTGCGGGAACATTATTCCATTGTACTGCAGTAGAGCAGAGACATGTGTTTCATCCATCAAACAAGCACAAGGAAACACAGCGTTTCTCATGGAGAGTGTCGTCTTTTTATAATCAAAGCTTGAATGTAGTTGACCATATTCTTTATTGTCACGCAGTTACGATTAACATAAAGGTGTCACAGCAGTTTGCAGCGCAAACAGCCTTTCTGACAACCAGGTGGTTCAGTTCGCTTTAAGCATTTGAGTCTGAGTGATCAATTAAAGCTCATGATTTATAGATGAAACTCATAACACAGAGCAAACAGCTATAGATCCTCACATTAAACAGACAAATTCATTATAACACGAAAACATCATCTGTGAATATGGAGAAGCTACGCCAGTCATTAAAGATTCTCGGTTCCATATCAGTGCATGTTCATGCACGTGAGCGTGCCCTACTGGCTAACTCCCATTTACAGCTGATGGATGTTACGTCAACGACACGTTGTCTGTTGCTTCATGTCTTCAGAGTTCATGCAAAGGCCACTTTCGGGAAACCTTCACCCACTTATCATTGAAATATTTTTGCTTTTCTAACTGCTGAATGAAGAGAGTGAACAATGTCCCAGGAGGCAGGAAGACTTCCCAAGAAGAAAAATGTTTCAGAGCAATTATTCCCTTCATGCTTTCCAGTTCTGACAGCTCAAACACACACACACACACACACACACACACGATCACAGGCACAGCAGCAAGAACAGTCGGCTTGTTTCCACCTCATGGAAACTGAGCAAAGAACAAAGCGCAGACAAATACAGAGCTGCTTGGTTGATCACGCTGACAGCCTTCACTGTGGGGGAGTGCGTGTCTGTTAGACTCAGTGGCAAAGTCACCATAGATGAATGTATACATTGCAAAACAAGAGTCCCACCGTGCAGACATTTACAGCTCTACAGAGCCTGGCAGGTACGTTTGACGTGAAAGCGGTCGCTCACGGCCATAAACTCAAAGAGAATTATCACCAACTCTGGTTGAGCCTCTTTTAGAGCATTTGGTTTCACAGCACATTGACTGTATGGTTTACTCTCACTTCTCTCATAACCAGGAGGCTACATTCTGATGAACCCACAGCACACCACCTTCCCAGCACAACATGCCATACTCTGAAAACAATCGCCGCCACAACACACAACCAAGGGCTGAAACAAAATGCCTGTGTTGGACTACACATGTAAGGATTCCTTTAGCACCCTATGTCTACCAGGGGTGCAGCTGTGCAGTTCTGTGGTTTCTTGAGCATGAGGTGTATTTTGTGTGAAATTGCTCTAAACAGAAGAACAGTGTCAGGTTAAAATCAGGTGACACGTCCGCCCTCATGCGCGGACACGGATGGACCAACACACACGTCAGCACTGACCATGATCTTCATCATTTTAAATCACACATTCATAATAGTAACGATGGCGACATAACTCCCCTAACCTCAACACAGTTGTTATTTTAACCCACACCGTGATCCTCTCCTAAATCTCACGAGTCGTCCTTGTGCCGAACCCGAACCCGACCTTAACCACATCGACGTCACATCATGGAATTGATTTAATTCACCGACGAATGATTTAATTTGTCCGATCATATCAGAAAACGCTCGTGTGTAGTTACTCTGCTGTATGAACAGGAGGTGGACGGACACACATGCTCATCTTGACATGAGATCAACATGCATTAATCAACACTTGAGCACACACACATGCTCATGTTTGTACATCTAAACTTATTAATACCGTACATTATGTAGCTTCAAACTTTCTTTCCTCCCAATGTCTTCAACACACGAAAAACTGGTTATTTCTTGCTTTTGTAGTTCGCAGGAAGGAGGCACTGTTGAATGTCGTTTTATGTATTATGGGTTTGTGGTCTTTATGATGCCAGTATTTTATGTCTCAAGGTATGTGCAGGATATGTTTAATACCGTGTCTTTGGTGTACCTCTGTACTGTCTTGTTGGCTCTGTACTGTTGATTGCAGCCGTGTTAAGCACTATTGCCCACTATCTCATCTGATCTAAGCCTAGTGCTAACCTTAAGCCTAAAAGTAACCCCCCAAAGACAAAATGTCTTCCCCCTCTGGGGCATGAAGCGGATATTGGTCCTCACAAAGATTGACGTACACGAACACACACACAGAGTCACGAGCTCCAGCAGCATTCAAACACAAACAGAGACGGGCACCAAGGGGAAAAAAAAATCCCCGTCTTGACAATTGATGCTGTTGTTCAGTCCAGTGGACACATCCTGTCAGAGAAACAATTGTAGTGAATCCAAGAGTGATGCCAGGCACGTTGTTGATACATATTTACATTTGTGTGTGAAGAGGAACCCAGACAGGCAAGACACTCAGACACACATCTTCTTCACTGTAAGTCCACCCCTCCTTCTTATTGATCAATATCCAATCATCTGCTGCAAACTCTGTGTGTGTAGATACGGTTTATCAGGCTCTACCTGTGTGCGCGGCACAATCGAGATGAGGTTAAGGGTCGTGGGTCTCTTTGGCCGGTAGGTATCCATAGTAACAGGTGCCGCAGGGTCCTTGGTGACTGGCGGGGGTGCGATGGCTGACGCCTTCGAGGACTCTTTGTCACAGCGGTAACCGTCAGCACCGTCGATGAGTTCCAAATGCAGCATCTCTGCCTGGATCTGGCCGACGGCACCGAGCTCTGCCCTCCCCGACATGCTATTGGTTCCTCGCCTCACACGGCCCTGCAGGGATTGGAGCAGACGCGCCGTCAGTCGAGGCAGAGAATGAGAGAGAGAGGCAGACGTAGACAGAGAGAGAGAGACTGTGTGTGTGGGGATGGGATGAGGAGACTGAGCTGGCCAATTAGAGGCTTCTGCCTTTAACACCCTCGCTGCCAAACACTGAGCTGCTTAAAGCAGAGAGCAGAGATAAACAATTCAGCTCCTCCACATGGCAGCTTTTACCTACAGTGATGAAGTGAGAATGTAGCAGCAGTTAACCAAATGATTGTCAGGTTGATAAAGGAATTCTTAAGAGTTATGTCTTTGAGTTGACCCACAACCAGCTGTGTTGATCTTGCTCGTTGCCATGTTTCTGGTAACCTATAACCTTGGTACCCTCATGGCTCTAAGGACGGCAATGTTGGTCCACAACCTTTGATCTAGACTCAACAACAACAGTTGATGTATTGCATTGAAATGTTGCACAGACATTCATGGTCCACAGAGGATGAATCCTTCAGACTTTTCGTCCCACGCCACCATGAGACACACACACACACACACAGAGTAATTCCTCCTGTTGCTAGATGTGATGTAGATGCATTGAAATGGACATCAAGTCACTGTTAAGCCTATTACAGTCCTCAGCTCCCTCTTTACTCCACATGGTAAACACACAAACATGCAGGTACACACATATAGGCTCACAACACCAAAGCGGTCAATCTAATAAGAACTACAACACGAGGAGAATGTGAAATTAAATAAAATCGGGCAGAATTAACGGACTGGTTTGCGGCACATTGACTTAAAACGGTTCTAAACCTGCAGTATTTTCATCAGTCTGATTTCAGGGTCACCTGGCAGCTTATTGCTGTTGGAAGAGTCTCTTCTTCCTCATATGACTGCATGAAAACATCCATAACTTTACTATTACCCAGTATCCATAACCCAGTACAGACGGGTAGCATGCACGTCATGAATTACGCGACATTCAGAAGCATTATCTCGTTATCAACGTGTTATGATACTCAGTATTCAGAATCACATAGAATAATAGATTGAAAATAAAATATTCACAATAATATATATGTCCTTGAGTCATTTCTATAGATAAGACTGTGGTCACATATCATGAATCTAAATATGGAAATTGTGAGTCAGTTGTTGATACACTCATTTTTTACTCAATAATTGTAAAAGGCGAAATGATAACTTCATCTAATATCATCATGATAGAATCAGATGCATATCAGGGTGTCGTGATCAGGGGTCAAAGCACTGCGGGAATGAAAACTGAAAAAGAAGAACAACAACGCTTCTTAAAGAGCTGTACCACAGCTGATCCAGGATCAGGACGACAGCAATGTGAGAGTTGTGTTGATTTTTGTCCTATTTTGAGTTTTCATATTGGGGTTGGGAAAATATGGTTGCGATGATCCGCCTGTATTTTCAGCACAGTCAAACCACACCAATGTCTGTCTGTCTGTCTCTGTGCCTGTAATCACACCACAGCCACTCTCCTGCCATCATTTGTTTTTCCTTTTGTCTCTCATCTCTCTCGGCCTGTTCACCTTTTCACCTGCTGACGATCAATGCCTGCTGATGCAGCGGGCCTCCACTCGTCCTCTCATGTTTTATGACCTCAAATAATGCCTGGCCCCTTTAAGAGAAGCCCAGGCCCCTGTTGCTAAGAGACAAGGGGCGACGAGGAGGCTGAGAAGATACTGCTGCCTCCAAGTTACTGATGCTCGGCTCTCGTCCAATCAGAACAGCCCGAGTAGGGCAGTAACACACCAACAAGTCAAATACAATGACACAAGACAGCTGAAAATGATAAATCAAACAAAACGTGCTGCTGAGCTCCATCCAGGCATTTAAACAAATTTAAAAACCAATAGAATCAATAAACTTAGGAACTGAGGAAAGGACGTCTCATATTTCCTTGTTTCCTCTTTCCTCGCATGGTTTCCTTGTGTCTCTCCATCTATCCCTGGTGGGAGGGACTAAGACGCAAGGAAAGGACACAAGTGAGGGAAACGGGGATGCAATTAAGAGATTTGGGATGCACCCCCCAGTCTCTGGCTGCAAATTACGTCCGAAGAGCAAGATGGCCGCTTCTGCTTCCGGGTTATTTTCTCCTCATTCTTGTGGAGACGCGTCGTCCAGCACAGTCTATGATCACTCCCAGTAAACGGCGTGCTAGTGTCCATGGAAATGCATGAATATCAACAAGCAGCTGACTCTCAGCAAGCAACAACATATGACAGGGGATGATGCTCTTAAGAAGGACCAGAGATACAAAAGGCCTTCTCTTGTTTCCGTTTGTGTCGATGAGGCAGCTTCTTCTCTGCTTACCATGTGTGGATGACATGACGTGAGCAGTATCCATGGGGGCAGTGTGTGTGTGTGTGAACACTGTATTGCATGTATTTTCAGCTCTGACACATGGGGTAGGTGAGAGAAACACTGTTGCCATGGAAATAGGTCTCCTTCTCCTCTTGTGAGTGTTTTGCTGGCCTCCCTCTCTGCCTCATCGCTCTCACTCTGCTCTCTCTTGTTGTACTGCTACCTCTCTCTCTCTCTCTCTCTCTCTCTCTCTCTCTCTCTCTAACTCGCCCACTCTCTCTGTATAGCTCCCTCCCTCTTCCTATCTGGGTTAATGAGATCTGTTTTGCTGATGCACATTGATGGAGTGTAACTCTGTTAATAAAGTGTTTTTAAGAGGTAGATAACATCAATCATCTCTATTAGAACAAAGGTTATTCATATTCCCAACTACATGGCTAATATACTGTGCAGAAATATCTTTATAGGGGTATTCATAATAGATTCATAAACACAAACAAACCGCTCCTCCTCATATTTGAATATGATGTTAAATGTCTGAATTGACATGAAGTTCCTACACCCTTTTTTACATGCCTTCATATTCTGGGCAATACATTAACGGTGAGTTAGGGAGCATTTCTTTCGGCTCTCAACATGGCGACGGCTAAGCTAACAGTGCAAACTACAGGGCTAACGGTGTTCACCTGAGGGGGAACCGGTGGGTGAGCGCGTCGCCTACGAGAAGACGGGGTTATCAGCTGTAACCGCCGTATGAGCGCAGTGCAGAGCGGGCGGCCGTTAGCCAGCCAGCTGAGCATGCGCACATGCACCGACGTTCGTCTTTGTCTATGTTACAAAAGAGGGCACAATAACAAGTGTAGTATATCTGAGTGTGGAGATACATGTGTGAGTGTTTCTACAGTCACTTAATGCTATTGCCCACGAACTGACCCTTATCCGACATATGACTTTTTCAACCATTTGCACATGCCACATGACCCCCCAGCACTCACACACACACTCACACACACACTCACACACACACACAGAGTGGTTGAGATAATGCATGTTGTCATTTCATGTCTCTTAGGAACACCAAATCTCTTCATGCTTCTTTGTGGACGTGAGCGGCTCCACATATTGTTTCTCTCTCTGTGTGGAGCTTCTGTTCAACCAAAGGAGCTAAACTCTGGAACGAAGAGTCCATTTCACCACATCTGAGGAGCAGCAAGGAGTATTCAAATCAGACCGATCAAAAAGCAAGAGAAGCGAGGTTTGCGACAGTAACACAGTGCTTTTCTCCCTCTTTAATGTCTGTAACAGAAAATAAATAATTAGCAAATAAAGCTATGTTTAATCTCAGGCAATCTTTCCTGCTACCTGGATTTCAATAGATACAATTTTGACACTACTAGGAAATCCGTCCTGCACACAAGCTGTTGCATCATTGGGGTTTGTGTTCGGCCAGCCAGTGTCTGCTCGCACAGCAGACACTCTTTTCGGGCTACGAACAAAATGAAGAACTTGGTTACTCCTTTCGAGATGCGGGGTAAGTTCCTTGTGTTCAAAAATGTTGTAAAGTTAAATTCCTGCTGCGAAAAAGTGGTTTGAGTCAACAATGTTGAGTTCCTTAGACTCTTGACTTGATAGTTACTGGGAAGGGACTTTCTTTTTCTGTGTCCGAGAGATTAAAAACAATTCCTTCTGCACTCATGTGGAAAGAGGTGTGTCGGAGGACATTTTGAAGAAGAAAAAAAAATGACACTGAGGAACATCCTTGTTGGATCTATATGTTGTCTGTTCATAGATGTGTTTTGGTTTGTGATCTCTCATTATTTTCTGGGAAATATTTTAGCGGTCAAAAGAAGCCACGAGTCGGTGTCACGGAATGAAGTGCGGCAGTGATACACAGGAGACGAACAATACATCTGAATGCCCTTTTGTATTGTTGTAAGTGTACTATAACACCACAACAATCTTAAAATGCTGATGAGATTGGAACCCAGTTTGAACTCTAGCAGCTTTTATAAAATGTCTGCATTAGCTTGGACACGCCCTCCCTCCCTATAAACCCCTTGACACACACACACACACACACACACACACACACACACACACATCCCTGCTGAGGCAGACACCACGCACGCCTGTCTGGGGTGAGTGGAGCTCCTTCCATGTGACCGTCCATTATTGATGAGACAAGATGTATCCTGAAACCCCCCAGGGGTGATGAGCTCACTGAGGTCACCAGTCCGGGCTCAACGCCCCCCCCCCCCCCCGACGTCCTGCTGCACCGCCTCATCATACATTTATAAGCAGGCCGGGTCGCCATCAAACACTTTGCACTTTTAAATAGGCAGGAAAAATAAAGCTGTCTCTAAGTGTCTTTGATGAAGGATAAAATATGGCAGAAGCAGAAAGAACTAAATATGTTTTCATGTGTCCACCTGATGAATCTACGTCCAATATTCACTTCCCGACTCCCGAGAAAGATGTCTGCGTCTTTAGATCTTATCTTTAAATCAGGTAAGTTAAGTAACAAAAGCACAGTGAAATAAATCAACGTTGACTTTTGGTTTGACACAGGACAAGAACACTAGCATCCTTGTCTCATCCATCGCCATCGATCTCCGCCCCAAACCGGCTTTGTCGCCGTTTATACTACACCGCCTGACTTCCTCCTTTGCTCCCGTCGAAACTGCTCCAGCCACGAGAGATCGGTGTCGTCTTCTTCTATTCGTATCGGCGATCAACCATGTGAATAGATGACAACGGCCTTCTGAACCTACTGGTGAGTGTAGCCGGCTACTTCTGACCCCTACCAGGCTGACGCCGATCCAATAGGCTGATAGCGTTGAAAGCGGGAAGATCGAACAATGTTCTTACAGTTTCACAATCGCCTCCAGTAAAATACCAACTGCTGCCTTCAAACTTGAGCGTGTTTAGCTCGTTGCAGTGCACCTTTAGGCATAGTGAGGGCATAAGGCTGAGATACTGTCTGATGTTTGAGGGGTGACAACACTAGCATGGGGAGACAATCCACCATGAACAAATGACATTCTGAGACTGACAGAAGGAGGGGGAAGCATATTGTTGAGACCAACCAGCAAAGCCTGCTCTTTCCCTACAAGACATGCTGACGTCAATGACACGTGCTGTTTGTTGTTGTTGCCGCTGTCAAGCAGCCATTTTGGATTCTGAACTCTGTGAGGCCCATGCAAGGTGATGCGTCATCAGTCCGAACACACACACACACACACACACACACACCTCCAGCCGAGAGCCCTCACATTCAACAATCTGGGCTATAATTCGCTCCCTGGATAGGAGGACCAGAAAAAGCAGAGGGAAAGATGAATAAATGGCTTTTCAACCGAAAAATGTCCCCAGCACTCTGTGACGGCTATTTCCTCATCTGTCAGGTCACCGCCTCCCTAAAACAATCAAATACAAGTAACAGAAGAGAAAATCTCGTATAATTGACACTGAAAAAACCCTGGACCCTCCTGTTGCCTTGGTTACTGTAGCAGAGCCGAATGGAGGAGGAGGGGTTGATAAGGGCTTGACTGGAGCCGGAGAGATCTAACAGAATAATACATTTACCTCTGCTTATTTTCTCCCTCTGTACCTCTCCACATCGCTCTCTCTACTAGTAGCGCTCCAGTTTTCTTTAACGACCCATTTCATTTCAATACCACTTGAGAACACCAGGGTGCTGGTGGGACCCCAAAACTTTCTTCACCAGAAAATAAAATAAAATGAAAAAAATCTCCAATCTCCCATTCAATTTTCAGAGAACTTGAACAAAGAGTAAACAGCTCAGTGTGAATTAGATAGATCGATAGATCGATAGATCGATAGATAGATAGATAGATAGATAGATAGATAGATAGATAGATAGATAGATAGATAGATAGATATGTACTTTATTCATCCCCAGGGGGAAATGTGTATGTTACAGCAGCAAGACACACCAAAAAGCAAAGTAACAGAGTGACCAAAATATTAAGTGTTAAAAAATGCACAATACATACAATAGAATAACAGAGTATGACAAATGAAATATCAGAAGATAGAATATATAAGATAAAACAAAAATGCACAGTATATACAATGAAATAGAGTAGTGTTAAATTATCTGACTAGATATTGCTGTTGATCGATATTGCTGTTGATCGATATTGCTATTAATAGATATTGCTGTTGATCGATATTGCTATTGATAGATATTATCTGCCTAGAATTATTCAGATAACCAGGATGCAATCGTATGTGATCAGACTCAAGGTTTTTACAGAGCAGCTCTGTTGGACGAGGCCTCTCTGCCTCTGGGCTCCTTTGCTCTGCTGGCAGGAAGCTGAATGGAGCAGCTGTTCAGGACAAAATGCCTCATAGAATTCCATGAAATGAGCACGAGCATAAAAATTGTGTAAGCCTCATTATTTAGTTATTTGTATTTTTCAAAAAATCGGGGAAATTACTGTTGTGTACTTTCA
Source organism: Melanostigma gelatinosum (assembly GCF_949748355.1). Lineage (NCBI taxonomy): Eukaryota > Metazoa > Chordata > Actinopteri > Perciformes > Zoarcidae > Melanostigma > Melanostigma gelatinosum. The sequence goes on from NC_136635.1 coordinate 29,341,117, forward strand.
CTCGTAACAAATAGATGAAATGGGATTTTTTTTTTAAATCAGCAGTCTGTGAAAATTGTATTTCACAGCCCAATGGCACATTGTAAACCGTATAAAGGAGTTGCCAAAGTGAATATTTGAAATAGACCTCCACAGATACACACCAGCTCATGAGTTACACAAAAGTGCTTGGATAGAGGAAGACTTCCTTCTGAGGATATATGTATCTTATTTAACCAATCGTGTGAGAACCACCTCTTTACGGAGGCCATTTACCTTTATATCCGGGCCATTGCAGTTGAGGCTCATCCCGCACTCGTCTGTGATCTCTGTAATCTCCGACAGGTCGTCATCTTCAAACTCATCCAGGCTGATGTCATGGGTCAACCTGGTTGAAGGGGAGGATTAGGGTGAGAAGGGGTAGAAGAGAAAGGGAGGGAGATGAGGAAAGAAAATCAATGTTAATCCCTCGGCATTTATCCGAAGCCACAGCAGTACGTCTCAAAATCTCCTTTCGACCGGATTATCTGTCTGACGGGGTGGCAACGCTAACGTCTCCTCTTATTCTGGAAATACAATCACCAAACTTCTGGCCATTTAAAATTCTCCCTTCAGGTACAGGAAGGCAAATGACAAAACATAAAAGCCACTGGCAACACTTTCACACCACGAGCAGGAAACCGTTGTATATCCCTGGTCGGTGACAACATCGGATATCTGACTGGTGGGGAAAGTGATGGGACGCCCACTGGTTATTATTGCCTGGATATAGCTACACACCTACAGTGACGAGAAGACTGAATCATAGTGGGAGTGGGAAATGCTTAATCACAGATGGCAGCTCAATGTATGAGTTCACTGGAACAAAAATGATGACAGGCTTAAGGGAAGAACTAACCCCTCACTTAATGACAGAAACTAAACATTTCTGAGTTGTTTTTCAGGAGATACTGAGTTTAAAATTATAGTGCAAATGTTTGTTGTTAAAAATAACAGTAGAACTAAATTGCAAAAGTTATTTTATCCAAAAATCAACAAGACTAAAAAATTGTAAGAAGCCTAGGTGGCCTTCGGAGGCCACAATGTTCATCATCAAATGTTAGCCATCCTCTGAGGAGCATGACTATATTCAGCAGTGTTCACAGCAATGCGTCTAGATTGAGGTGGAGTGTTGTTCGCCCCATAGTGCTGCCCCAGGGAGGGGCATAACAAGGTGGCTCTAAAAGTAAGCCCATAGCATCCAAAACCAGGGAGGTTCATCCTCTGGGGACCATGAATGTGCTTCAGGAGATTTAAGGGCATGCTTTTGTTGTTTTTTTGTGGATAAGTTGGCATGACAATGGTGCTGGGCGATGGTGACCAAAACCCCCAAAACATTAGGATTCATCCCCTGGGGACCAGGAATATCCACTGTAATTGTCATGCCAATCAGGCCTGTTGATGATATATCTGACAAACTGATCGACCCCACTAGTAGAACAACTTTGAAGTCAATAACACAACGAATCATATAACTACAAGGTACCCAGTCACCACCAGCATATTGATACAGTGTGGCTGTTCTGGCTGTCATCCCATGGAGGCACAGTACTTCTTAATTGACTGATCTTACATCCAAATGTCGATACTACAGGTCCAAGAAGACACTGTTTATGTTTCGCAGGGAAGACTATGATTCACTGCTCTTGCAGCAACCCTGAAAATCAGTCCAGTGTCAGGCAGGGAAATGTTCCGTCCTGCTGTCTGTGGCAGGATTCAATTAGCTTCCAGTCAACAGTGCTTCACTTTTCCCCATCTGTAATTATGTCCGCCTGTTATCTCGTCACCCTGCAGCCTCCTGGGCGTGACGGGCCGAGTCAAAGAGCAGGGAAATGTTATTAGAGGGAGGAAAGAGATGATGGCAGTTATCACAAGGAGCATAAAAGCAAGCTGTCGGAGAAACCTGGTGAACGAGCTGTGATCGCCCTGTTGTTGCGTGATGCTAATGCCATTTCTGGATACATCGACACTGCAGCTGTCTCCTCTTACAAAATTACGCACAGCTGCGGCCGTCTTTAGCCGCCGCGTGGTGGAATTTGGGTATGGGAGTTAAATAGCCTGGGTTGAAGCATCTGTTTACCGCTATAATGAGGCCCTGGAGGAGGCAGGAGAGCATGAGAAAGAGAAAGAAAGTGGATCTATTGGTAAGGGATAGAGGATATCAGATGGGAACACCTGATGGAAAGAGAGGAAGAGAGGGAGAAAGAGACTTTAAAAAATCACCAGAGGAATAATGCACCTTCACTGAACTATCCTCCAACTGACAAAGTAAAGCTGCAGCATCAGTAACTTTTTATTTGTGTGCTTGAGTGTGGGATTGTGTGTGTGTGTGTCCATCTTGCATACTGCTGCACCAAACTGCATAATAACTTGGGTGCTTATTTATGGCTGCATTCCCAAGGACCTCTCGTAGGGTTGCAGTGACTCACACTTTCTCAATCCAGAATGCCCGTAGGTTTGAATGGTTGTCTGTCTCCGTGCCCTGCGATAGTCTGTTGACCTGTCCAGGATGTACAGTACCAATGTGCGCCTGTGCGTCCTCGCTATCAGCATCACTTACAGGGAGGAGGAGACTAGAGGGGAGAAAGAAGAGTAAAGGGATGAAGGATACGAAAGACTGCATGCCAATCGGAGCCCCATCGGCCATAAGTATGTCATTTATATTGACCCTGAATTGCAGGCATTGATCTATAATTAGGACTTTGCAAGGACAAAAGAGGGAGGGGAGTCTCAAGAGTGGTGAACGAGAAGCGAGAGGATGAGTGTGGATCAAACCCCGAGCAAAGTGCAAATGGAAGTGACAGTGAAAGGATGGAGAGAGTCGTGGGGACAAACGTGAATGGAGGGAGGGGAAAATGAAGTACTGGGAGATAAACCACCTGGACAGGACAGGGTGACCCCTTTGCTGCAGTGAATTGTGGGTAAGCAGGGCGGCACACACCAAAGAAAACCAACAGGATAGCACAGACACAGTTTCACAGACCTGTCAATTAAATCAACTGATTGATGCGTTGCAAAATCATATGAGTGTTCGTGAGAATGTCTTTGGTCGAGGACAGCCCTCATCGTTAGTGTTATTAGTAACACCTGTGCTTTTCCTACTACTAGATTTGTTTTCCCAAACTGTGAAGACATTCTAAATCTCCTATGAGACTTTGCCACTGCAAGGGTGTCCTCCTAAATACTCCCATGCCGACTTTCAAAATCACTTTTTGGGCATTTTGCATTTATTTCTGACAGTAGAGAGTGGAGATATGGAACTGTGAGAAAGGAAAGGGGGGGGGGTGACATCGAACAAAGGGCCTTTGCAATAACATGATACACCTGACCCCGAGGCTAAGTTTCAAATCCGTCACACTTTTGCATATACGTATGCAAACAATCAGCACAAACACACACAGACCTAATTATTGAAATAGAAAAAAAAACATCCCACGTCCTGTATGGACACAAAATGGATCTACAAACAGCCTAGAAAATCCAATCCCCTAATATCCTTGTTGGTCTCCCCTGGGATTGTGTTCCTGCACAATGTCCACCCAGCATCATTTCACTCACAGCACCCTCAGTGATCAATGCAGGCCAACTCAGCAGTCTGGCCGGGATGTCCAGGTCAGAGGATCCTGTGACACATTCACTATGTCATCACCACTGGAAGTGACACGCTGCAAAATCATTTGTGGTAACAACAGTCTGCCACCGATATCATCACCGTGACACTGTTACCTCACACGGCCCAAAGAGCACCCAGGCACCTCAAGGGAACTAGTTACCAAGTCAGCATCCTCACATCGTTTTGGCCTCTGTCAGAAGAGTTGAGCGCAGGTTTTAAATTGTTATGCCTTGTTGAAAAGAGGTCAAGAACGATGAAATCTGTTGTACCAGCGCTCTCTCTCACATATTTCGCTTAGCGCTGTTGGCACTGTTAGCAGCGAGCCGCTGGCTTAGCCGTTGCCATGTGGAGGCAACAGACAGCGTTGCCAAATGGGAAATGTTAAACTATTGTAAGAGAGGCTTAAAATAATCGTATTTTCAGGAAAATGATTGTATACCAGTCATAACCACGAGAACAAATCGACCCACATCTGCTTTTTTTTAAGCAAGCATCTGACCATTTCTGCATTAGCCTGACGTCTGCAAGGCTGTTCACATTCTGCAGGAAACAGTTAAGGCCATCAGCTAAGCTATTAAATAGTTACCTAGAATAAACCCAACTACTAATTGTGAGTGTCACAAAATGGTCAAATTATCGTACACTGGCACTTTCGACGTTATTGATCGTATAGACGGCAGAATTATCGCACAAGTATGAATCTGGCAACGCTTATGCTACATGCTACAGTGCTCAGCTGTTCCAATGAGGAAGGCCATAGCTCCAATGTGGAAACTGAAAATGTCTTATTTATATTTCTGTATGTTTTAAAAACACACTTACAGTCAATATGACAATATGAAGTTGTACCACAGCTTTTAGCTTTAGAGTGTTTTTTTTGGAAAGGTTCGCACACAAACTGACTTTTGATGAAGCATGCATGTGTGTAAAAGTCCTCTTGTAACATGTAACAATCATAGCTAAATGCTGAAACTTCAGATGTAGTTCTTTATTAAGAGACACTCAATAGCAGCTCCAGGAAATCACAGTCACCGGAGAAGACTCAGAACATCTCTGAAGATACATTTTCTTTTCCACAAGAGGTCGGAGTCATTTACTTCTGATGTATCTTAAGCCTTGAGTTCACCTCTCCGGGGAGGTTTTTGACATTTCATGTGCCATTCAGTGATTTTTAATCGATCAGCATGTATGATCTTTCTCCCACAACCCAGTGCAGGATTCAAAATGCCCCTTCAGAAACATCCCAGACACTTTGTCCACAGTGTATGTTGTGAGATGACATGAGAGGGCACCAACACTGCAGTTTCAGTTTGTTTCACGAAGGATTTTGGATGAAGCCCTGCGTTATTCTGACAGTGGGGGGCTGACAGGGCAGCCTACCGGCCTGTTTGTGCCTCCTCGGCCTGCCTCTCTGCTTGTGTTGATGAAGGACAGCATGACCTCGCGCTCAGGCCGCGATGGGGCATCTCATTAGTCTTCATCTGAATCCAGCTATGACCCAACAGCACTGCATTGACCTGATGCTCGCTGGCGGACCTCGACTGCAGTTTTTGTTCACAAGTAGCGCGCAAGGTCAAATAAAGACAAGGGCCGTCACCTTTTGTTTTATTTTCACTGAAAATTACCGAGATTTTCTGTTAAAAAGGAAAATAATCGGCTAATAGCAACTTTCACCAGGGCCCAAAAAAAGACGCAGTTCATGCAGTTGTCGAAAAGGTCATGCTGTGGTGAAGACGAATCAGAAAAAAGCTTAGAAAGTAAAGAGAAAAATGCAACTAAGCTACTAATTATAGACCAAAATCCCCATTGGCTTCAGTGGAAGCAGGACAGTCATGATACCGACACAACTATGGATGTTTTACACTTGCAAATCTCTTCATGTTCTGCTTATTTAGCACCAACATCTGTGTTCTGTTGTTATAATTGAATCACCTCACACAACGTACACATTAAGCCTCACGTTTAGTCGTCACAGCAGACGCATGTCCATTCCCCCCCCCCCCTCCATCTCTCCCCAATAACTCACACATTTATACCCCCGCTGTGAGATTACGAGGCTGCAGACAGTCGCTCACTCATCAGTTTCTTCCTCCTGCAAGGACAGGACCCGAACAAGGATCAGGACCATCCCATCAAACCCCCCCCCCCCCCCCCCCCCCCCCTCTGGTCCTATTTCTGGTGAACATCAACCGGCAACCTCTGCTGCACGCTCTACCTCCCGCCATATGCATCCACTCTCCTTCAAGGGCATGCCTGTCCTGAGCTTTAAGAGGCGAGGAAGCAAGGAAACAAGGAAACAAGGGCTCGTTAGCTGCTCCACGCCCACAAGGTCACACACAGCCATGTTGCTGCGTGTGCCAGCAGAAATAAAAACCGCACGGGGGAAGAGAATGAGAGGTGCCCTACCATTTCTCCCACTGGTCCTCCATCCAACCCTCTTCTCCTTCCCCTCCCGAGTCCATACTGGAAGTGAGGAGGGCATCCACAGCTGAGAGGAGAGGAGGAGGAGAATTGGGGTTAGAAAGTGAAGGAAGGAGGGAGGGCGGGAGAGAGGGAGGAGCGAGCAGGAAGAGAGCCGGAGGAGAGGGAGGAGGGGTGCAGCTCCCCCGGGTCGATGGGAGAGGCGTCCGACTCAGAGCCCCGCTGCTGCTGCTGCCGCTCATCCGGAGGAAAGAGGGAGATGGAAGAGGGGAATTATTTAAAGAGGAGGAGCGGAATCTGCTGCCGAAGAGTAGCGTTATATAACCTACTCCTCTCTCTCTCTCTCGCTCTCCCTCTCTGTTTACTCTGTCTGGTGTGCATCAGATTTACTACGCCACTGCAGGAAAGTGCTGGTGTTAGCAGGACATCCAACGCCATGGCAAACAGGGGAAGCATCAGCTCAACAGGACACTCCTCTCTCTCTCTCTCTGCAAAACACAGTCCTGCTCAATTATTCACGAGGGCCCATTGATCATAAGACTCCTAAATCCCTTCTCTCTCTCTCTTTCTCTCTATTCATCCTCTAAAAAGGAAAACTCCAGTTTATCACACTGTGGGTCTTATTTTTTTTGGTGTGTCTGGTGGGTCGAAGTCTGTCTGTAAAGTGGAATGGATGTTTACAACGAACATTGAGTACAATGTTATTGTTGCAGGTGGAAATGATGGCCAGATCTACAACAATAAGGTCAAAATATGAACCTGTTATTTGACATATCTTTGCTCATTTCGGCAGGTGGTTAAACGTCCTCTTTTAAAATCAATGTGTCTGGAACATGAACTGTCCAGCATCTTATGTGCAAAAGCATACGCACTGTATCTGGGCAATAGCATTTTATACAGGAGCATCGTGCTGATTGTAGCAACCAAAGGCTTTTTTTAAATCACTGATGTGTTCATTGTATTGTTCTGTGTCTGCTGGACATGTAAACAGGCAACTGTTTGCTGCAATGTAAGCTTCAACAGCTTCATGACACCTAATGTATCAGCTGTGAGCTTGTAATGATGCGTGTCTGCCCCCTAGTGGCCAGAAATCCATGAACGCATGATACAAAATAACAGCAAAAGCTTTTCGTTTCGCCACATGTTTACATTGCAACACCCACTACAACGTAAGGCAGGTGCTATAGGCAAAAGTAAAAGTTGTGCTTTGGAAAACCAAGCCCCAGGATTCAAACATTCCCTCAGAAAGGTCAAACACACTAAGTCCTTGTTTTTCTGCACTCTGAGCTGCCAACACGCAGCCATATGGCCGTACAGCGCGGCCTCGGCAACTGGCCAGAACCGATGGAGCTCACACACCAGAAGAGCGTCAACACTTCCCCCTACACCTGTGAAAAAAACAAGACAAAAACATGCTGAAAGAACATGGAAAGCTATTCAAATACAAAACGTGAAAAGTGTTCTGTATCTGAGAATAAGGAGTAAGATATGTTCATGTTGGTCTTGAGAGACTGACGGAAAAGGGAGAGAGAGAGAGAGAGAGAGAGAGAGAAGTATCCCAAGATGGTGTGTGAGTGATGTTTAATCCCTGTTCAGCTCATCAGCAGAGGAAAAATGAACCCCGTGGCCACGAGGGTCGAGGCAACAAGCTGCATTCCTCTCATAATACCAGACAGAAAGTTCAAGAACAATTAGCTAATTTCTTAATTGTGACACTCAAATCAATAGATTAACTAAAAATAGAAAGTATATTATCAAGAGCCTGCATGTGCCAAAGGAGGAGGGATCTGAATGGCTTGTTGAATGATGTTTTTTCATCGAGGCAGCCCAAAAATAAAACTGACTGGGTTATTACTACTCTTACTAAAATATGAAAAAATGTTTTGTTAAAATACTTGAAAAACAGGGAAAATAGGAACAAAGCCCTGTCGTTATTAGAGAAAGAGAGAGATAGAGAGTGTGTGTACTGTATAGGAGGGGAGGTGCCATCAGGTGGAATGTGCAGTGTCAGCAGAATTGAGTGACAGCAGTAAATAATGAGCTGCAACCAGATCAATAACTGTCCACTCTGTCAGCTCCTGCTGTGGGTGAAATTCAAACCAGCTCGATTTAAATGATCTCCCTCTCGGAGGATAAAATAAAACTACAAGCTAATTCTGTAGCTTATCCCCCCCCCCCCCCCCTCAAAAAAAACGATGGATCTTTGGACTGTGATCTGTACATGTTAGAACATATGCGTTATACGTGTGATTTATATTCTTTATGCATTTTCCAAGTATGAATATGGCCTATACTAGTATATCTCCAGAGGAGAATACTTGTAAAAGGCCTGATGTGTGCCAAAATTATGTTTATTTCTTTTGAAAATTAGAATGTCATCATCAGATAATTTCCAGTGATATCACAAATCATATCGCGAATGCAATATCAGTCAAAATAAAAGCAATTACATCTTTTTTTTCTCCCACTGCAGGAAAATGGAATAATAACCCATAAATGGCATTTAAAATGAGATAAATATTGAACTGAGAGGAATACGCTTTGTCTCAAGAGGGTTCTCTAGTTTCATTCGCAAAACGCATAAAACGCAAATATGTGATGCTGGAACTCGTACACACCGCTGCAGTTGTTACAGGGACTTGAGTTTGGAGCACATCACCAAGAAGCCTGCGACACCACGTGTGTGAAGAGGCTCTGGTTGTATGCAGGGAGCAAACCGCTGCTCGTGCTGCTCCTCCAGGAGCAGACACGCCCAAAACACTAAACAAGCGGCTCAACCACACACTGCGACTCTCAATCCGCCAAACGCAGCCAGCATCATCAGCACTTTCCGGTTGTTGTTTTTTGCAGAGCGGCGCTCATCGCTCGTTCACTCAAGAGCCTCTCGAGCCCCGCCGGCATGCGCGACTCGGCCCCCGCCCCCCCAGGCTCCCTCTCTCCGTTCCGGGGCGCTTACCTGAAGCTGGCCGGGGAGTTCACCTGGATGATGCGGCCGGACGGCGGGCTGGCTTGTCTCTTCTCTCTGTCCGCCATGCCGCCCCGTTTAATGTTCCGCCATCGGCTCCTGCGCTGTGCGGCCGTCCAGCAGAGACACCTGAGGTCCGGCGATGCGGCGATAGGGTGCTGCCTTCGCTGACTGTGGGGATAATAGCGACTCGGCTGAACTGTGCAAGAATGTCTACATAGCCTACTGTGTTGTTGTTTGAGTCCCCAAGGATGTACAAACCAGTTTGCTGTTTTGATTGGCTTCCAATAATACAAAATGAACAGCCTAAATATTGAATATGTAAGTAATAACAATGGCTAAACATTGCCAATAGTATTCAGCAGCAGATCAAGTGCAAAAATGCTAAAATTGACTGGCACTAGATTGTTTGCAGTGTTTGAATGTAAAGACCAGCACAGGTGGGCTGTAATAGGCACAGTCACAATTCAGTCGAAATTCCAACCAAACCACATCAAGGTAACATTTTGGAGAACCTTCCCCCACAATGGGAACTGTTTTCTTACCGTCTGATTCGTAATTTATCATTTCATCTGACTAAAAGCACATCACATTATGTGCATGGAGTTTACGAGGAGACAGTGAAGGCAGCAGGAGCTCCCATATAGAGGAGAGGGGCTGAACAGAGGTTCATTAGACTAATATCTGACCCAATACATTTATCAGTGTGTGACTGCAATGCATGTAACAAGTGTAAATTATCCTGCAGATCTACATACTGACAGTAGTAGTTTATTACAGAAAGAAAACCTGACAGTGTTGAGAATAAAAACTGTTCGACTTGTGAAACAAATCAACAAAATTTCACCTTGGAGACAGTATTTTGCCATGTTGTTTCACAAGAGCTGAGACCATTAAAGAGTCATGTCAGAGAGAAAACGGCAGAGGGAGACACTGTACACAGGGACAGTAAGATCAGAAAAACATTTGTAAGAAATCAAGTGTTCTGCATTATGAATATGAAATAAATAATGATTGTATGCTACCAATAACCAACAAGTTTCATAACGTTTTTATGAAAAATATGAATGTATATTTTACAATTCATGAACAAACACTTCAGAGCAATATGAGGCCACAAAGTAATTGATATTCTACATAATTTAAGTATTTAAATAAAATAAGGGATTGACATCAAGCCGCAGGAAGTTCTGCAGCCATGGACTTCTCTGAGCCCCCTCCACGAACTCGTCCAGCGTAATCTGACCTGCACCACGAACAGAATATCTTTGAAGGAATTATTTACGACTACATATTGAGGAAACCTATTTTTGGAGGGTATTTTTGGTTTTGAGTTTGCAGTCAACGTACCGTCACTGTTCACATCAAAAGATTGAAAGATGCGCTCACACACCTGCTCAGTCGTGAGGTTCTGTGTTCATCGGACACGATGCCTTTCTTTATCGTAGATTATCTGAAAGAAAGAAATCCAGCAATTACACAGTTTCTCATCTTGAACCGATAAAGCTGTTGACAAATTGTGGGGTTTTGATCCACGCTCGTGCCATGTTCTAGGGACGGCAATGTCGGTCTGATGGTCTGTTGGTTGGTTGGTCCACCACTTTGGCCCAGACTCTAAAATATCTATTCTATGGATTACCATAACATTTTGATCAGACATTCATAGACCCAAAATGATCAATAATAACTTTGGTAATCACTAAACCTTTTATCTAGCACAATCATCTGGTTAATCATTAAAAATACTTGCTTACTTCCGATACCTTGCAAAACTACTGGATTTCCATAAGCCTCAGCTGAACTTCGTGCTCTTTAGTTCGCTCGTTTTCAAATAAGTTTTCAAATAAGTCCTTAAAAGTAACACCATTTCTATGCACTGGAGTAGAACTTATATTCAATACTATAAATATCGGATATGAAGTTCAACACAAGACATGACATTGCTGCTGGATTTGCTTCTTAAATAGTTCATACAAAGAATAACATCGAGATGGTCTTCTGAGAAACAAATGAGAACTGAGGCTGAACATCAAGGCAAACTTGATGATGACTTATATCCACAATAAAAGCCCCATCATAAGTACAGAAATCCCGACAGGTACATTTATATGTAGCTGTTGATGGCTCTAGTAGCTAGTGATACAATTAACTTGTACTTATATACTTTTGTACAAAAAAAACCATTCATATCCTCTATTTTTTCAAATGCTCATGATGCTTTTGTGGATCAGGTCCTGGTATGGTAATGGTATGCTTTATTAAGGGCTTAGGGGATTCAGCCATCATCAGTTTCATCATTTAAACCTCAACTTTTCCTACTGTGATGTCAACTTTTCTTGTCAAAGGCCTATATAATCACTCGTTATACCCCTGCCCCATAGCAATTACAATTACATTGTAAACTCAGGTAAACCTGTTGAGCTAGAATAACTAAGTGAGAAAATCCCAAGGGTTTATGGGTCGAGTGACGGGGGGGGGCATGCCACTGAGAGCAGGTGTGCAGTGGTACAAGAGGCGATCTCTGTACCTCATGTGGTCTGGATGTTTAACACGTATCATAACAAAGAGGTGAGCATGCATTTCGGGTCTATTTCAGTTGAAAGAAGAAAGATATATTAGCACACATTTGTCCAGCTGGGAAGCAGGACATGACAATGACTTGTGATGTTTTACTGAACTTTAATTCATAGGATTAAGAAACAAAAACGGTCAGGTAAAAGAACATTGCTTCACAGCATGGACTTTGATTCAATACGCACAATGCGAACGTAATCGTGTTCTAGTAATGTTATTCTTTGCTGAAAAACAATGCAAAAATGAAAAACAGTGAAAAAACACAATAGAAAAGCAGACATTATTATCATACACTATTTACACATTGACACTTTATAACAAGAAGACTGTGACTTGAGCACTATGTATATATATATATAGCTTGAATCGTATTTTAAGAAAATGTAATTAATCTTAACCTTATAAGCTTAATTATTATAGTTGTGCAACTAACAGCCAACTGATGGCCAATTGTGAGAAATGTCTTAATTTCTTCAGTCTGTGAATTAGAAAATTGTAAAATGTGTGTTTAATACATTAATAATGTATTGTATACTAGAATGAATGTATTGTATACAATAATGAATACATAAATGTGAACCCCCCCCGAAACTAAACATTTCATTTAGAGGGACCTCTTTCACGTTACACAGAGTAATCCATTGTTAAAAAACAAGACAAAACGTGAATTACAGCAGTTGTATCAGTAAGCGATGCCTTTTCTAAAACAAATGCCAACGATCCTCTGACTTTTCCTCACAGACGTAATCTTGTCTATTCGACATCCAACTGAGCTTTGACAAGCCTGCAACAAAGCGTTATTCATAACAGATGAACTGAATGATGAAGTGCACCAGTTTGTGCTGTTAACTTAGAAAAAAACGAAAAACAATTGGGCAACATCAACTGAGTAAGAGTGCTCTTTACCTATATTCAAGCACAGGGCCTTGAAACTGTTCTACCTTCCTGACCATAATAGAGTTGTTCCTTGAAAGAGTTGTCTTCTTTTGTCAGACGAGTGAGGCATGTTTCGTTTAAAAGCTCTTTTATACACCAGAGACACGGCTTCCTGTTCATGACTTTATCAAATAGCTGATTTTCATTTTTATTGCGGTCTTTAATCAGTTATCGTGTTGTTTTCTCTTTGTAAAAAGAGACGCTAAGAGGCTAAGGCACTCTAGGTCATGCACATTTGGAATAGGTATATCAGTCACTTTAATTATATTACATACGCTCTGCGGATAGGCTAGGGAGACAAGATCCCACAGGATACCTCAGTGTGTCCAAATTGACCCCGAGTGTCCAACAACGTTTTATATCGTTGATATTTACTAATTGGTTGATGCAACATTTTAGGAAATGATGAAGCATCCCAAACTATGAGATGTTAGAGTACAGTAGTAGAGTGTTGCAGAGTGTAACTGCTGCTGATTTCTTGGCCACAAGACGGTTGTGTCTTGACAATGCTGATGAGCATGTAAGAAAAAATAAATCAGTTTTCTGTTTAATGATTCCAGATGCATATGAATTCCTTTCATGCTGATGTTTTATTTGTTAGTGGGAACTGTGCAATCCACATTGAAACCCCTCAGAGGCAATTAGAGGTGACTCAGATGATCACGCAACAGGGGTTCCAACAGAAAGATGTCCAACACATCGTCCATTGGGTGGAGGGAGAGAGTTTTTTTTAAACTTAACGGTAAACAGCAAAAGGTGGCAAGAAGCAGGACGACCAGATGTCTTCAATAGACACATGGCCATTTATCAGGTCTGTCGTGGCCAAGAGAAGGTTTTAGTCAGACCATCACAAAGAGGATTTTATGAAAGCCATGATGGCTTGTTCCAATCTAAAAGAAAAGAAAATAAGAACAGTAACAAACAAGATTCAAAACGTATACGGTATTATAACACATGCATATTATTTCCACAATACTCTAGGTGTTACTTTGAGTACCCTGGATGTTTACAACACATGTCTGGTCACACCAGTAAAAGGTTAAGTATTTGTATGGGTTCATGATTCGTTGACTCTTCGTCTATTATGTTTCACAGATTCAAGCAAGCCCAACAGGATTCGGCTCTTGAAGGAGGGATTCTCCACTAAGGGGTCCGACCTTTAATTCCTCTGTCCTCATGTGAACTCTTCTCATCACCCATCCGCTGTCAACTTTCACCTTTACAACACATGTGAAGTCTAATATGTATTTCCTGCATGAGTCCAACCAAAAAAAGCTGCAAATATTCAATATTACAAGCAAATTAAGGAATTAAATGTTACAACATGCATTACACCCAATTGAGAGCCTATTTATGAAGATGATTTGTTTCGGGGCATAAAGATCAACTGATGAATATAATTTATTTTCTCAGAACGACTGTATATCTACCATGTCTGATCATGTCCACTAGATGGCGATGTTGGTTCACTGCCAGAGCTGTTGGCCTGTGGGTTGCAGTACGATAACTATCCAAATAAAAACATCCCAAGAAATCTAATGTTGACATTTGTAAGACAGAATGTAGGGGATGAGATGATCAGTGCAATCAATAGTCACAAGTTGTTTCTGTAAAAATACTCAACAGCATCGATATCTCCGATTAAATATGTTTTTCATAGCTTTCACTTGACAATCATATCAAATTGAGTCAATTGATTGTATTCTCAAATTAATTTATCAACATGCTCATTGCTAAATATTGGAACATGTTGTTATACCCTCTGTTGCTTAGCATTATTGCACACAATATATACATCATATTCAGTTTAGCATTTCCAAAATGCCAAATGAATTGAAACATCCTGCAGAGGAATTGTTGTCTCCCCGCATCGTGTTCGTAATTGATTATGAAAACAAAAAGTACTGAAGACGCCTTTTTCATGATATTTCATGTTGTCTGCACTTGAATGTCCACTGGGTGATCACAGAAGATGACATCAACGGCAGCGCCAGACCTCCATCAATCATACCTTTTTCCATCCATTACTCATTTCTTATACAAGCTCTCTGTACTTGCTAGCAATACTCTCTGTCTGTGTCATGGTATTTGACATTCTGTATGTGACAACAGTCTAGTTTTACTAACTAGTGACTGGTATGCTCGTCATTTCTTGCTGGTGACATTACAAGCTAGTTTTCACCACCAAACACATGTGGCCGCTAAATACCATGCCTCCTGCTCATGTGTTCTACCCACTCACTGATAACACACAGATCTGGAAAGTTAATTTGTTTTAGTTGCATTCCCAATCTTTGGTGGTTAATTCCACCATACGTCTGTTGCCAAATTGCGTGCGCTCACATCTCACGTCATCATTGTTGACAAACTGTGCATGGGTCTATAATCCCAAATCAAGCCTTCTCTTCTTTTACTGAGCTTCAGCTTATTGTTACAACTGATGGATGCATGCAAAGGAAGAGAGAACCCAAATGCAGACTGGCAGATTCAGAGAGGATACTTTAATATTGCAAAAAAAAAAACCCCTGAAAGACAGAGTGCAAAAGGCAGGCAGGGCCATCAGGCAGATTACATACTTACAAAACTCCATGCAGCAACAAAGACAACCCGACAAAGGGAAATGGGAAATTTGTAACCGTTGCATGCGCACAAAGCAGGGCCTGAAAGAGGAGTACGCCACTTCCCACGCAAAAGTTGTGATCTATAAAAACAAACTTGAAGGGAGAATGTGCGCACTTGTGCGAAAACTCTGACCCATGCGTACCAACACTTTTGGAGACACGGGGAAACTGGTGATTCAGATGGAGAGGTCGTGAATTGAAGCCAGACGGAACTAAATGTATTATATTTAATTCCTACTGATTCCTAAACACATTTAATTTCACTTAACATAACACTTTACTTTGCACTTCTCTTCATCAGTCAAACCAGCAGTGTTTTTTGTGCTTGAACTAGTGAGTAATAACTATAAGCACATTTCAAATGTCAAAGAAATAAACCAACTCAAACCGTAACTCAAATTTCACTTCATATTTTATCAGTGCTGTCTGCAGAAGAGAGGGCCGGCCTACCGACACTGGTGGTCGAAATTATCATCAGCTGTCATCAACGTCAACTAGTGTTAAGAAACTGCAGAATACAACATCAGTAGTTTTCAACAATGGTCTAATACTGTGCATTCATCACCAAGTACGATCTGAGTTTTCATTGTTTGTGAGTAAAATCGCTGCAGTGAACACAACTTTATTTATTAATTCATGGTTTATTCCATAAAGACATATAAAGCACACAGACAAACTGTACACAGCTGTCTGATGCGAGTATCAGAGCTCACTGGAGCAGAGGAGTAACCATGGTGACAGTCACACACCTTCATCTTCACCACCTCAACGCAACGATCGTGTCAATTAGTCTGGAAGTAAAACCAGTGAGAGCTTTCACACAATCACTCCATATCCTCATTATCAGTCCGAATCACAATGTCACAAGAATACATCAGTAAATAAATAAATGATGTTCACCTATCAAACTTCCTTCTTTAAAATGATATTCAGGGTGGTGGATACCACAGATTGTCCATCTGTCTGCTGTTAACAACACTCCAGTGACACTCGTGATGAGTTGTGTTGCACGATAGATACTCTGGAACTGTTAGGACTGCGTACATGGAAGAAGTAGGGGGAACGAGTGTTCTTCCTCTCCGTAAAGACCCACCGATCAGCAGCTCATTTCTATGCATCAACGTTCATAAGGTGCTTTCCATTGTTTATGGTTGAACGTGGGCGTGTAGAGGGCGGGACATGAGGCTGAACCAACTGTGCATATAAAAGGAAATTGCGTGCTGGCAGGCAAAAATAAATCGGAATATTCTTTGGTGTACATTAATTTCCTCCTTTGAACGTACAACATTTAGTGTGGATCCTACGTTTTATAAACGAGACCCCAGAGCGGGTGCAATCAGTGGGTGACTCGGGGGCGACAGGTGAGCAGGAGGTCTGGTGACTGCAGGGCTAACGAGGGCCAGGTGGAACTAATCAGGGCCGGGCAGACAATCAAAACTGGCGGGAAAACACAAAGGCAAGAGGCGAAGTGATCTGACACCAAGAGGAGCAGTGAGTAACAAAATACAACGGGAAACACAAAACATGAAGCAAATTAAGGAAAAATATAAAGGAGCACAGCAGATTACGTGACATAACAGGTGTTTTTGTTATGAGGTTTGGGTAAAAAAAAGATGGCTAAAGTAATCTCTTTGGATCTCTGGGGTATCTGATAAGACCACCAATTATCTGAAACACGTGCTATACATGTCTTTAAGCCACCTGTTATTCACCCCTGAACTGGAACAACTGATTCTTATGTTTTCTTTATTCATCAATTTTTTTTTCTTCATTTCAAGGAGCAGAGAAGGAAAGTTGGAAAATGGTCAGCGTCCCCGCTGTTTTAGGAAGTTTATTTGTAGATTTGTAGAAAGCCGCGGCTTTTCAAGAAAGCTCCTTCACAGTTTGAGAGGCTTTCACTGAATGGACGCATCCTCTTCAGATGTAACCACAGAGATCCTGAACATTTCTGAAAGCCTTGTACTACTCACATCTATTAAAACCCATCAAGGTACTGTAGCATGTGAACTCTCCTCCATGCGAACATATTCAGCAACCTAACTCCCACTGTCATTCATTCACGATTTATGTTTCTTTGTGTGTGTTGTTAGTGTTTTTCAGTGTAATAGAGAAGAGAGAGGGCCTTAACGTGAAAATAAAGGATATGAGTGATGTGTGTATGTATGTATATATATATATATACACACACATATACAAGCTTCTTTAAATACTTTAAGTATTGTCGACCCCATTAACATTTTGTGCCAACTAAGCAAAAAAACATCCATTTATTTTGTACTGTGTAATTGCATCTTTGCTTGTGTTGTCTCCAGAGTGTAACTTTCTCCTCCACCGTTTACTTTTCTAAATTTAACCAGCCACTCACTTTTTACCAACAACCATTTTGTAATTGTTCTCATGTAACTTAACTTTTGTGCTGCGTTTACTTGGTCCTGCTTTGAAAAACAAAACAATTAAAAATGTATTATTAATTAATTTATTCACCTCAGGTGAAGCTTTTATAATTCTCTCAATCAGTGGAGGTATGCATCTTTAAAGTTGGCTTGTAAATGTGATACGATAATAAACAAACCTGTACCAATGCGACCTCCTCTGTCCCGGGACCCTCCCATCGGAACAGGAAACCCCCCAAAAAAAACCTTTAACGGGAGAATAAAAGGGAAGAAACCTGAGGGAGCGCGACAGAGGGATCCCTCTCCCAGGATGGACAGAAGTGCAAAAGATGTCATGTGTACAGAATGAACAACATAGTTACGACACAATGAGAGTAGTAACCATAATAATTATGGAAAAATTACGACTACTAATAATAGCAGCAGAAGTGGATATAGTGGAATAACAAATGATAACAAAAGCAGTAATGGTATCGGCAATAACAAGCAATGTGACTACTAATAATGACAGTAGCAGTGGGTGTCAGGCAGGACCACGGCAAGAGGCAGGACCAGGGTCCAGATATAACCACGATCCACGGAAACCTGCGAAGCAAACTCCAGACAGTGCTTGTGATTCCACCTGACGTGCTGCTCTGCCCTGCTAGGGCGACTGACAAGAGTTAATATTAGACGCACTACTTGGAGTTCCAATGAATAGCCGTTGTGTAAATCGTCTTTTTTTCAGCCATAACAACTTTGTGAAGCCATAATATTTGAGTTTGTTGTTGAGCTCTCGTGCTCCGTGCCTGCATCATTGTACAGTGTTGTCAGAAAATATCCATTGTAACACTGTGAGAGAAGCAACATCCGTATTACATCATCGATTTTTAATCCCTTTACTCGAATTGTCTTTAAAAATGAACATCCGGTAATTACAAAGAACAGGTGTTTAAACCTCCCTGGTTCTTAAAAGGATGAGACCCAGGAGATTATTGTTTTGTTTTGATTTCTGTAGAGTTATGATTTTTCAATAATTGCCCAGTTTTATCCATTTTGTTTTATGGGAAAAGAAAACATCAAGGTCGATGCAGCTTTTCTTGTGACTCTTTTTCCCGCCTGACGTCTCATGATGAACAGTCTGCAGAGGTCAATGGTCACCACTGCTTCTGATGAAAGCGAAGAATAGCAGAGACGATAGGAGGGCAAATAGATTTTTTTACAACTTTGTCTCTGCACAACGCTTTGTCAACATAAGCTCCTAATTCTTACTTCTTCTTTTCTTCGTGGGACACACGGACACAAAAGGTAGTCGTTAAAATCCATCCTGCAGCCAACAGGACAAATGCTGAGCAAGGACTTAATCTCTCACACTCCCCATTTGGCTTAAATTAATAGAAAATCACGAGAAAGTTTAGATATGATTTACATAACAAACAGGGAGGGGACCTCCGAAATGTCCCTTGCTAGCTAAGAAGTCCCCTGTTGGTACATGTGTAACAATGTAGAAGTCCAATGTTGGATAGGAAGGTAAGTGCACACACACACACACACACACACACAGACACCAATTTTAAGCTTTACAACGGATGTCCCTTGGTCCTTTGACCCCATTTCTCATGTGCAATGACCAGCAGTCAGAATGGGTGACATTGAACAATATACAGCTTTATGGAGACTTATGGTCTCTCAAGATACCAATTTACCACCTAAATATGAGATTTCTTACCAGTTAGGTTAAACAAAAAATTCAACCAAAACTATAGGCTCACCAAACATAGACGTAAAACAAGAACACCACAACAGTGCTTGCATTTGGGCTCTGAATATTTTGGGTAGCTGTTTGGTCCTCTCCAGTCTGGTTAAATGTAGGAGGTTAAACTGTGATTTGTAAGTCTGTTTTATGTTATTGCTATTCTGTGATCCAATTTCAATAGTGCTGACCCTGCAATACTCTTCTATTTCTATTGTGATGCTTTAAGAATAGCTTTGCAAAAGCTAAACACCTGATAATATTCCAGCTTGTTAAAGACATGATTGTTTACTGAGGCAGGAAGTTGTTCCTATTTGAATCTACATTTTGATGCTCGGCTTCCAGTTTGTTTTACCAATGACTGGTGATTTCTTCTATTCTAACTCAACTGTTGCTCAGAAGGACCTTTGGCTCTTCCTGCCCTTTCACTTGTCAGTCGGGTTAAACCATTGTCCAGCGTTTGGGTCTCCATCAACAAAACATGACTTTTTTTTCTCAAACCCTTCTCACAAAATAACATCCATTTGTAAAGAAAACTTTCTACAACTTAAAAGCATAAAAGACAATTCCAAAATACAGAGTTTACTGTTACATATGTTACTAACAGTTTACTGCACACACGCTTTGAAGCCACTTTCATTTCACGGACAGTTTTTCTATTTTCCACAAAAGCCTGCAAGCACCTTCGATGCCTTCTAAACAGTGAATGTAGTTATTTTGGGCTGATTTAGTGTGCTCATGAGAACCCGAGAGTGTGTTAGTGTGTATTTATAAAGGTTTTTTTTTGTGAAAGGGGTGTTGTGGGGATAGGAGGCAGGGTTTGGGTTGAGAGCTGTAGGAACTTCTGAATCATTCATACAGTTTTATCCCAGCAGCACTGCTGAGGCAAAGCAGGAAAAACACCCATTGGTACGTGCAGGAGGCTACAGAGAGACAAACCAGAGTGAAAAGCACCAGAGCACAAATATCAGCCCGATGCTGAACAATATCCAAATGTGCTATTACTTTCAAAAACAACATTTAAATCTTTCATTTGAGCGAAATGGATTTCTTCTCCTGAAACACCCCCTCAGGATTTAGAATCAAGTCTTCATCTGTTAGTCACTCATAGTCGTATACAGTGTTTGTCTAATAACATAAATCCCAGATTAACACCAACCGTTAACGAGTTGCTTCTTACCCCGAGGCCTATATGTCTGCCAAATGTCACTGAAATAAAGTCTAATGTTTTGCAGTTATTACATGGACAGATGGAGACTAATTTAAGATCTGAAAGTGAGACTCTTGTCGAACTCAAGATCCCTTTCTGGGAGTTTAAAAGTTTACTTTAAAACACCACATAAAAAAACGTGTATATATTAATTAGCATTGCATTGACAGTTTCATAACAAGTAAAGAATGTGTCATAGCTTTCACATTCCAGTTTTGATCTTGCTTATTCTACCAGGTCTACTGCTGAGTCTAGTACACCTGCTTTGGTGTTTTTTGACCTCAACATTGTAACTTAACTTGGGCTTCGGCCAATGATCCCATTTGACACCAGTTCAGTTTTTGAAAACTCTTGAAAGTTTGAAATAAACAGACCAAAGGCAATCGCCAATCTTTGAGGATGCAAGAAGAAGCTTGTCCTGGTTCCAACTACGTATCTAATAACTAGCTTTACACTGATCTACACCATACACTGAGTTTATTCTGTAAGCGTAAACTTGCAATTAGGTGGAGGTCCCTAATATAGCGTGAACTCACTATATACGTAAATCTGAAGGGACATTGTGTGTTTGATAGACATTAGGACTAAATGCCAGGAATTAAGATCCCCCTCAAAAAAAAATATAAAAATATATATATATATATATATATCAGGCAGGATCCCGGGATTTTGTGTGTTTGCAGGGTCCACTAAAGACGATACTTAAAACCAAGATGTCCAAAACTCACATTTGGCACGAGACACCTGCTTTTGGGCGCTGTCTGATATACTATGACGGTTACAATTCGCCTCGACAACATTAGCCTTTTTTTACACATTCATCATCAAGGTCTGTTAATTAACATTACGGAATGCAAAAAAGCATTATTTTCCAAAATTGCAAAATCTTTCATTCATGCAGAGTTTGGCCTCGTTCATTCTTTTCTACAGTTTTGCATGTTTTACGTACTGCGTGTGTGTAGGATTTTCTCTTTTGATACAGTGTTTCGCTGTAGACGCAGCAGCTTTAGCTTCATTAATGATTTAAATCTCCTGATACAGCAACAGAACCCATCTTGGTACGGAACAGTAATTCATGTTCAGTGCTTTCAGTAAAGTGAGATCCTCTAATGGGCGTCTCACACTGTGCTTATCCCCAGGCAAGGGAAGCTTTCACACTGGCACAATCCTGGCAAATTCCAAAGCTGGCTAACCCCGACTTCAGCCCAGGTCTTGCTGTTCCAGCTCCGGAGCGGGGTCAGCACCGAGGTCATGGGGTCATCCACTGAAAATCGGCTAAACTACGGGGCTAAAAGCTTCCAGTGTGAAAGTGTAACAGTTTGAAATTCTAGAATGTGAAAACAATAGTGTTATAACACAAATATAATTCAGGGCTCGTAGTGCAGTGTGATTCGTATAACTGAGTTTAGGTCAACCCTGGGTTAATAATGTGTGTGAAAAGGGCCTAATATGTCGTGTGGGAAGCCCAGGTAGCGGCGATAACATTTGTGATATCATGGCTTTCCTTTGGACGAGGCCTGAGATCAGCAAATTGTCAGGACATTAGAAGATTGACATTGAGTTTTTCCACCGCAAAGATGTATTGTAAAGTCAAGACAAACCATATGAACTAACTACAGAAGGAAAACAACACCGGAAGAATATAATAAATAAAATAATTGTGAGGACTCCCTAGAATCACGGGAAACATTTGATTTTCTTCAGGGCAGTAAACATTTTAAAATCACAACTATATATATACTTAGTACTATATAACCCCGATAGCTCTTCCCACAGCAGTCTGACGAACTCTTCAACTCCCTTAAGCCGTGTAGACTGATATCAGCACTATGTGGCTGAATGCAGCCCACACATTCGTTTTAATGAGGCCTGTGTTGATGCAGTGGGGTACCGCAACACAATTAAAACATTATCTGGCCACCCACTCGGGAACGTACAAACTTTAAAACAAATCATTCAAGACACTAAAGACATCATTTTTATAAAAGTTACTAGCAGATGTATATCATGTGTTCCCAGTTTAACACAGCCAAGACAGGGGACAAAGATGGTAAACAAATCAGATATTGTTTGCCTAATGAGATAATGCTACTGTTTATCACAGGCATTTATAGGGAAATCCACACGCACACTCTTTACATCAATTATTGCCACCGTTTTGTGTTGCCTGTTGGCTTCTACAGTCCAAGCGCTCACAAACTGCACGCAGGGGAGGGATCGTTTGCCCTTTACCCCATCATTAACCTTTGTCTCCCTTCCCCAGACACAATGACATGCACCAGTGCATATCGAGCACATGGCTAAGCAGACAGGGAGGGCAGTACTGCGTGTGTGTGTGTGTATATGTATACATGTACAGCTGTCTTTGTGTGGACCGATTTGAGTTTCGACCGTCCTCACTTTGGGATGGACCTTCAAAGGCCTCTTTGAGGGTTCAGACTGGGTTCAAGGTTCAGGTAAGCATGAGGTTTAGGTTAGGGTTAGGGTAAAGGGAACGCATTATGTCAAGCAGTGTCCTCGCAAAGATAGAAGTGCAAAGTTGTGTCTGTGTGTGTGTGTTCTTGTGCCCCTGGTGGCTATCTGTAAATCATATCCTTTGTCTTGAGAAACAGTCTCTGGGTCAATGATCGAGGTCACAGACACAGTCCTGCTTCAGTGTCCTGGAAATGTTGACCATTCAACTCCACAGCGAAATTCACTTAAAGACAAAGCCGGGGGGGGGATTGAACCACCTATCCTCTGATTGAAGGACGGCCCTGCTCTCCACTTAGCCGCAGTCGCCTACAGTCATTTAAATAAAGAAACATAGGGATGTGCAGGCGAGTGACCAGTAGGAAACTGTCCTGGGGATGACAGAGTCAGTGCGGGTCCCGGACTTTGTTCATGAGCCCGACTGACGATGGGAAGAAGCTGTTCCGTGTGGCGTGAGGTCTTGGTCCTGATATTTAAATATTTTGGCTTTCATAAGGTATTATCCCATTACTCAAACAGTTGTGCCCACCATCTCAAATAAAAAAGCGTCTGATGTCGTGTGACTCAATAATCAGCTGAATTTGACTTTTCATGAACTGCATTTCATATGTTAAGCAGAGCAAATACCCCCACAATATGACTTGCTGTCATTTAGGTTTGAAGAAAGACTACTTGTGTGACTTTATATCCACACTGAGGGCTTTTTTGACAAACTTTCATGGTCTTCCAGTTCCTGTCAACTGCCTTGGTTTTGGGAAAAGTCTGGGTGTAATGGAGGTGAACCCTGACCATTATCCAGAATCCAGAATCCTTCTCTTATCTGCTGCTGTCCAGAAAAACATTCTGTTTCTGTAATTACTGCTATGTGGAATTTGTCCAGAAGGAGCTAAGGAGTAACGGATAAAAAGGTAACAAGGAGTACATAAGCTCGAGGGCTTGTTTTGATCACAAACAGAGATGAAAATGGCTCTTTTATTGAACCAGTTTTTCCCTTTAAAATACTTCAACTGAAATAATTAGCTGCAGATCACATTTGTGTTACTGTGTGATTGTACTGTATGATAATCTCAGTCTCTTTTGCTCTGTTTAACACAGTGTGACGGAGAAAAGTGAAACACAAAATCCTACTGCAACTGACTTCAAATTAGTTGGTTGAAAACAACATCTTGGAAGATGTTCCATTTGGTGTCATAAAATAAATATGCTGAAAGTTAATGATCATACTTCACACATTAAAGATCCCTGACCTTTGTACTACTACAAAGCACACAGAGGAGAGCGTATGAAAAATGTATAGAGTCAACTGAAGTGTTAGCCCCCTCCATTTATCACTGAAAATGGGGTCAACGACTGCATCCTTTATTGTACATGCCACAGTAGTACTTCTATCATTCATTGTACGAGAGACAAACAGTCTAAAGTCATGGTTTAAATAGAAAATATGCACAGAGTCCAAGTGCCAAGTGTCTTTATAATCAAAACAGCATATGAAAACAAAATATTGAAGAAATTTAAATTCTAAACCACTGAAATAAACCAAAAGACAAACTCAAGACATCCAGCCATAATGTACGAGTAGATTGAATAACTCATCAGTTCATTTAACTAAGTAGCCGAAGAACTGAGAAAATGAGGAGAAACCTTACCCCTGTATGACCTGTATTAATACATTCATCTGAACATTTTAGATAAAACTCAAGCTCTAAAATAAGACAAAAAACTAAGTCAAGACATAAATCAATCATCTGTAAAAATCAAAAGCTTTATAAGGCTGCACGCTTACATAAACACTGACAATGCTAACATGACGATGTTTATCAGACTTAAAGTTTACTTTTTCACCATTTCAGTGTAAAATATATTTAAATATATTTGCTAATCAGCACTAAACACTATGATTGGGGCTGAATGTCATTAGTTTTTCATGTATTTCTTAAGAAAACACAAAAGAGTCCGTGTAAAGATAATGATACAAACTGTTAATTAGTCAGGAATCCAAAGTCACAAGGGTTTTTCCTTCCATGTGTGATGTGCAGCTGCATACAACCCCCTCGCATTTTCACTCGCCCAACACATCACCTGATGTCTGCGGGGCCCTCGCCAATGTGACCCATGCAGACAGACTCAGTGACTAAGCATTACACATGGAAACACGCAGACTCGGCGTGAGCACTGGCTCGGATGCACACGTGCACTCGCAGCATCACACTTGGGGCAGTGCACAGGCAGACTCTGTAAACATTCCCCTCGACACTCCCATTCCCGCAGTATTCAGGATATTTAATCATTGTGATCAATAATGACACATTGTGTTTGCATAAACCTGGGTACGCTCCTACTCCAACTGTATCTCCGCCCATTTACTGCAGGCTTTGTCATCAGCAAATGCTTGGATTTTATTGTACTTTTTCAACTCCATTTGTTCCTTTCATGCAGGAATACATGCCGCTCTTCAAAGTCTTACAGCCCTTTTTGAAGATGTCATATTACTTCCATGCATAATCACTTCTATCCTGAGGACACTATAACGACAGTCAGACTGGATCGGCAGTTGTGCTTTTCCTACATTAAGCTCGTAGATGATCAGAGACGTTGAAGCTGTCTGGTTTAGGACATGGGTGGGTCGTGATGTTTGATTTAAAAGGCCAAATTCCCTTTAATTCCTGTTTCGAGATGGTGTATTGAGCGTGACTGCGGAGGGGTGTAATGTCAGATGCGTGGCTGTGTATTAATTATCATCAGTCTCTGACAGTTGGCTAATGTTTGCACAAAAAGGTTTTACAACTACGATGCAATTTTAATATGCAACAGGAGCTTAGCCCTTTAATGAGCAATGACGTTAAAAAGCCCCATTAGTCCTCCTAATTGGTGCCCAGCTGCTGCTGTCTGTGGGGGGACTTCTTTAAACAGTCCCACTACTTTTGTTCACCGTATGAAAGTAATATCAAGGATATAGGCTTAATAAGGGAGGCCCTGAGTTGCTGCAGCAGAGGTTTGAAAAATAACGAGCATGCCAGATGTTCTCTGGAGAGACAGTGGGGTGAGAAGGATGTCAAAGTTGTCACATTGCAACAAATTGTCAGTCAGACCTGCTTGTTTTCATAGCCAATCAGGTTCATTGTCCAAGTCTGAGATGTAAGAGGAATAAAAACAAGCACGTCCCGAACCTAACGAGGACCGAATACAGAGCCAATAACAGAAATCAAGGAGCCGCATTCATTGTTGCCCTCGAGGCATGTCATTGAATGAACACCTTCACAATGTTTGAAGCTGGAGGCCCGTCATGACACAGAAGATTAATGAATACCACACTGTAGTGCAGCTGAATGTCCACATTACTTCCCTGAGGGTTTCGGGGTAATCTGACTCACTGCAGGATGCCACAGAGCACACAGATCCGGAAATATACACGTAACAGGAGCTTATAAATGTACACACCCTGGTGCAGCTCACCCTGTGTGGGTGCTACGTCTGTTCTCAGGCAGTTTTGATAAGCTCGGAGAGGAGAGCATCGTATATGAAAGTAATAAAGTTTGCAATGAGATCAAAGTCGGAAAACTGTCATTCAAATCACAAACTTAAAAAGAAAGTATTGTATTATGTTTTAGATGAAACGACCCGTTGGAAAGAAACATTCCATTCGAAGCCAAAGACATTTGCATCGATTGTTTCTTCCAGCTGAGCATTCTGGCTACAGGGTGGGAGAGGAGCTGAATGGGATGAGGATGCAACATCATTTCATTCTCCAACAGTAAAACATACATTTAACATTCTTTTGTTTAAGTTCAATGAAGTTGGACATGGCCAAATTAGAATGAGCCTCACAAAAAAACAAAATAATTCATTGTAAAGGCATTACCAGCTTATCTAACACACAACTTATTAAAGAGCTACTCAACAGCACTGAACAAAGTTCACACATTAGAGAAATGCATTTGAACCCTGACACAAATCAACACCGTGCACTACTACATTACAAGAAGTGGCAGTAGATTCAATTGGGATGACATTGAAATGACACCCTGCTGGACCTCAGCTCCCTCTCCTTTGTCCCCAGTGTTGCTAAAGCTCACACTTTTGTCTTGATCTACTTTCAGACCCTGGTCTTGCGCTGACCCAACACGTCAAATGTAGTCTCCTTTTTTAACTTTATTAAATAACGGGGGGGGGGGCATCACACAACAGCAAGATGGATCTGTGTACCTCCAAATTAGGAGAGCGGCTATTGCATTGTCTCCTCCTCCCCGAGTTCTTCCGAGCTATTTAGATAGTTAGATTCAAATTGAGATATCTGTCTTTGAAATGCCACCAATACAGTGGAGGTGAATAGAATTCAATTTGTGGAACAGTAGTTAAACAAAATGACATTTAGAAAAATGCTACGGTCTGGTCAGCTCACTTCTTTAGAATGCCAGTGGCGGACTCAGGCTGTATGAAGGGCAGGGGTGGAAATATCACCAGCTGCATGCGGAGGGGTACCAGCAGAAAGTTTTCTGGCATGTAGGGCAAACTATATGGGGTCATGTTTTCTCAATATTTAGGCCACCTTAAAGAGCAGTGTATTACATTTTATTCACCGAAAGGGCACATTGGAGGGCACTTCATAATGTTTCCTCGACTGGAAGGCCACCCTAGAGGGCACTTTATCATGTTTGCTCCTCTAGAGGGGGGGGGGGGGGGGGGGGGCACAGTAGAGGGCGTGTCGTCATGTTTTATCTGCAATAGAGACATCAAAGAGGGCACTTTTGCTGCAGTTTGTTTGAAAATGGGGGCACCAATGGCGTCAGCCGCCGCCCTGCCCCCCTTCTGAGTAGTATTACCATCAATGTGCCAGCTCTTTATTTCTAAATTTCTACACATTAAATTCAAAGGCTCGGAGCAGCGTGTGTACAATTTTAAACTTCTGTTTTTAAGATTGCATTTCAGTGCTGACTGTTTGACTGAAGGCCTGCATTTCTATTACTTTAAAAACCATGACAATTACAGTTTTTACATTTTATTACGTACAATATAACATCATTAGAGCTAGAAAAACATGCTGCAGGGGATCAGTCACCAATAAAGTGTGACCGTCTCCTCCTCAAACACACAAATCAACATCAATATCTGTTGCTTTAGCCAATGAGACAGTGGGTGCCAACAAAACCCTATGAAAACCGATTTTCCACAAATGATTACTCACGTAGCCTCTTGATCCAATCTAATAATTGCATCTGAAAATGAGCCTGAGCCAACACCTGCAGCTGCTACACCCACACCCGTTTTAAATTAGCAAAATTAATTTCTTTGCACGTTGTACAATTTCTATGCCCACTCTAATGCTCCTGAAGAAAAAGACTGCTGAAGTAGTTGAGATATGTTTTTGGTTAATATGCATGGGTCCAAGACACCATTTATATTAGCAGGGATCCTGTCAGAAACAAATCAAGGCTTCTTTTAAAGTGATATTCATGCTCGAATGGATGCAGAACACAAGTCACATGCATCGCACAGCTCTCGGAGGCCATTGACACATATGTGCAGTGAATGAGGCAGCTATAGATCATCCTTGGCGAGCAGCCGTTCCCTCGCCTTGGGGCCCACAGCAAACTAATGACATTCTGATTCATCACCAAGAGTCCCGCTAATGCAGCATAGAGATAATGTTTTCATACAATCCACATAAAGGATATTGATTTGTTTGCAATACTGGGTGATTTGTTTTATGAATTCCATAACATGGATACAATATACACCCTTCAGGGCATCGTCATATTTGGAGCAATGCTTGTGTTGGGATCTGGTTGGTTATTAGCAAGTATGAAAACTAAATTATTGAGCCAGTATTTTGATTTGTGCTAATTAGACAATGTTAGCATGCTAAAAGTCTAAAAAAGATGGCTAAGATTATATTAACTGAACATTAGCATGCCATCATTGTCATTGTGAGAGTGCGGCATTGTAACGTTAGCATTTAGCTCAAAGCTCCTCTGTGCCTTAGTCCAGCCTCACATAGGCTAGCGTGGCTGTAGACCTTTAGTCTTGAATTACAACATAATATGGGAAGTGGACGTCTTGCTAAGTAAAGACAGAATAGAATAGCACAGCATAGAGTGATGGAATCACCACAACTCCTGTGATCCAAGCCCCTTTAAGGCTTGAATGTTGCATAATCAGCCTATTACTGTATCTTGTTTTTGCTTCAAGTGCTGCAAAGCCAGCAGGCTTGGATATAATCAGAGTTCATTCCAATGTTTCTTGCTCACCCTTACTGATCCATACCTAGATTTGTGTTTTCAGATCGGTTGCTTCTGGTATGTATTATGCCTTTCCTCTCCGGGCTTGTATTTTAATGGATTTGCTAAGATCTAGCTTCTCTAATCCATAAAAAGCCGTTTTATATTTGTGCCTTCTACTTCCTACATTACATTTACATTCCATTTCTAAAGATCACATATCATACATACAGTATCAGCACATCTGGTTATGAAAGGTCGTATATAGCTGCTACATATCCAGCTGTTGGACGTGAGCAAGCTTTCAACAGAGCTCCATCTTGAAAACATTTCTTTCTGTTTTGATTTCCATGCCTTTTGTTATCTTGAATGTGTTTATTTGCACAGTGAGTCAACTGAAACACACACACACAAATACAGACACAGAGAGAAGTATGTAGACCTGTGGAATGTTTAGCCTTGAAGCGGCTCTTGAAGCAGTAGGCGCTAATGAGACAGTACGATTGAATTGGTATGATATGGATTAATGGGAAAATAGGCTGTACATTTCATAATCACCAGAGTTGGGCTTATAGTTTTCATAAAATATGCAAGGGGTAATACCACAAGCTCTCTGCTTTGAAGTACGTTGTTGCTGTGCTGTTGGACAGTTAAGTTTGTATTAATTGAATTTCTGTTACTTTCAGTGATGATTAGCTTTAATTGTGAAAGACTTTCAAAGAAAACCATGCAAAATGTCGCCATAAAAATAAACAATTGAAATGACAGCTTTTGAGTGTCGATTACAAAATGCAGCGATCCATAAAAATGAAGAGATTAAAAAATCTGAAGTGTATAAATAGCTTTTATTGATTGCGTTTGGTTTAATAAGTTAGCCTGAGGTTGCAGCTTACATCCAAATATACCATGACTAAATCAATACGACAAAGAGATAAAATCGAGAAATTGCAACTGCAAAATTACAAAAACGAAATTTGTTTAAAATAGCTTCATGGTTATGGTCCGGTATACCTTCTTCAGTTAAACTGTGCAGAGACACAAAGCTCTCTAAGCATCAATCCAACTGTTTGAAATGAAGCTTGAGAAACCTGCTTTTTTATTGAGCACATTAAACAAGCGAGAAGGGTATATTTGTCTTACCCTACTCTGAATGGTACATTTGCTGCATTGACTGTCTATGAAGACTGAAGTCTGAGTTGATGATGATTCATTTATTGGAGAGAACTGTTGGGAAAGATGAACTGCACTGTCTTAGACTATAAATTCAGCATATGCACATACTTAAGGTAGTATAATCTGCCTTTAAACAGCGGGATTTGTTTTCTCACTTATGCCGACCTTTACTTCACTATTTATTCTGGCTCGCTCCCTTTTCCAATTTCATCTCTTTTCCTCACTCCGTTGTCTGCCACCCACCCCCTCCCTCCACGCCGGCGCTCTCTTCCCCGCTGTCAGCGTGTGACAGATCGATGCTGTATCCTTTCGGCTTCCCTTTGCAACTGTATTCTCCTGGTAATTGAGCTCAGCTGGTCTCCCAGGGGGCCACTGATTTTCACAGGCACTTCGAGGAGCTCACTCCCTCCTCTGCCATCAACATCATCAATTGCTCCCTCCATCTACAGCCTCTTTTTCTGACATTTCTTTTCCTTCCATGTTGCTGCCACCTGTAAAACCCCTAAAACCAATACCCCAACAACTGCAATTGGTTTTGATTTCCACCTGCAATGTCATCTCTCTCACCGTCTGGTGCCTGCTGAGCGTGGCCATGCCACACTCAAAAAACATATTTTCCCCTTTGCCAATCCAAACATTGGGATTTCAAACATGAGGGAAAGTGGAGAAATGGACCGTCAGCATCTGCAAATGTGCTACGGTATTAAAGCTTTGTTGGAAATCCCTATAAGCCTTACACGACAAATATATAGGACGATTAGTGTCTCTGGCTGCCGGGTCCATATTTCAAACCATGACATCAAGATTGCATGGAAGAAATACCATTTCATTTAATGTCAAGTTTGATGTGAGTCCTCACCAAGCACTTATTGTTTCAACACATTAAGTACTCCTCTGGCTTGAGTTTTGGACATGTGTCAGAGGGCGTGTCAATGTGCTATGAATGTACCAGAACATTCATAGTGTCATTTCAAAATAAAGTTACGTCTTCAAAGGAAGTGAACAAAACTACTCAGTTACTACTAAGGTTAGGAAAATGTCGTGGTTGATGTCAACTTGACTGACCAACAACACACATCACTAGCAGTCTCCTGGCTGTAAGTTCTGTGATTGTTTGACCCATCCGCCATCTCTCCCAACCACCCTAAAAAGACTATCGCACTCTTTATACTACGTCAGACACTCAAGCGGCAATAATGATGTGGATGGGATCCGTGCATTGGTTTCAGACGCCAAGGGCCAATGACTAAGCTGCGGTATTTGGGAGTGAGAATGGATAACTTGTGTAGTGTCGAGCTTGTTCAGCCACCCCACTCTGCTTGTACCGAATACCTTTTGATATTGGAATTGGCTATTATTGGATACCAGTCTCAGTAAGTCTTTCAAGGAGCTGTATAGATTTACGACAAGCAGAGAAGTTAAAGGATGCGTTCGAATTCCAAACAAGGCACGTACAGTCTTGTTGGCGCGACAGAAGCATGGAGACGGATTGAGTTGGTGTTTGCAACCACGGAGACAAGATGTGGCTGTTACAACATTTATACAAAGCCACAGTACCTGCTGGAAGAGAGTGCATTCGCAAGATAGCTTCATCAACTTGAAACTTCATGTAAACTGTACTCTGTGCTCCTCTCTCAGAGTAAATCCTAGGAAGTACATATCTGTGAAGGTGTTAATGAGATCAGCAGAAGAATGATTTTGTGCTAAGTGTGAGGAATAGGCCCCTTCTCCTATTAATTAAATGTTTGCGTCGGCAGCAGATATATTGCAGCAATTCCTTGTGTGCCTCTGGGTTTCCAGAATTAAAAAAGATAAATCACAGTGCTACAATATGTTTTTCTAAGCTCACATACTGTAGGGCACACAAGGGGTATCTTGCATATTGCACCAAGGATGGAGCACAACATTATGGGAGGGAACTATGGAAATGTATGCTGGATTGGATTCATTTGCACCAGAGGCTCCCAATTATCTTTTGATTGCACACATTTGCTATTTTATAACTGAAGTAACAGAGTAATAAAAGTGTGTGTAGGCAGGCTGGACTGTGATTGGAGTAGCTCAGTGGATGCATTAGTGAGAGTGGGGGAATTATCCTCAATACATTGTATTTTTTGGGGGTTGATGTTTTTAATGGGACCCTCTTCAAAAACCCTCTTCCACAATTAATCAAAAGAGAAACTGCATACTTACATTGGTTTATTAAGCTTGAAACTAGATGTACAGTGATGAACCACATCAATGATAGCGTTAATGTTGACATTTCTTAACAAAACCTTAAATATTGGCATTTAAGGATTGAAAATGTCTCAAAAAGCACGACCAACTCTGAGGTAGAGTCGACCTTTTGGGACTCATTAAATCATACAAAATGTTAAACCTAACAAAGTAGTTTTGTTGCCTGAACCTATCGATGTAGTTCTGGAGCATTTTTTGTTTTGTTTTGTTTAAATCCATTAACGTCTTTCAAGTTGTTTAAAACTGCAACTGCGGGAGTTTTTGCGATCGCAATAAAGTTTCAGAACACCTGTTTGTACATGTTGTAACCAAGATATTTGATATTTAAATCGTGTGCCATAACAATTTTCATTGTACTTTTTGGCGAGTGCTATTGCGTGAGGGAATTTACCAAAACATGGCTATCTTCAGTCAAATATATTGTATATCGGCCATACAACCCACAAACAGGAGCAGTTATGTCAAAGTTGAATTTGTTGTTAGAAAAAAACAGTTTCACAAATGGTAGGTCATGCAGAACCAAACAATATATAGGGGCAGGTGGAGGATCAGGAATGGGAAAGTCTGAAATGAAAGTAGATGTCAGGCGACAGATAAAGAAGATGATTTCCACAAATGATTAATCAGGTTATTGGGACAATGAAGTAGAAGCGATGAAATGTGGACTGGATGTCAACATTTTCAAGGCAGGATGTGATGTTAAACTACTTTTTTGGGGTCATATTTCCAAAAGGTATTTACTTCTGATATGATCTAATGCATGACATCTTAAAATATACAGCATGTGACAGACTATCTCTTATAATGAGCCCAGTCAATTACAATGCCATGTGTCCTACTTTTTAAAACGGAGGAAGCAGTTCCCTGAGATAGCGGTGATACTGTAGGAAGCTGAGGGGAGGTGTTTATGCAGCTGCTTTTATCACTATTGATGGTTTCGTCAGAACAAATGAATGGCTCCTGGTTGTTGTTTGCTCCTCATTTACAATGCAGACCATCCATTTTTCATGAGATTCTCTTTCCAACTCTCTAAACAAGTTGGTAGCTGCCTCACACCTGCTTTCTTTATGCGCGCTAACTTCATCTTGGATGCATTGAACCCTGGGCAGTTTAATTTCATGCAAATCTAATGTGAAAACCAAAGGTGCACGCTGATGTCGGATGTAAAGGTATTGTAAGCTGCATTTTAAAAATTACAGTAATGTACACTACAGTAGTGCGTAAATAAAATTCCAAAATGTCTTAGTTACCCGAATCTTCTTTACGACAATGCAAAATTGAAGTAATGCTACGTTCATAATCTTGAGTACCTCTTGTAAGCGGAAGTGTACTGGGAATGAAATTCAGTCCTGGACTTATCCACTGGGATTGCAAATGTTTAACATTTTCTAAGCTAATAACAAATTGTTGTCACAATTATCTTCAATAGAAAATGAATCAGCACCAATCTTATCTTCCCTCTATTCTTATTTCCTGACAGAACATTTAAAGAGGTCCTAAAATAAATGACGCTCCGTTAGGTATGAAGGTATTTTGCATATTAGAAAAATAATAAATAAATAATGCTTATCATTTTTCCACAGAAGATAAAATAAAAATCAAACAGCTTCTGCTCTATACTTACTTGAATGGGAACGAAACAATCAAATTGTGCGGGTCTTCTAGACTTTAGTGCCTTTTACACAGGATGCGGCTTCCACTGTGCTCGCCACTGGGTTCAAGAACACTGCGGCACATTCTGTGCAGCTAAAAGCTGTCGTGGCGTGGCACAAGCCGTTGGATATAATGGGTTTCAGAGTGCAGCGGTGCCTTTGTTGTATTATGAAAGCACAATTATTGACTTATTTGGTTATAATTGGCCAATGAGCCCAACTTTCATGCACACCTGAATGACAGGCACAGAGAGAGGGCCCATAGAGCCGAATGGCAGGTGAAAACATTATGGATCTTTTTTAACACCACCGCTAAAGTCAGCCAAAGTATTGCTACCTATGCTTCTGTGCCTTCACTCATGACTGTTGTTAATTACAGTAAATTGCAGCCATATGTAATAAGGCATGTAATCCATGTCTGCCCACCTGCCTTGAACAGAAAAGCATTCAGAATGCTTCAATCAAACAACGCTGCACGAATTGTCATCTGAACCATCTGAAGGCGAAACCGTTTATTTCTCTGAATGGCCAAATGGGATTTGTTTAAAAGCCGGCTGCCATAAAGAAGGGCAAGATGCTATGAATCGTACTAATGGAGATAACCTTCGCCAATCACTGCATGAAATGTTCTCGCTTTTTTCAGATTGACTGCTGTGTAGTTTTTGTAAAGATACAAAAATTGCGATGCGGCGACACCCAATTGCGACGCTAGAACAGTGTAAGCAGAGCGGGTTTCAGACCCGATTCATCAAACCAACGCACGGGCAGATGACATAATTCATGTCATCGGGACTCGTGGCGCTAAATTAGCACGTAGAGCTGGTGAGGAATCGTTCAAACATAAATGCTAGAATTCTTTGAACTATTAATTGCGTGCAATAAAAAAAGATATATCTACACTCAATCTACACATTTCTGAGAACAGGACTATTCTTTAAATTTACTGTCATTCCCCCAGTGATTATTCTGACCAGACATTCTGTCCAATACATAGATCCAAACATGGTGAGCATCACATTATACAATGCATTTGGAAAGAATAGCGTTGTGGGGTTCATGCGGGTTCTTTCAGGGTGTTTTTCAAACCACTGGAGGAGTAATTTCAAGTTACGTAATTCTAACATTTGTAGTCTCCTACACATTCAGTGGGATTATTTTTTGTCCAAAAATAGTTGTCATGGATGTCTGACTGACCCCCCAAATAATACTTACCCCAGGAGGTTTCTAGCTTCACTCCATTGTATCAAACCTAAAAAGAACCTCCGTGTCTGGGCAGCATTTTCTGTGATGTTTCTTTTTTTATTTTATCACCGTCCATTTCAAAACGTATTTGTCAATTGAATACAGGTTTGCACATGATTGTGCCGTTCCCTCAAAGACACAAATTGAAAAAGAGTTTTTTTATGGGCACACACTGAGCAAAAGATTTTGTCAGCTTTATTCTGTCCTCGACAAATAGACATTGCTTCAATGTAATTACGCCATTTTTGAACACTGGTTTTTCTTCACTGGTCTGTTTTCACTGTGCAGCAATTTCATGCAGCGAGGAAATATTCTACTTTTAGCGCATCAATCATTTAATTAATGGAGGTTTCTAGGGACCCTAAGTGTTACTAAATTCGTATTAGCCTTAAAGGAAATGTGACTGGATTACATTGTGTTGCCTCGGTGTTTCAGCAGATTCAAGAGCAGTTCTTATCTGGATAAAGAGGGCCAATCTAAAGAAACAAAATAATTCATTAATTAATAAACTAGCAACTGTTAAGCTCATCTTCACATTTTAAAACTAAATAAGGAAAGCTTTAAATCACCTTGTACTAATAAGAAACGATCTTCAAAGGTGCTTATGAGAGTGCTTTGTAAACTACCAACGCACATTTGAAAGTGTAAAATTGTTATTGTTGTATGAAAGGTGGATTTATGATGGACACCACTGCTTGTCAACGTAGTACTGTGACGGAGGCGTAGGAACGTTGAAATTACCTATTTCAATTTCAAGATGTCGAGAGACATTCAATGCACAAATTTGCAATAGATGCATTAATGTGTGCATGCTTGACTGTTTGGGTTTATGAGATACAGCAGACTATGCCAAAGTGTCTGCAACTTTATTTAAGGGATTATGTTCTTCTCAGCCATTTTCTGTAGTAGCAGCTTAAAGAATCAATCTTTTATTCAAACAAAACAGGAAACCATGCCAAAGAAAACCAACTAAATGGACACAATTAAGCTGTGCCAGTGAATCACAAGTCTATAACAAGTTTAGAAGTACATTTTGTAAAGAAAGTAACCTCGACACAGAAGATTAAGTGTCATTAGGATGCTAAACACTTTACTGTCAAATTGACAACAGTGAAGACTGTATTAAACATTTGGCAAACATGTCCATGGCTCTATGTGGAGAAGCAAAGTTGTGGTGGTCCGATATTCCTCACAATTTTCGAATATTAGTCAACAGTTGCCTGGTATCGCAGATATAATTCTATCTGAAGTTGACTGGGAGTAAGTAGTTACCATGTGGTAAATTTAATGGAAGGACTGTCTGGTGTGAAATACTCCATTTTGGGGGCTAAGAAGAGGTATTCTTCTTCTCTGATCTGAAATTATGCCAGAACTCAAATTGTAAATGATAAATGGACTTGTACTTGTTTAGCGCTTTTCTAGTCTTCCGACCACTCAAAGTGCTTTATTAACACTACATGCCAGCACTTACCCATTCACACACATGGCAGGGGCTACCATGCAAAGTGCCACCTGCCCATTAGGACTCTAACTAACCATTCTTACCCTTTTATACATTGCAGGCACAGCCTGCAGGAGCAATTTGGGGTTAAGTGTCTTGCCAAAGGACTGATTGACATAGACCAGTGGAGCCGGGGATCTAACCGCCGAATTTCTGATTGAAGGACGACCCTGCACACTGGTAATTTGATTTGAGTTCTGGGCCTTCTCAGCCTGTATTTCACATCGATGGACATCTTGTTTTGAAGTGAAGCCCTTGGAACAAAATGAGAGGGGAACACTGAATGACAACTGCATGCCCGAGGTGGATCGTGGCAGATTTACACGCTAACTTATCAGAAAGCCGAGGTCCCTCTGAATGACAAGTGTTGGCAAGCATTGCATGACATGTGACAGCGGCTGTTACACAGATTTTGATTTGATGGAAGACAGTTTGCGACATCGCTCGGCTCACACCTCCAGTCAGAGCTAATGAGTCCGAACACAGGTATCAGATTTGTGTTTAGTGATTGGACCAAACGTGACACACTGTCACGTCAAGCTCAGGTGTCATGACAAAAACGTTTACGCCGCTAGAGCTGGATTCAAGCATGATATTTATGACTGGCAATGATGAGTCCTAAGTCATTAGTAAACAGAGCATCGCACACTATGGTGACACGGATACAGAAAAAAACAAAAGAAAAACATGCTGACAGCTGTCACATTGTGATTCCTGACAACTCAGGCTTGAGGATGTCGGGTTAAACAGGCCCTGACATCATACTGTCTGAGGTGATTCAACAGGAGAAATCCTCTG
The DNA here is from genome assembly GCF_949748355.1 of Melanostigma gelatinosum. Taxonomy (NCBI): domain Eukaryota; kingdom Metazoa; phylum Chordata; class Actinopteri; order Perciformes; family Zoarcidae; genus Melanostigma; species Melanostigma gelatinosum. The sequence goes on from NC_136635.1 coordinate 29,378,891, forward strand.
GAAATGACACACATTTCGAGGTGTGTGTTGTTTGCTTGCAACATCGTAGGTCAGTTCGGAGTTATGATCATGGGTTGTAGACCTCTTCCATCCTTCGCCACGCAAGTTGTTGAATGAAGTTTTAGTTTTAACAGAAACAAGAGAAGAGGGGAAGCCACCGAAGATCACCATCACAATATCACCTGCTTGCCTCCAAACTGAGCCCTGGCATATTAATGAAGCACCAGTTCAAGATGATTTGCATCAAATCTAATCAACAAGCAGAGTAAACAACCCGTTCTCACTTCTAGTGTGGCAAATAACACAGGGTAGACGTGTCAGACGCCCTAAGGTACCCTTTCACATCTGTATGGGATACACTGGGCTAGGAACTAACTCCAATGTCCTTATTACTCAGAGCAACTGATGTAGTAAGTGTGAGATACACTGTACATATATATTTACATGTACATCAGTACAAAGCCTGAAAGTCACACAGATGCGTAGACACAAGCTTTTTCCTGTAATGGCAAAACTGGAAAGTATCAGAAAGTTCTGGTCTCGTTGCACTCTAGTCGTGATCCTTGTCAGATGTGCTCAGCGTCTCATTTCAGGAGGCGAACGTTGCTCTCTTGACCAGGCCAAATCACCCAATCAGAAGGAGGGACGGAGTGGCCTCCTATTCTCCAGTCGAGGCACTTTTGTAATGACAGGCACTGAAGGAGTAATTGAATGTCATAATAGCTGACAGCCCATGTGACAACTCGGGCACCTGCTGGTGAGAAATGTCTTGAAATGAGGATTTCTGAGAGGGAGAGGAGCACGGAGAGTGTTCAGAGTCAATCACACAATCCCCGTCAGGTTGTGGCATTAGGTGGTGAAGTCCAATGTCGAAGTAGATGATTGCGGTCCATGTCATTCTCTAAGGAGGAATGAAAAATCAAACCTTGTGTGTAAAATATACATCAAATGGTCATATGACGACATCATGATGAGGGCAGGCTGAATAATTAATAATACAGAACAGTTTTCAGTTGTCAAACGTACAGAACAAAATGGGACTCGCTGGAAAGCAGTTGCTTGGATTACCCTGGTTAAGTGAAGATAATGAATAAATGAGCGAAGGCTTTATGTGGGTTACGTCACGCTCATTGAATTTCTGATATTCCCCTCGTGTGCAAGAAAACATGTGCAATCATTTCCATGCTTAATTGGCTTATTTCCATAATCGAGAATTAATCTGTGGTATTTTAACAAAGACTCTGGAATACAGATACATACATATGGACTTTCTTATGAAAGATATGTGCCTAGCTTTTACTTGTAGCCCAACCGTCAGCAACAAATTCCATCGAACCTCAGCTTTTTGCGATTCTTATCCATCTTCTGAATGTCTTTTTTGGTCTTGGCTATGTATTTAAGACACCATTTATTTTCCCTCTATCGTTACGAGCACTAAATAACTGACAACAGTGAATGAATCAAATGGAATCACTCGTGGGATCTCTGGGCTCTCTCCACCTGGTTCGACATGCTTGTCCTGTGTGCCGGGCCAGTTATAGCCTCGCTCTGTCAACACACCAGAGGATCAGAATAAACAAGCATGGGAAGGTTCTGTGGAGCAGGAACTGCGATCAATACAGAGTCGTGGCGGTGTGCTGCTGGTTTAGTGCCACCTTCCTGTCAAAGGCCATTACACTGGAATCGATAGCGGTATGACACGCTCACGACAGAAACACAAGTACCAACGGGGAGACAGCGGAGACGCTCTAAATCAGGGGTTCTTAACCTTTTTGACCTCGGGGCCCAACTTTTCAAGTACAAAGTGTCCCGGGGCCCACTCTGACTATATGCATCAAAAGTGTCAGACAACCTGTAGGTCATACAGAAACAGAGCAGTGGGCCTTTGGAGTCAGTAAAAATTTAAGATTTTTGTCCGCATAAAATAAAAAAGTATCTTTCAGTATAAATAACTGCTGGTGGCTGTATCTGTACAGGTAAAACACAGTATAGGGCTGTAACTACACTATCAGTGAACAACTGCCTCAAATTTGAAGAAGATTGGACAAAGTATGACCATTCTACAGTGTTTCTTCATGAAGAGATCCAGGCGGAGCTCTAAAAGGACTTTTGGAGACCCAAATGGACACATGGTAACCACATGATATTCTGACACACTAAAGGTGTTTTCTCCCTTTATATTTTGATGTTATATAAATTTTCCTTTTATTTTTAGCCTTTGCAAATTGCAAAAACGATGTATATATGGTCGAAGACATGGTGTGTGAGTAGCGGACTTGCTGTGCTTAATGGCTGCGACCGAGCGCACGAACAAGCATGAGAATAGCTCAGTTACGCAAACGTTGGTTGACGGCTTATGGAAGAAGAGGATAAGGTTTGTACTATAAGTACTAGCGTTTTCTGAAGGCAGTAGCTCCATGGTAACATCCGCTAGCACGTTGTCGGGTCTGTAATGTGTCTTTTTCCGTCGAAATGCTGCAAGATACGACTTGCAGCGGTTATGGCGACTTTGGACAGTGTGTGTGTGTGGGCTCCTTTTGTGGAGAAACCATAAGAAATGAAAGAAAATCGATGATTTCTTTGCAAAGATGAGGATTTTGGGCATGCTGGGATACCAAACATGGACATGTTTTGTGACGTATTTGCGCAAACAAGCCGTAGGAACGGAAGGGGAGGCGATCGAGGATGCCGGTGTTGAACAGGCAAAACCCTTGTTAAATAAATGAGATGATAGAATGTGATGATCACAAAGACATTTATTATCATGTGTATGTCAACCTGCATACACAACAAGAAGCCCAACAGGCTTTCCCACGAGCGTTGGATGTTTCGTCGCTTGGTGTCGCTTTATTTTTGAAGGCTCCAGTGCTTCGTTTGATAGCATTAGCTCACATTCCACACACTGAGCCCTCGGCTCTGCCTTGTTGCCTCCGTTCACAAAGCCGTACTTAAGAAAGTCAGGGTTGTACTTGCACACACATTTAGACTTTTGGGGGGTATGGCACCACTGTCGTCTTCATTTTTTGCTTTTTAAAAATGTAGTGATGTAGTAATGTAGTGCAGTGATGAGCACCCACTCCACTTATTTATAGTCGAGGCACGAGCAGCAATTAAGCAGTCCAAAGTGTGGAAGTCAAGATGACGCAATGGCAGTAACACAGCCAGTGTTTTGTAGCCCTGCCTGGTTCAAAGGAGACACTCTGAAGACCATCTGAAAGATGCCGACATACAGTGTGCTGCAAAACAGCATGCCACATACTTAATGAAGAGACACCTGAAGACTTTATCTGATGAAACGCACAGGAAATAATGAAAAATGTCCGGCACTTCGTCCTTTTGAAGCTTATGAGAGCCAAAACACTCTTGTCACTGACTTATTCGGAAGAGAGTCCAGGCTACTGATTGTACAGTCATGATTCAAAATCCCTTTTTAATTATAGCGATGATCTTTATCAGCTGAGGCGCTTCTTGCTGCTTAGTTATTTTGAGTTGCAAAACTTCAAAACAGACTGCTGGCTCTTGCACAAACTTCCTTAATTTTAATTTATTTTCGCCAAGTGGTTTGATTCCAAGGCAGGCCCTTCTTCCTTTTAGTTTTTTGTTTTTTTTTAACAACATGCAGCAGGGCGATTGCTATAATGCTGCTCTAATACTGAGGGGGAGGATGAAGCCTCCTTCATTCTGCCTTGTCAAGCTGCAGGGGCAGTGGATGACAACATTAATGGGCAAACACAGAGCTGGAAGCATTGAGAGTCAACAAGGCCAAGACGTGTTTGGGAGGAGCAAAAGAAACAAAAGACCAAGGCAGCGTCCTACTAACTAGCAAAGGTGTAAAACGAAAACAGAATTAATCACAAATAACTGCCAACAAACAGAAAACGAACCCAAAAGAAGCTACCTCAACCCACCGGCTGTCCAGCAACCCAGCCACCCCATTAAGTGAAGTTACGTTTTTAAGTTTGTCATATACATTTACACACATACGAAATTTGTCCTCTGCATTTAACCCATCCCTAGGTTATTGGGAGCAGTGGGCAGCTGAGAAGCGCCCGGGCTTTACTGGTCTGGCAGACCCAATCATTTCTCCCCGTCAGTTCCACTTGGTTACATATAGAACATAGTTTTGAGGACAATTTGCATTATCCTGCAGCAACGAACTGGATTGCTTTCAAAGGCGAAAAATGACTTACCCATAGCATGTTTGACGACTCGCATGAACTTATTTTGTCATTCACTTACCCACGCTTCTTCAGTTACTTGCCTTTTAATCTGCCTTTGTTTGGTTTCCCGCCTGTTTTGTCCCGCACCTGCGTTCCCTTTGCTCATCAGACCTCCCCTGTACTTAAACCCCAGCTGTTCACCAGTGGCCAGATGGTCTCAGTCATTTCCTTTGACAAGTTCTCCAGTGCCAGTTACGATTCCTGAAACCTGTTTTTGTGCTCGTGTTTAGTTAATAGTTTTGTTAGGCTTTAGTTTTTGACTGCTTAGGATGCGTGTACATTTTGAAGATTACCTCTTTTGTTTGTTACATATTATATTGTCAAGCTTTTGTTTTTGACCCTTGAGGCGTCATCTCTGACAGAAATGTTTCCTGTCCAACGGGTCCAGTTGTTCTTGGTGCAAATGGCAATGCTGTTTAGCCGGCGCTAAATCATAGGCTTTCTCATCCAGGTCTTCCGATGTCTCAAGGCGCTGGAACTTTGCTCGAGGCAACCATCAGCAGTCTCAAAATGACCTCAACCTTCTTCAAATGATGTCAAGGGAAAATGTCTGCGCCATCTAAGGAAGTTGTATATGTGTAGTTGGTAGTTTTTGCTGAAACTAGCGATATTATTACTATTTTGCTCTGTAGCTGTTTGTAATGGCATGTAGTAGTGATCCAGGGTCCTGGTCATGAGCAAGACTCGCTGCGGGCCTGATTAGAATGTTGGATCTGAACACTTGAGCTTGAACACTTCTGAACACTAATTCATTCACCTGGTGCAATATCTAATCCATGCAATCCCGTGCAATATCCAATACGTTTAAGTATTTATCTTATATTTTTATTCCGTCCGTATATACTGGTATATTTAATATTCTTCTTGACTGTCTTATTTTATTACTGTTTTACTGTTTAGTTTATTATATTACTTGATTTTTATCTTTATTTTTTACTTGTGCGCAATGCTGCTGTAATCCTGTAATTTCCCTACTGAGTGACTAATAAAGGATTATCTTATTTTATCTTTGACTGTAGTCAACTAAAGATTATTTAAGAAAATGCTACTCAAACTTCAACAAGTGGGAGAATCCGCTCTCAAAAATGTCCGAATCAGTTCAACTGCTTTTAAGCCAGTTGTTGTCGCAGCTAGGTCTAATGATGATGTGTCCAAAAGCACACCGCCCACATTAGGCTATAAAACAATTGTCTGATGCGCCGCAGGATCTGAGAGAATAATTATCCAAAGGTCTCTCCTTCACCGTTGGAAGTAGAGGTGGTCTCATGACAGGTAATTTAACCTCTCTCCCTGAAATCTGAAAGACTAAAAAGGAATAACTCCTCGCACACAGATGTTCCATAAAAACATTATTAATGTAGGTTTAATGTACAAAGGGAATAAATTTAATTGGAAAATGACACTTCCGGGAGTAATTTTGGGATGATTTGTTTGTTTGTTAAATCCCACATATCAAGCCTTTTGTTCCTTCTGCAGTATAGCATAGCTATTTGTTTTTACAATAAACAAAACCCTGATCATTAAAATGGAACGTTGTTGGTAACAGGACATATTTCATATTATCTCTGCTTGGCAGTTATGAAGAAAAATCCAGTGGATAGTGTTTTGCAGATGACTAATTTAAGTTCTTGCTCTATTTGTGTATTTAGTTCTGGCTAAACTTTCAAATATCCCACTTGTATTTCTTACTTTCTCATGCACCTCTGTGGATGAACACAGACTGAGAAGCACCTCGACACTGCATTTACCTTTACTCACTAATATCACAATACAGAACCATAATATCTTGTGAATCTTGGAGCAAAGTTCCTTCTCCAGTATCTGCAATGCTTCGTCTTTTATGTCCATTGTAAATCTACCCTGAACCTCCATACACACATACAGTGACACATTTGAAAATAATGTGCTTGCTTTCTTTTTTTCGTGCAATTAATTCATCAATACATGTTTTTAAATTGTTTTTTTTTGTCATGAATACTTTCACCCAGAATGAAAATACATGGTCATAAAACAAAAATATTGGACAACTACTGTTTTTTATGACACTTTGGATCACCAAATGTATTGCAATTCATTGTGAAGGGGACATGAATGTGTGTTGAAACAGAATAACAACAGAAAAATCCATCGGATTCATCCTCTGTTCACCATTATCATGACAACATTGCATGGCAGTCCATTGTTGACATATTTTATTCTGGACAAAAGCGGTATACTGACTGCACCAGGGTGTCTACAAACTTCAATATATATATTTAACCATTTTTGGACTGTGTATGATGCTGATCAGCAGATGGAACCTTTTGTTGAAGCTGTCCCTGGCTCCAGTATTGGGTTGTTTTTTTTTTGAGTTGTGTTCAGATGTGTGGGTGTGTTGCATTCCATCCTGCTAGGTTCCTTTGCTTTCATACTGTTACATTCACTGTCAACTGAGAGACTTAACCTAAAATGTGAAAGTTATCTTGGCACCACAAAATAATGTATTGGGTGGGTATGACCTTTTGTTCCCCCATAGTCCCCCACTTACAGATACTTAGAAGCATGGCATCAATAGCAGCATGTGACAGGTGCAGCTAATTGGGTTCAAAAAGAGCAGCTGATTAGTGACTGGATCATGTGTGGGTAAGAGCAAGTGGTAGTTTTAGGCTTCTATGATTGATAGGGTGAAATATAAATATTCCTTTAAATCATAAGGGGGTGTAATACCAGAGGGAATGGGTGGATGTGAAAATGATAGGGGCAAATGTGTGGTTTTCAGGGCGTAATACAATAAGACAGAATACACATTTCAGACAAATATTCGCCGTCCTGATTGAAATTTTGGCATGTTTTTTGTTATTAGTTCTTCCTTGAATTTTGCCATGGACCAAACTGTTTTACTTTACTACATTGAGGGCGACACTGAAAAACATCCTCATACAACGGTCGTATGATATCTTACAAATTGTTCCTCCTATAAAAGCAAGCAGCACGTGTCAATTGAAAGTTCTGTCTCGACAGGAAGCAACTTCGTCAGGTTTTGGCAAATCTACTTGGTTAAAAGTTTAGGAAAAGATTTAGAAATACGTAGTTAAGTTGAGGAAGAAATTGTTGTTTGGGTTAAAATGACTACGGAAGTTACGGACCAAATACCTGTTTCTGTTAAAGTAAATAATTTTACTTTTATAAAACCTTCTTTTTGCTCTGCCTTTTGCTTTGGTCTTTACCAGTTTCTGTTTGTCCTTGTCCTTTAGTAACCTATGCATGCATATCAAAAATTATGTTTTAACCCAGCCCAATATATTCAGCAGAATATCTAAAACACACTAACGGTCAATGAAGGTATTATGATGTAAACTGCAAAGATCAGCAGCCTTTTTGTGTGCTGCCTTGCTTGTAAAAGCCCACTGTACTTGTCAAGACAGAATCACTATAGCTAAGCACAGGACAGATCTTTTGTCTTGCAAAGAGATGAGGAGCCAAATGCTACCCTCCCCCTCTTCTTCTGTCCCCATCGCCCTCTCTCTCCATCACACGCTGTTATTTTTGCAGGTGCATCTGCAGTGATCTATTTTTCTCTTCCCATCTTTTAATGATTCATGCTTTGGGGTTTCTCGCCCCCTCATTCTAAAAGCTTCAGTGAACAGAGAGAGAGAGAATGAAGGAAGGACTGACTAGAACAATAAGTGAGCGATCATAAGGGTATGAACAAAGTGTAGGATTATAAACACAAAGAATAAAGAGGAGCAGAATATTGTTTCAAAACAGTGGCAGAAAAGAGGCTTGTAGAAGAAATGAAATGCGTGTTCGATAGGATGGTGTTGGAAATGGTTACTGAGCATTGAAGTCTTTTCTGTATCTGAGTCTCTGTGATGCATCGAAGGGAAATAAAATTAAATTTCAGCACGAACGACTCACTCAATATAAACACTGTCTGTATCATGGCACATCGATTGCTGAAGGAAACAGGGAATTTATTAATCCAATGGCTTTTGTGCAATGAGGGTATAAAAACTGGATGGAGAAAAATATCTCAATGAAGAATTATACCAGGAATACGTTGTATGTCAGTTTATTTAACAATACTCAAATTTGTGTTATTAACTTACAAGTCTATACAACTTTTACAAAAAAGTTATTCAAGACTATCTCCATCTCCAATTGGTTTTCATGCCTAATTCGAACCGGGAGATGTTGAGATCTGGGGAAATGTGGTGAACTTTCCAGAATGTTAATCAATGTCCGACGAAACCAATAGGAGTCGATGGCAGCATAACCAAAGGAACAAGCTAGAGCCACCAGACTTAATACACAGGTGCTATGGCTTGATACCAACACAGACAGCATGTTTCGTTAGGATGGATTTTGTGAGGCTAGCACTAACTTTTCAAAAGTTAGACGATTGCATGACCGCCAATTTGACGAGCCTGGTTATTACCCCCTTACCTAACCCCAACCTGACTCATTGTTCCTTGATCCCTAATCTTAACCTCAGGAGAGGAATGAAAGCTCAGCATTTATCAACATCTCCCTCAGATCACTGGATATGTCCATAGGCCGGCTGAAAATGAACTGCCTTGTGAACTCCCAGGGCTGTGTACAGGCTCCCCTGTAATCCCACCAGGTCCTTAAGTCCAGACCGCGACCACAGCAACAACATGCTGGGGTTCTTCGCCTCTATGGTGCACCCAATGTGGGTGCTTGTTGCCAAGATGGATGCAGGATCTTTGAAACCTTCAATGTACTTTTCATTCCAAACTTCTACAAGGTACGGACAATCTTGATGTGGTTAATGTCTGATTTCTCAAATATGCATCTATCCAACAGCGATAGGATGAATTCCTGGTCCTGTTCCAACATGTTGACGCTTGCCAGGGAGGAACAACTTGTCTTCTGGATGGTGGACCTCCTCTTCTCCTTGATGGGGAAAGCCTTGATCTTCTTGGCAAACAATTTTATAATTGCATTCAGGGTCTCTCAAGCAAGGTCACGGACAAAGGTGTGGTTCGTCATGCGGGGGTCAGGGACGTCCAGTTGGTTTGGATAAGCCGTGAGGTCCAGGAAGAAGCCTCCATCAACTTTGGCTATGGTGACGCCGACAATGGTACGCAGGGAGCTGATGGCCCGTGCAATGAGCCCAGTTAACTTGATATGCGTACATGAAGTTGAGATCATTGTCAGTGTCCGAAACGTTGGTCGCATGCACAGGAATATGCAAGCTGTCTTCCTGGAGGAAATCCTGGACGTTGGCAGTTGAAGAAGAAGCTTCCCCCAAAATCTGGCATTTTCTTCAGCTACTTCAAGAAAAGTATCTATTTTCGATGAGAAAAAAAGGCAAACAAAGTCAAAGTAAACTGGTACTAACACAATGCACAAATGTAATCCTCTGCAGCATCCACATGACTAGGCTGGAGGTGGTGGCTTTTGCTGTAGTATGACTCCTCCTGTGTAGTGTAAGAGTTGCTTTTCCCCCTTGATTTATTAAATGTATATTCAATGACTCATCTTTATTAAACAACCATCTCATCTTATCTTTAAAAGACAGACAATGGGTAGTGAATCAATATCACCAATATAAAAAGTGTAATACCAGTATAGAGATGATGACATTACCATAAAAAATGGTGATTTAATTTTCAAATGAGACGGTTCACAAAGAGCCTTGGCTTCTCTTCCCTCTTTCTTTGCCGCAGTGCATTACAACAATATCAAAGACCAAACCATAAAACATTTAAAAAAAAACTAAATGACACAATGTCAAGAAAGAGAAATATCATAAGCCTCTCAAAAGGTTTTATTTACTGCAAGGTTGTGTTTGAGTGGAGTACTGGAGACAGGTATGTCAAACAAACTGGCAACTCAATGAAAATATGTTACGCCAAAAGAACAGAAGCATGTAAAAACATTTCCCAAAGGTCAAAATAGAGGAGAGATTCTTTCTTGACGTTTAAAGTACATTGAAGCATAACTAACTGAGGAAGGAAAAGGTGCAGTGTCCCTTCATTCCTCCATCCTCCACTGCTCCAAGTGTTCGCTACAAGTGAGAGTGTCACTGATGTAAAGGTGCTGTTTCAGAACTATGAACATTATTTCCCAGATAATGAGCACTTTTTCTGTATGTCATCTGGTGAGCCTGCAAAGCCAACCCTCATAATTGTTTTCCACAATTGCAATTATTATCCATCATTTCACCAATTCATCTAACAGTACTGTAACTTGTAATGTAAAGGGGCAGCAGGATGCTGGTGGATGTGAGACATAGCCACAGTCAGTAGAGAAATAAGGCAGAGTATTTGCCCTTTCCACAACCAATTTGAAGAATATGTCCCGAAAATGACTTTTTTATGATTTTTTTGCAATAGTTGCACAGAGTACCTATACTGTTGAAGCAAATAGATCACGAAAACCGAGAAATGTCATTGTCAGTACAGGTAGTACTGTAGGGTTTTCTTTAATGGTGATGATGATGAAGACACACTGAACCAACTGGATAGAACACAAGATGTACTTGTTACTGTCGGGAAGGTACAGCATATGAATATAGGCTCTTCAACTATTCCCAGGCTCATTCTGCAAGACTCTTTTTATAGGCCTGGCATCCCATCTTATGATTCTCTATATATCTTCATTAAAATAATGTATGATTGTGTCCTAGAGATCCAAATACACTCCCTCCTTATATCCTTGTTCTGTCGATGGGGCCCCTCTTGTAACATATGCTGTATGTAATGGGCCTTATTGCACCCTTAAATGTATTGTTAATGTAGACACATGGAAGACCTGCTCCAACACAAAAGAGACACTGCCGCGGCACACAATCGCTCCCAATTATTCAGCTTTTGGAATGCTACACCGTGCACCGCATGTCAACCAATCACAGCCAGCAGATCTCTCATCCACCTACAAGGAAGGATGCAGGCCTTACCTGAGCCCGGGGAGCCCGACTGGCTTTTTTCGCGGTCGCTCCTCGGTGTCGCAAACGGTGTCAGAGTGTGCGGTTAGTTTCAGTTTACTTAGGTCCACAAATACACATTAGAAACTTAAACAAAAAACTACAAGGATGAGGGTTATCAATAATTGTCCACCACGGTCTTAAAAAAACAATAGTAGCGCTAAAAGCTACTCATCACTCTCATTTGTTTCTCCGCTCTCTATCTCCCATGGTGTCTGCCTTTTGTCTGGCTCTTATTCAACATGTTCTCACTCCCAACTCTGTGACTGTGACAGTCAACTGCTAATTGCTTGTTTTTTCAGTAGTGTCTAGTCACACAGAGAAAATGTCCCAAAATTAAATACTGATCCACTTATTTTGCCAGTGATGTGTGACAGGTCATTAGTGCATTAGTTGAGAAAATCTCTGAACAAACAATGCAAGGGCTATTACAGGACAAACTTGTACAACTGGCTGATTGTTCATCGAACAAATACTAATGTAATAAAGTAAGGTAATAGTTGCTCATGCATTATTTCTGTGGTCTTCTTGATTTTATTTATGTGCAGCAGAAATCCTCCAACACCACCATGGCTCCTGGTCTTATGTGAAAAAGCTAGTCAGAATAAACGAATGCAAATGATCCCTTGCGGTTTATCCATTCTAAAACAGAACAGTCTCTTTTTTTGAGATGCCTCAGAAGCAGTAACCCCTAAATGAAATCATATATCAGAGTTCTTCCGCAGAGCAGGTTTTGGTTTATCAAACTCTGGATGGTCTTACAGTGGAACATAACAATTCAAATGAAGAAAATGTAGCAGCAGTGATACTGAAAGTAGATGGTAATATATGGTAATGTAAGCACTACCAACAATAATAAGGGGTAAGCTCAAAGAAAGAAATATATTTCATAACTTATGGTCAAGGGTAATGTTACTACAGTAGGCCTTGGATAGTCTCAGTTGGTAAGCACTTTTGAGGACCTCAAGCCACATTTTAGCTGTAAAATTGTTGAACGCAGTAGAGCACAGCATACAAGGTCAGTTACCTACTTTGAGGAGCATACCCGCTCTACATATGGCCTCATAATCCTTTGAGAATATTGCCTTTCAAGCTCTTATTTTAAAAGCAAAGAGGTTGCCTGTGCAGGCGAGCGAGGTACAAGTCTTTTTCTGTACCCTTTTTCAGAACAGTCATAACCATCTCGACACTTGAGAGCACATTGGTTACACTTGGTGGAGCAATTTATTTCAAGGTTCATATGAGGAGGTTAAGCTCATTCTGTGTATGAAGAAGCAACCCAGTCAGACATATTCAAGCTTGGGTGGACTTACAGCGGAGCCATTTGTTTTCTATATTAAATACAGCCTTTTCCGAGGCATAAATACACTATGTTGAAACTATTAGTCTACCAAACAAAGGCTCACACACACAGAACCTTGTATTTCTATCTTTCTGAGGACACTAATTGACATAATGTATTCCCTAGCCCAGGGGTCGGCAACCTTTTTGATATGACGTGTCATTTCTATATTCTCTTGTTAATAAGTGTGCCAGAACACACTTAAGGTTTTTGTTTAATCATGACACCACACGATATTTTAATCCTCAAGCAGATCTGTAATTTTATTCCATCCATATAGACAGCCTTCATAGCAACATTTAAAAAAACATTTTAATTTTCACAATCAGGACATTATAATTATATATCTGAGCACAGTACAGGAAGGTGGCCATCGTTATGAAAACACCAAGCTGGTCTTGCAGAAATCTGTGAAATGGCCACATGCTCTTTATGGGGCCTTACATGGAGATGGCACGTAATGTGTTCAGCACCATGGAAACAAAGCCAATGGGTGGTCAACTAGGATCCTTTCTTGCAGTGGGCACACAAACACATCAACGCGAATATGCAACAGTATGAGCTCGTGACCTAGTATAAATACTGAGAAACACTCCTAATGATGAGTGGGTGGGGAGGGGGGGAGGTAGATAAGTCAAACAAACACAGACCTTTCGACCATGAGACCAAGGATAGTGTCTAAAAAATGTTTTAATTAAATTTGTTTATACTAAGCCGAATCATGTTTTTCCTGATTGTTTCCATGGTGCCAACATGTTATTTGTACATGCCTTGTATTGAGCTGTTGAGAGGTCATGGTCATTTCACGTATTTCTGTGAGATCACATTGGCAAACATTTAACCAACCTTCAGTCAATCTTGTTTATCCAACTGGTACCAGCCAATCGGAGGCATAGGGCCTTGCGGATGGGAATACAAATCAATCAAACTACCATAAATAAGACACAATGCCTGTGAAAGAGGTCATATTGCATGCAAATAAGTGGATCATTCAACATCTCCAAAAACTCTACTGCACAATTATTGCAAGTCTTCCACTGGTAAAGCTACCGTGTGTAAATGGTTACCCACTTCTAACAAAAACGTTAAACATTACTTAACTAACGCCAACTAAATGCCTGACCCCCAACTCTTACCCTAACCTAAAACTATTTCCAAGCCGAACCTTAAAAACAACTATGAACCCTTAAACATTGACTGGCAAAAATATCCTCACTTTTATAGTGTCCTCACTCTGAGACTCACGTTGGTCCTCACAAAGATAGTTGTACAAGTACATACACACACACACACACACACACACACACAACCGCCTTCTAATGTCACCTAGACCTTTATGACTCCCTCGTCTGTCTTCACTTTTTCCCCCTCATCTTCACATGAATCATGCTGAAAGAAGGTACAATATGAAGCTCAGAGACAGTATATGACAATGATTTGGTTAATTTATTCATGGAAACGGCAACATCAAAGCGGATACTCGATGAAAGATGAAATGCCTTCTATATAAATGATTTAATGTGAAAAACAAACATGTTGTGAGAGTGAGAAAAAAGAAACATGTCACGTATAATATGCAATTAGGTCAACCCCATTAAAACAAGCAACAACGAATTCAAATGGAAAAAGCATTGCATTTTTATTGGTAACTTCCAATATAATAATAACCAGAGGCTGTGAAAAAGACACCATTTGCACAGAGGTATATTTCATTCTTGTATTTTTTGGACAAATGTACAGCAGCAGATATTTGAGATGGATTGAAGTCTGACGTCCACTGTGCCTCTCTGCTCTGAGTCATTGGTCAGATTTCATTCCAACCCACAGAGCAGCCAGCAGCCCCGATGAGGGATGAGAGGAAAGGGAAATAGTTTACCAGCCAAAACAACATCCTTGTCATGACTAAAAGCGAGAATAAATGTATAATTTCATAGAATGCTTACTTTTATAACTGATGGAATACACCCTCACAGACTCATTTGCTATTAGTATGTATGTCACATATATTGCAGGTGTTATTTATGAATTATGAAATGTCATGGCGTATTTTTTGCTTGAACTCAACCTGACTTCTATAGTGTGTGTGAGTTAATGGTTTTCTGAATTCCACAGCATGCCTTTTGCTAGATGCCATGATTAAAGTTAATTTTGAAAGGGCAAGAGTAACACCCTTTTTAAGAAAAGGAATTCCTCTACTCTGGTCTCTAGGAGATAAAAGGACTCGGTATCTCTGCCGTTTCTATGATGGATGTGTGACTTTATGACTGTTCAACATCAGTGTGAAATTGTGATTCTGGAAAGAAGCCCTGGCTAATATATACCCATTTTCTATGTACCACCTTTGGGGTGGGGTGGGGGGGGGGGGGGGGGGGGGGGGTGGTGTTGTACAACTAGCACAATTACTTCATTCCAAATTGTACTTATTTATTCTCTACATTGAGTCTCCAAAGCAAATATGTAAGCTGGTCAGTGGTGTCAAAACAGTTTGATGTGCCACTTGATGCCCTAAGGTTGCCTGCAGCCATTTACAATAACAGGTGAGTGTGACAGCAGCATCTGGCACTTGCTGTCTGTCCAGATCAAATAGGTGGAAGGATTTGACAACGCAGATGTTCGGATTTCATGAGTTTTCTTTCAACCTGCCAGATCATACAGCAGTTGCTGCCGTGGCAGGTAATGCAGGAAGACAACAATGTACAGATTATTACAAATCGAAGGTTTAAGCACAAAGGCCATTCAGTGCTGTGAAATATTGTATCAGGCCTGTCAGATGTGGTCTGTTTTCAGGACCACAACAGCTTGTTAATATACAGCATGTATGGTTAAGGAATGGTATTGTCTGGTGGAGTGGAGTTGGCTGAAAGCGCGGTGCGATGGTTTCAGATGCCGAGGATCAATGACCAACTGTTAGCATTTAAAGAGTTGGGAGTCAGACCGGGTTGGTAGTTAGGAAATAAGCAGATTGTCCATAAAGTACCATCGAGAATGGGAGATTTGTGAATTTACTTATTCAAAACAAGTTGAACTGAAAGTGCGTTCCTGTCTATCTGCTCTTCCAGCTGGTAGGATGATGCCTATGAGGCTGTCCAGGAGGTAGGACAGATAAAAACACTAAATGCTCCAGGGAGCTGAGGGTTGGACCAGAGTTGTGTTTGGGATACGAAATGAGAGTTGGAGAGTGATGCATTCCGCAGATAAATGCTAAATCAGAATGACTGGCTTTGAAGAATCACAAAATATAACAGCCGCAAGGCCAGGCAATTAGTTTACCACTGCCTGTGTGCGCTGGTGGCAACAAAATACACAAGGGAATAAATGCATGCTCACACACACATGCAAACTAAAACATTCACAAGCACCATCACACTACAAGTCTTCATAACTCACGGGACTCAAGTGTCATAACTCAAGGGACAAAGTGTCTTTTCTTTTGTCACCGCGGTGGGATCACAACCGTGCAAGATGCAGTCATAAAACGTTCCAGGTGTGTCGTTGAGATCAAAAGGAAGTTTGAAATTGGGTGTGGTCCAAGCAAGGACGCCAGAAGCAGGGGGGACGGAGCGGGGAAGGGTCATTGCAGCTGGTGCGATCCCATCACGAGATGGTCTCTAGTTACGATTCGAAGTTGAGTAATTACATTACGGTTGCTGTTCCACGACATGCTCCATTACTTTGGTATTTTTGTGGTTAGCTTATTTGCTATCATACTAGAAGTTTGATGGGAGTTTCACGTGACACAAGTCTTTTGTCACCTGCTGGTCACGGGGTCCATTAGTCTGTCAACTTAAGTACAACCACACTCTTTTCCTCAACGCTTGTGAAGACGTCCAAAACTACCGAGCCCGGAAGGGGACATGGAGGAAAGACAATTGGTGGAAGAACAAATTGTACAGTTGCTTGATCGCGCAAAAGCGTCACAGTTCATCGCTGAAGAGCACTGATCATTGCATTATTTCACACTTTTGGGGTGAGAGTGTCTTGTTCAACCAAAACGAGAGACTGATTGCATTGAGTATAAACTTGACATTCGACACAAGAAAAGTGTTGACAGTTATTGCCAATATGTTATCCTGAGTGTAGTTTGCACCAACTTGACACGTTTTGTGTTGTAGTGTAAAATAATCGTGTAAAAGACACTTTTTTCTCTGGTCTCTTGTTGGAAGAGGGCTCTCTCTCTCTGTGTGTTGAGGTCTGCTGTCAGTGCCTGATCACCCACACCTGAATCTCATCTCTCAATCAGTGGAGCTGCTTCTCCCACAATGTGTATTCCTCTCTTCTTGGCTCCCGAGCTTTCTGTTGCTAATGTTGCTGTTGTTGAGTTTAACTGATCAAACTCTGTTTTTATTGAGTGCACCTCGGCACAGCTCTGTTAACCCTTGATCTTTGTTAGTCTTGCTAACTGTATTAAGGAAGCGCTGTAGGTTCCCTGCTATTTCTTTTGCTTTGGTTGTGGCTAGTCTGCCTTTAAAGACCGGTTTTATTCTTTCTTAGGGGCGAACGGGGATCTTTTGGAGGAGTTGGCAGGTGAACAGAACATGCCACTTAAAAGTGATGTTCATCATCTGAGGGCAGATTATTTTTCAGATGAAGTTCTGCACTGTGTAAAGTTTGAATCAGAAATGAAAAAGCATGAATTCAAATAATTGTTTAAATTCCCGAGCTCTATCATGTTGTTCAAATGTTCAAAACATGTTCAAATGTGTGTATGCGTTAGGACGGTGTTAGCTGTTAACTGATGCCAGCAGTGTGTTCTCATGATGATTTTTACGTGTCAAAGCGCTGTGTTAGCATTGCAGCGTTTGATTTATTTATTTATTAGCTTTAACAACTCCAGTTATGACAGGCGCGTAAAGAGAGGAACGATTAACTTGTTTAATAATGCTGACCTTTTCAGAGTAGGAACACTTCTGCGGTAAACAGAAAATAATCGAAAGAACGTGCTTGTGTGTAAATGTCACACAAATTGATGGATGATTATGTGTGTGAGGGGGAAACATTGAGAGTTATGCCAAATCTGAATGCACAGACTGATTTCGTGCTGTCCACTTGGGCCATTTCCTGCAGTCGATATGATTTCCTCCCTCCTGGCAAACGGCACTATTGGGAAGAAGACACAGACTAGAGCTTAAATATCAATGTTCCCACCTGCGGAAACAAAACGGAACTAAATGAAGCAAGGCAAGGCAAGTTTATTTGTATAGCACATTTCAACAACAAGGTAATTCAAAGTGCTTCACATAAAACCATTAAAAGCATCAAAACACAAGGCAAAAGAAAAGGAGATTTCAAAAACAATTAAAAAAGTGTAAGAAATAAAATGCAGAAGTAAAATGCAGAAATGCAGGAAATTGATTAATATATTAATTGAACGTGGTTCAATTAAAGGCAGCAGCAAACAGAAAGGTCTTCAATCTTGATTTAAATGAGCTGAGGGTCTCAGCAGACCTGCAGCTTTCTGGAGCAGAAAAACTGAACGCTGCTTCTCCATGTTTAGTTCTGACTCTGGGAACAGAAAGTAGACCGGTCCCAGACGACCTGAGGGGTCGGGATGGTTCATAAGGTAGCAGCAGATCGGAGATGTATTTTGGTCCCAAACCATTCAGTGCTTTGTAAACCAACAGCAGGATTTTAAAGTCAATTCTTTGTTGGACAGGAAGCCAGTGCAAAGACCTCAGAACTGGAGTGATATGGTCCACTGGTGACATAGTTATGTAGATTTGTGTGTCGTCTGCATAATTATGATAACACACTTTGTTGTTTTCCATAATCTGAGCTAGTGGAAGCATGTAGATGTTGAACAGAGGAGGCCCCAGTATTGAGCCTTGGGGAACACCACATGTAATTTTAGCTCTGATGTGTAATCAGCTACAGACACAAAGTATTCTCGGCCCTTCAAGTAGGATTCTAACCAGTTAAGTGCTGTGCCAGAGAGTCCCACCCAGATTTTTAGTCTTTCTAGGAGTATGGCATGGTCGACCGTGTCGAATGCAGCACTGAGATCTAGTAACACTAAGACTGAAAATGAGGACATACTGGAGACTTTGAAGCCGGTCTGAACACACTAGATAAAGGGAAGGCTGCGGCTCAGGAGGTAGAGCCGCTCGTCCACTAATGCCGTTCATTTTATTTTGGAATAAAATGCCACTCTAAAACCACATTCCTGTCACCGTGACTGCATTTTGGTCAGGCTGAATATTTTTTCTTACTCTGGGGAAGTTTTCTTCCAAAAAGGAACATTTTCATTCATTAAATGCAATATATCAAATGAATGGCAGGCTATGGTGTCAGTCCCCCAGGCCATGCGCCACTCTCCAGAATAGCCATTTTGCACCCACGTCACAAAGGCAAAAATCCACTTTAGAAGAGGCAGAGATGCCAGTTCCTTCACTGAAAAGTAACCTCAATAGACCAAACTGCATTGCCGCTGCCCCAAGACAGGCTTTCAGTACAGGTGTGACTCACTATTTCTCAGCTAGAAACTCACTCTCACCATTCTCATCTTTGCCTCTGTCGCTGTTTCACCCACACAGATAACCCAACTGCTGCAAGTCCAGGCAAGCTCTGGACAGGAAGACACTTACTGAAGTCAACAACGCTGGATAAGGCAAGATATATTTTTTCTTTCCAACTTATTTATTTTGAGATAGATACAGATCAACAGTCTTAAGGCTTTTACACTCTGGCAGCATGATAAGGAAACAATATGAAATTCTCGCCTACAATTTTTTTACGTCTAGAGTTTTCATTGTAAAAGGTAAGAGCGGAAGTAGATCCGGTCTGCGCTGCCTCTGTCGAGGTTTGAAAGGAGTAATACAGTTAGCTGTCTTGCTTCGGACTACGGAGCTTCCATCCAAAATAAAAAGGCACAACTTAACTCGTTACGGGTAATGCGATTGGTTGATGACTTTTATTCGCAGTGCGAAAGCTCGGAAAAAACATTGTTCCCCATAAAATGACGTCACTTCTTTGCCGCCACTGTGTGATTATATTCATGACAAAAACATCAGTTGGAAAAGATATATTGATGAATCGTCCAAAAAAAATGTAACATTTGTTTTAGTGGCTATAACACGATGTATAATGACTGCTGTCATACAGACACATAAGCATTTTCTTGATTCCTCCACGCGAAACAAAGTTAAATCACAGCACAGTCCTAGTCCGGCCACCATGTCCCTAACAGCCGTTACATCTGGGGGCGGTGCTGCCATGCATTGCTAAACTCATCACTCTGCCATGTGGATGCAAGTGCCAGCTGTTGTCATGATAATTACTGGGAAGTTGTAGATTTATGACTCTGTTTACCAGCTGAGGAAGGGAACTTGATAGTTGCCAACTCTTCTCTAATTTGTCACGAGAGTTGAGGTTTAGCTACGACGTCGGGAAATAATTCTTGTCAGCTTTGTTGATCTATTGGCTGTTTTATTTTTATTGAAGAGGTAGGACAATCTTGTTGGAGCAGCAGTACTTTTTTCTTTTCACACCTTTCCGTTAAACACTTGAACAGGCAGGGGAAGGCAGAGAATCCCGCTATCACACAGTCTAATCAACAGGAGGTCTCGTCTTGGGGCCTTTCCCAATTCTCGATTTTGTGGAAATCGATCCCCTCACTCCAACACTATTCGTAAAAGTGCATTTGGAACAGCCACATGATGCCACATTAGCAATTGGATTTTAAAATATATATACACCGGTAGATGTCATGGACACTGTTATGCTCATCTGACAGAGATCATAAAATACAGCTGCATAACAAAACAATGGACATCTGATGCAGCTGCGCCACAAGAAAGTCCCATCGGCATCATGAGACTACCTTATCCTGTTTTCTATAAACACTGCAATAGGAGCAGTGTCTGGTCAGTCAGTGGTGGGGCATCTTGGGTCAGCGGATGGAACCAGCGAGCCGCCTAATCTCTGCCACAACAAGTCTCCTTTATGCCCCCAAGATTAATAACGGCAGTGGAAGCAGGGAGCAAGTGGAGGAAGAAGACAGGTGTAAGTGGGCAGGCATTAATCAGATGTGGTGAGGGCTGCAAGCCAGGAAAGTGCTGGTAGCAAGGTGTTTATTGGTCCTTTAAAACAGAAAATGTTCTCTTCATTGCATGAGAGTTTAGATCTTCCTCTCCTGGAGCTACACCATCATTGCATATGTGAAGTTCATCATGCACCCACTAAAGCATGAAATGTGACCGCAGTTATTACAAGCAAAGAGTCAACACTACACACGCACTATTGCCCAGGGATGTTTGAACATCGAGTAACTCAACCATCTGCACTCCCCTGCAACTCACTCACTCACTCACTCACAACCTTTCTTCAAGACCATCTCTCCTTGGGGAGCATATGCGACGCAGCGATCTGACACTATTTCTACTGCATGCGCTGAGTATCATCCAATCTGCTCTACTGGGGGAACGGGAGAAAAGAGAAGAATATTTCACCCTCTGCCAATGAGGACTCAGCGTTAAATTCCTTGTTGGCAGTGATTATGACACGGTAATTAGTGAGACGGTTACGCGATGATGGTTGTCATTATTGTGCCCTCATCAAAGGCTGTCAGTCACAGCTCAGGCGAAGCTTCTAAACACGATGAAGAAAGAGTGCGAGCGCTTGTCTTTCACAATATATAAGGCGCTGACATGCTGGCATGACATATTCACCAGACAATACATCTGTAACCCCAATTAAAGATCAAAGGACTGATTATTTTTTCACATGCCTTGACCATGTTCACTTTCATTTACTTCTTGACTCGTACGTGGGTTAATCATCGTCGGGGTAAAGTAGGCTATTAAACATAAGCATGCAGTGCAGATGACTGGGAATAGTCGAGATCACTTGAGCTTTGTGGTCAGAACATTTATATTTTTTTATACAACTGCATGAAGGCAGATAATCCTATGCTAATATACAAATAAATGTCAGGCCAGTGAAGCTGTTCGCCTATATGGAGGAGTTTAGTGAAATTAGTAAGGAGGAAGAGTTCTTTTTAACGTCTTTAAAATAAAATGTCACGAGCCAGATTCCACACCACACATTTTGCCTGTGCTGTGCTAATATTTTCATTAACCGACTCCGACATCTCTCTGCACAACTCCCTTCCCTTCATTATTTAAGTCATGCAGCAAGCAGATTCCTGTAAAGCAAGGGGTGGCAGGGGAGAAATAAATACCTCTGAGGATTAGTAACTAATCCAGGCTTTGGTCTTGGAGGCTCTGGCCTCTTCCTCCTGTCCTTCAAAACACTGGGAGCTCTGTCGGCAGGGTCACCACTAATGGGTGGGGGCTTCAGAGGTTTACAAGGGAGGAGTGATGGGGTGCTCGTTAGCAAGCCAAGGGAGTATTAGCTGCTTGTGTTGGTTAGTGAGGATCAGACTGTGTTGGACTGGATGTGGCAGGACTGTAGCCAGTTTAAGTTCCAGTCAAGGTTATCGATTTAGGTGATAATTTACACCAGTAGAACACAGTAAAAGTGCAATCTAAGCGTGTTTTGTTGATATGACACTGATTTTGGTGCACAAACACTTAAAATATTACATTTCAAAAAGTCAGCCGCTAAAGTCTGTTTTTAAACTGCACCCCAGTTGTTGATGAAAACCTACAGGCCTTTTGTTCCTGCTGAGCAGAGAAAGTGATGGGGGTGTACTTTGAATTAAAAGAATACCCAAAAGCATTTCATTTTTAAGGAAACTAATGGCAACCAACTCTGCTTCTCATGAACTGCCCCCTGTGATAATTACAACTGAAATCAGCTGTCAACACACATAATCGTACAGCATGCACCAAGCTGTTGTAGGATTACTCTGATCCCTGATCAGTTCATAATTTGGTGATCACGTTTGCAGTTAGCAATCCGAGCATATACAGAAAGTGGTTTGAATCTCACCTTGAATTTATCTGGATGAAGGGATGAAGAAAAGATGGACAGGAAGGTTTAATAATCCGTATGGATTATAATAATAAAGCACTGTCATTTACGCGTGCATGTCATGACCACTGTCCAGGGTGCTGAATCTGGTGCTGAATCCGTGGCTGTGCTGAACAATCCCCAACATTTGGGGACCACTGGTCAATGTCTTGCATTAACTGATGGGCCTCATTTGTCTCCAGTCAGCTTTTCCTTGATCTGAGAGTAAGATAGTCGGTTCAGTGCCTTTCGTCACTACTATTTATTGTCAATTTAACCAAAGATAAGAAATATTATGTTTTCTGAAGTCTAATATTACAAATGCGGTGTAGACCCTTCACTTGTGTCCAGCAATTTTCATCTTTTTTCTGCAAGTAAATTACCACGTGTGTTAAGCTCCCAACGAAGGAACTAACTCAAGATCAACACTCTTGGCTGTGACTGAAGTGAAAAAAGGTCATGTGGTAACTCAAGCAAAACAACTCTAATGTCAAAACAACAAACAAATGTATTATCTATCTCCGACCCAGGATTGTACTATCAGAGGATATGATAGTATCCACTGATAGTACAATTTCTTTACTGGAATAAATTCAAACTCCAAACATTACATTTTCTAGAAACATCAGGTGGTTGTAAATATGATTTAAAACGACTGAGAGGCCTTTAAAAGTGAGTCAGCACTTTAATTTAAGTCATAGTTTGATTGCATATTCAAAATGCAAAAAAACATCACTGTCCTTCTTTTACTGCACTGTCAGGTACCTAAATGTTGAGTACATCAGAACCGTACCCTGAGGCATGGGCTCAGCCCTGGAACACGGGGTCCCAGATACTGTGGCTTAGACGGGGAATACATTACACTCAACTTATCTGCTCATGTGTTTCTGTTGTGTTGAAATTACTTGAAATGACTTGTGTTGAAAAGCACACTTTTCTACATCGTTTTTGAAGTCTGTTCACCACTTGGCATGCAGGAAAAGTCTGATTTCTCTTAAACAATCCAACTAACGGCTACCGATAGATGGCAATTTATTTATACATAGACCACAAATACATTGGTCTTCTTTACTGTGCTAGACCTCCACCTGCCTCAGCAATCAGATTTCTTTTTTTCTGTTTAATTGTTCTAGTTTGTGGTAGATGGACTGGACTGACACACCTGTCATCTCTGTGGAGAACAGATACTCAAAGCTTGATGTTGGAAGGAGAATATCTTGAAGCTGGTAGTCAGGGTAGAAAACAATGGACGGGGATGTTTTCTTTTTCCTGCCTCTCGCTTATTGTTGAGAGCAGCGACCGATGAGGTGATTAGATCCAACGCGAGGCAGGTGTGCTTCCTCTGAGTGAATTTAGATGGCAGCACTCCAAATAGACACAAAATAAAGTCGATGCAAGAACCTCGGGTTACCATTTCATTTTCTTACACCGATGTGTTTCGACAAACAAGCCTCCATCAAAGCACCACACGCGTGCTGTCCTCCTTTTGGAGAGAATGAGCAATTATCCCCGTTTCTATGTTTCAGTTCTATGTACGCAACAGCCGGTTGGTGACGCTTCCAGGTCAACGAGCTCTCATTGGCTGGTTTCAGGTTTCTGCTCAATACTCCATCGCCGTTCCTTTTACATTACTGAAGAAGTCATAAATATTAAACATGTTTGATTTGGAATCCGGGAGATTCAGATCCAGTTTGACAAATTAAGATTATGTCTGTAAATCTCTCAGCTAGCTGAACTGTTAGACAAATCAAATATTATTCTTCTTCCTCTAGCTTCAGGTGCATTACCACCACTGTCTGACTAGGTTTTACCATGATACGGCTCTGATCTGGCCAACAGATTAATGAAATATGACAAATGTAACGTTTAAATGAAGCGATTGTAGCAAGTTGTACCTGGTTGATGGAAACACTTATAGAGAGAAATGTCCTGTTTTCAAAGCACTGATGTGACTTGGTGCTCCATCAGTCTATTGTATAATATGGGGGTAGGAAGTAATGAGTTCTCTGAGGAAAAGAGGCCGTCATAAGCCCCTGCTGACATGCTAAGCTATTTTTATTTCCCTCTCCAATTGAACTGCTGTTCGGCACATCATGGGCTTTCACACAGTCTAAAAACCTTGGAAAAAAATGACTTACTACCCGAAATATGAAGAGAGTGAGACAAAAAGAAAGAGGACAGTTTTGATTAAAAAAGGAAAATGTGCGATGACATTTCAACAGGAACTAAGTTTAAACTTTGAAAACAAAGAACAGATTGAGGAATGGGCTGTTACTGAAGTGAAACAAATGACAAGTGAGAAATGAAAAACCGAGAACAAATTAGAAGCAATCAAATGAGAGTTCCAGTTTTTCTGCAAACTAATCCATTGAAGCTTATTGCAATCTGTATTGCTGCTCCACTTCTCCCAGGAAAATGAGACGGTTTGGAGGAGACTGAACCAGGAGTCGTGGTTCCTCCACAGGGAGCCATTTCTGCCCAGCAGGGTGAGCTGTCCCCAGGGGGCAGACCTCATCTTTCAAAACTCTGGCAGATATATTCTGTATTTGTGATGTTGGTGAGAAGCAGAGGATGATGGGTGGAGGGGGTCTCAAGCTACAAAAGAGTGATGGGTGGTGTGAGAAGGGTGCAGCCAAGCACACGCAGCTCCTGGCTCTGCTGGGACATCCAATTCCATGTGTGTCCGTGACAAGATGTGCCTTGCATGTCACCTGAAGAGATCGCCGTTCAGGCTCCAAAGGAACGTCCCTGACATAAACAAAAAGTCACTCCAAATACTTTCAAAATAGTAGTTTAAAACTACATGATGTTTCCAAATATGTTGTTGAAATAAAAATGTTTCCGCAAGCAAAGAGACCACCCTTATCTCTTTGTCAGTTATGAATGTGGTACCGGGTTCAAGAACAGCACAGGAAAGCATTCAATTTGAAAAAATGTGCTTTATTTGTTCGGAACTTGGTGAAAAATGAAAAACCAAATTCCACCTACAAGAAGACCTTGGAATTATGAATCAATCCTCACCTGAGGATCAATAGCAACTATGAGTGAAAATCATCGTATTTTGTATTTTAAAGGAAGGGTTTAAGGTGAATACTTTTGCAACAAGTCCTCCAAATCAAACCAGTTTTTTTTAACTACCCATCAGAATGACACACAGTAGCATTTTCTGATGGTTCACTGAAGCAACATTTAAGTTCAACATGAAGTTGCAGTATAGCTCTCTCATTTGTTCAGAGTAAAATAAAATGTCTCCTGAATTGGAAGGCAGACAACATCAAGTCCTTCCTTCTAGGCCACTCTCACTGAGAATCAATCATTATTTCGAAATTGGTGGTTACTGTGTCAAGGTTGCCTTATTTATTTTTTATCCATTCATTTATTGCCTTGTCTTTTTGTTTTAGCTTGTCCCATACAAGACACAGCTTAGAATTTTAAAGTCAAAGTGGTACCCATCTGGTGCACCTGCGAGGTGTGGATTGATCCGTTAAGTCGATGTGGCAGGTTGTGCCTGGGGAGATCAGCAGAAAAGGCACACACACATATATATATATATATATAAATATATATATATATACACACAGTGATCTCTGGAGGCAAACACAGTGCCGAGCAAAGTGACAATCTGACAATGTTCATGTCTCTGCTGAAGGTTATATGAACGAAAATGTTTCCAATTACGTAATGATTTTTAGTCAGGAAATGTGAAACAAAAGACTCATTCGTTGAACCGCGAATGCAGTCGGATTGTGGACATGTTGCAATTAAAGAGCAGAAGGTGGCTGGAGGGAGACAGGTTCGCATGCATGCAGAGCATTGGCAATACCACGAGAAGCTCTCCCCAACCACCCACACACAAACACACATGCACACACAGTATGTTTCCTAGTGCCCTCTATGTGATAACTACGAATGTCTCCCGTACCCTGATGATTGCTCCAAGTGGTCCTTTTCAAGCTGAGAAACAAATGTTGCCTGGGTCACTGAATCATGAAGGGCCTGTGATGCATCATTCATTTCCCTCCCGTCACCATGACCCCGCATGCGGTCTACTACTCCAACTCCAACCAAGCAGTGTGTGTTTTTTGTTTATCGCTTTTTTGGCTTTGAGGCAATCTGGCAGAGTTACCAGACTGTCACTCTTTTGTCAGATTTCTACAACAACCCTCTTTCACTCACCACGGATGTACTGTTAAAATAGATTGATAGATGAATAAAAAAAGATATATATAATATATTTTCCTGAATTTAACTACGCTGCTAACCGTTTGCAATCAGTCAAATTATAAGTGCATGGTGTTTTTCACACTGAATTTGAATCTGAATAAGCTTCACTGGAGCATTTATGCAGTTTTGCTGCTTGACGCATGATGTTCCTGAAAAGAAAAATTGGTGCACACTGAAATTCTAACTTCCAGCCTGCAACTTCTGAAACCACAAAAATGACTGATTATAGTATGATCAAAGTTCTGTACATTGTGTTTATTGATTTTGTCTCTTATCTTTGCCTCAGCAATAATTCTAGTCGCAATACTAATTCTAGCTTGCTTAGGAGCTGAGGTACTGCATGTATTGACTAAAGTATATAGTTCATGCTGCATTTGGCTGTGCTGTCAGAGAGAAAGCCCAAAGAAAACACCTCTGGCCCTGTCAGCCTTGAAAGCTTAGTTTGATGGGGAAATACAAACAGGCAATGCAGTCAGAATGTGAAGCTGGCTCTGAATCACCACTGCAATAATGTAACTCAGGCTGTTGGCATTTACTGTCTGAACCTATACCTACCATAAATAATGCTCTGAATTCACCTAAAACCCACGTTATCCTGAGCCAGGACGTGCAGGGCTGTCTCTAAGGAAGTCATGTGATGTCATTCATGCATTAATCACACCATTTCTAGATTACTGCATTTCACTGTATTATGGTGTTAGTCATGGCTTTCTGCTCCAATCCAGATTGTACAGGATACTGTAGCCAGGAATTAAACTGGATGCAACAAATGAGCCATATTACACATAATGGCATAACTGGCACAAGTTTTTTGGACAATTATAGAACTTACAAATCCTAACCGTTTGTTTGCCAGTTCCAATTATTCTTGCTTCTTCTTCTGAAATCCCTCACCCATCATTCTGATCCTGTCGGCCTATTGATCAGAATCTCTTATCTGTCCAACAGCTGAAACCAAAAGGCTGATTGAGCCCCCAGGTTATGGAACCATCCTCCATATGGTGGAGTTTGACAGTTCATTCTTGACGCAGACAAAAATCTCACCTAAGGCGCCTTACTACTTTTTTTTCCATTAAAACTGGGAAGCTCGAGCAGTGTTAAAAAAAGAGTCAAGCTGCAGAAAACTATAATTTGTATTTTTTTTTTATGCTGCAAAATGTTGATGTGCAGCATCATTATTATTATAGTATTTGATCATTTTATAAAAAGTATTATGTGTTTTGTGTCTGAAGTCCTTATCTGCAAAGTGACTAGTGCTGCCAGAGTGAAAAGTACAATATTTACAAATGAAATGTTGTGGAATAGAAACATAAAGTAGTAGAAAATGTAAATAAACTGTACCTCAAAAAGCTAAAAATGAATCCAAATGGACTACATTCATATGGCACTTTTCCCGTCTTAGCGACCACTCAAAGCGCTTCTCAACACAAGCCAGCATTCAGCCATCCACATTCATGCAAGCTACCATACAAGGTGCCACCTGCTCATCAGGGGCGATAAACATTCACACTCACTCTCACGAGAGCAATTCAGGGTTCAGTATCCTGCCCGAGGACACTTCGACATGTGGACTGCAGGGGTCAGGGACCGCTTTTCTGATTAGAGGACGACCGCTCTACCTCCTGAGCCAAAGCCACTCCGATCTGATTATATTTACCAGGATTAGTCATGGATCTGTGGTGTACAGATTAGGATATTATGTGTTGAATGGTAGATTCAATAACATTAAAAGCCAACACAGTTTAATCACAAGGCTTATCCTTGATGTTATTTATTCCACCATCGTCTAGTTAGATTTAATTTTTACCCTTTTTCTGTTTTCACCATTCACTGCAATCAGTGCCAGTAGAGGAGCTTCCGTTCCTCTTGTATCATGTTTCTAAATATATCACCCGCTACAGCTGTTTCTGTGAATGACCTAAAAAGGGGGGTTTGACACGTGGTATGTACCAGCCTTTCCCTGCCAAATCCCTCTCCGTGTTTGCCAATAGAGCAACCACGACAAATTGATCAGAGTAAGGAGAAACTCAGGGTGACGGCATCTGTGCTGCGGTATTAAAGCAGAATATCACTGAAATTCGACCCGAATTCATCCGCTGCCATGTGACCCGCCAGTACGCGAACAGTAATTGCAGAGCAGATTATTCATGGCATTTCATTGAGCATGTCGTGAGAAGTGCTTTAGATTTTTTTTTTTGTGTAGAATACTCATAATGTGTAAGCTACGAGTGGCTGCACAAGTCAATAATTCAAAAGTGCAGGGCAATTCTCTTTCAACAGAGGAACAGTACTATTTCCCCCCTCTGACATGAAATACTTAACTTAGATTGCGATGAAGCTGGATTTTGTGCAACTGCATAATAACGCAGTTGTTGTGAGACGTTAGACAGCAGTTTTAAAACGTACATCACGTCAAGGCAGAGATGGACAAAATCTTTGAAATATATCCTGACCTGCACATATGTCATAGGAAATCAACTGGGGGTGAAATTCCCAGAGAATGAGGCAATCAAATAAAAGTCTCACACAGAAAGCCTCAAGCAATATTTCTGTGTGTGTGAACGTGCATGAACCTAAATGTATGTTGCATCTCAGCGCACGTACATACAGTGTTGCTACACACACTGTTAGGGTTGTGCGTACGGCTCCTGCACACACTGCCAACGGGCACACAATCCATGCATTTCAAGGACTCATCTGCGTGTCAGAGGTGAGTCACAGCTCCACTCTAACAAGATACCCACGACATGGAGAGGTGTATTTCTCGGTACTAAATAATGCAAAGAGGGAAGAGAAAATATAGCTTTTGTTTTGTCCGCCGGGTCATCCGCTTTGAATGTTGTCAGCCGATTGAATGGGCGTTAGTGGTAATCAGCATGGGTTAGAAGGGGCCTGCTACACCTATTAGTAGGTTTAGACGGCTGTTATCTATTCACATGGGTGATCACCCGTATCAATACAAGAAGACAAAGTTAAGCGTCGACCCATCGGGTCCGTAGTAAGTATGACGGGAGCAAAGGACGAAGTCAGGTGACGTAATACAAAGAGCGGCAAGTCTGTGTAGGGAGGAGGTCGGGGTGGATGGATGGGTCAAACGAACGCAGGACTTTCACCCAGCTGGCTGCTGTCCAGTGTGAAAGGTCTCTTAACTTGCGTTTAATTTGATATTCAGAGCATTAAAATAGCAGCAAACAACTACATGTGAAGATATGTTGGCTGAATGTACCATTGCAAACCAAGGTTCTAGAAACACAACTTAACTTTATGTTGTAAAGACTGACACACCAGGCAGTGAGTGGGGAAGTATGGCTCACTGTAAGAACCACACTTTTCTTTGGCCGGGAGGCGTGCTTATGTGTTTCAGGCGGACAGAAATTCTTTGTATCTCAGGCCCACATGTCACAAGAGTCACAGTGTTCTGTTCACCGATTGGCTGCGGAAATTCTCTGGCCGCAATTCGGCGCCAAAAATACAACTAAATCAAAATTTGAGTTTGGCCGTACTTCGCAGCAGAATCAAATGGCCACGGACATTGCATGGCACCTCGCCCCAGGCCACGCTCGGCTGCTGCTCTGATGTGTTTTCGCAGTTGGTCAAGCAACTCAATGAGTCTTTATTGACAAGAAGTACAATGATTTGCTTTGCTCCAGCAGATCAGTCCATGTTAAAGGCACATGGTCCTACTTTGATGGTTTTACCAACAAGATTTAGTGGCAGATTTGATCTGGAAATGTTATGTATCATCACAAAATCATCTGAAGTAATGTGTCACAGAGCGCGTTGCTCTGGGGGATAGGTGGGAGTTAAAAACAATATAATGTGACAGCAGCTTTATGATCATCAAAATTGGATAACTGAAGAGTGGAAATTGCTTCACTCCACCGCAAATAACATAAATCCATGCATCTCCTCTACCTGGTGACAGTCCAAGCTGCTGGTGGTGGTGTAATGAGGAGTTTTTTTTCGAGCCTGAATAAACCCTTCATCAACCTGCAGCTCTTCTGCGACAGCATGGGTACTTGGCTCATAGCTGTACCTCTGTGGCTGGTTTTTTTCTGTTGTAATAAAATGAAGATATTGATGTCCCTCTACAGTTAAGGGTATTTCAGTGAATAACAAATTAGGATACTGGCGGCTTTTTATGTCCATGAACGAGCAGAAAGTCATAAAACATCTTCATTTATCTCAGGTGTAGGTGTCAAACCACACATCAGTTTGTGAAATGACATTGATCTGAAACAGCTGTACTGTATTTTGAAAAAGACATCTTGACTAACAACTGACTTTTATAGACTGTTGTATTATTTGTTGTTCATGTGATGAATATATGTAAGTATAAATGCTAATTAAATGGGAATAAAGTAAAGAAAAATGTCCATTGTGTTGTTATTTTAGATCGCACTGACATATTATGACCCATTTAGTCATTCATGTTTCAGGACGTTGCAATTTCCGATACTTTTGATCTTCGCCAGACAATATCTTTGATTGAAAGCAAATGGAGACAAGTACATTAGAATGAAGACCAGAGTAACAAATGCCTTGATTTTGCACTTGCCAGGAGAGAGATAACCGTCATCAGGTTTCAACAGACAATCTCACCAAGGTCTTCATATAATAACAGCCACTGGGTTTCCCTTTAGCTTGTGTCGCTTTTATCATGAGAACAAATTAATAGACAGGAAAGAGCGTTTAGAAGCTCTCTGGAGTATGTACACGCAGCTTGTGGGGAATAAACATACCATTTTTCGACAAGATGGTGTTATCCATCCAGAAATATTAATATTTTACACCATTTCACTTGGCAGACACCTTGGTTAGTTGAAGAAGGTAGCTCTAAATATCAAATGAGGGAAGTTCTCATCAACAGATGGTGAAGCAGGAACAGTATGGACAATTAAAAAAAATTTAAATTGAAAAGGAGAAATAAATGATGAATAAATTAAATGTAATAGCAGTGGTGACAAATTACATATTCCTATCTTAATTAAGATGTATGCTCTCCATGGGCCAGTTCTAGTATTCTAGACACTCTTTCACATTGAACAAGATGAAAATCATAAAGAGCTAAAGACAGAAATAAGCCTAAAGACCCTTATATTATATAATTTTTTGTTTTTATATCAAATGTAATTTGGAACAGCCGAAATGTTGAATGGAAATACAATGAAGGCCTATTTATAGTCGACATTGCAAATCAAACGCACGCAGAGGACACTATACTTGTGCCAGTTTTATATGTTGCAAGTCGGACATGTCAGGTGAAGACCTCTTCTTTTCAGGGAAACCCACATGCCATCAGACGTGTTCTCCCGGCCTGAGACTGAACACTTGGGCCCCTCAGGGTCGTGTTCTCCCGGCCTGAGACTGAACACTTGGAACACTCACTGTACACCAACGATTTGTGTGTCTCGTTCTGAATCCGCTCAGCTTTTTAAATATGCAGACGACAACAGCGGCACGCACGATAAGGGACGGCGATGAACTAACCCACAGGGCTGAGTGGAGAGGGTTGACACTTTTAAATTCCTTGCCGCACTTCTACAGAGCTACTGTGGAGAGTGTCTTCGCCTTGTCAGTCTCAATGCTACCTCTTCAAATCTCTCCCCTCCGTAAGGATAATCCAGAGTTTTCAGGTCGTGGGCAATTTCGCCTCAGGAACAGCACATATCCCGAGGCTGTTCGATACTCGAACGTCCGACGCAGGATCATCTTTAGCAGTCGAACAAGCATCAGTCAACAAGCACTGTCAAAGTAGATGGGTGCCAACACAAAGATTTAAAATCAATAGCAAAAGCACTTTGTCATCGTACGTTTGTAAGTATAAATGTGGTAAATGTTTTCATTATGTGTGTTTTCTTGGTACGTTTTTCACAGATGCGCTGAGGCAAATGCCTTTCAGCGGCGTTGATATGGCAATGACATGTTGAAGTGAATTAGAAAAGCTTTGATGCAATGACGAGGCTAAAATATCCATTCCAGGCTGCACAGGTTTGCAGATCCCCACAAGTGCTTATCTCCGCTCGGATTTATGACAAATGCTCTCTTCACCCAAAATGTAGATGAGAAAAAAAAGCATACATAATGATGAAAAATCCATTCCATAATAAGGTTTAGCATGAAATAAGATTTTTCAGACAGTCATCGCTGCCTTTCATTCACCGCTCCGTCACAGCGCCCATGGAGCTCTGATTTACCGCCTCATGTGTCTGAGAAAAACAAATGTGCGCTTGTTAGCCGAGAGTTTGATCAGGATCCATGCCCTTTGTCAGACATAGATACACATAGCACAGCGCCCAGGCTCAGTCCGTGTCATGTTGTGCTATGAATATTTGCAAGTCTTATTCCTGTGAATCAAAAATTCACACACTGTCAAAACTACCATTTAAGGGACAGACATTTTCCCTCCCAACACGTCTCATTCAAAAGTACCCACTGTAAGATTTGAATGCTTTGGAATATGTACTGTTACGTATGAAAAATGACATGTTATGATGTTTCCTAATATCCAAAACAGGCTCGGAAATGTTTCAGGAGCACGCTTTGTGCAAAATCAAATGTATCCATCAACAATGCAGTGACCATATGACTTTAAGGAACAGTGTAGCATTTAGGGGGACCTATTGGCGGAGATGGAATATAATATTACGAAGTATGTTTTTATTGGTGTATAATCACGTGAAAATAAGAAGCCTTCTGTTGTTTTTTCTACCTTTTAGAATGAGCTGTTTAAATCTACATACGGAGCCGACTGGCATGTTTCTACGTCACATCTAGATCGGGCCATTTACGTTTTTTGTTCGGCCGACGTAGTTTTCCTACTGGTGCTCTGGATCTCTAACTAGGCGACATAATGACCCGGTTGCTACGCCTCTCTTATGCTGACCTGCTGACAGCTTCAATTAAGCTGCATGTATTGCTCCCAGCGAAGCTCCAGCTCGTGCCCCCCCCCCCCCCACATCTCACTGCTACTTTACTAGCAATCAAATGACAACTTGGAAAAACACTTTCCAAAAAAGTTGAACAAAAACGATCAAGATTTTCACATGAATGGTTCTGATTGCTCGACTCTCGGCAACAGCTCTGTGCCGGGAAGAACGTCAGCGGGTCGCCTCAGCAGCAGCTGATTGAATCATCCAGGCCGCTCGGACGTAGAGTCTTGAGGGGTCAAAGACGATTGGTGGACGAGGACATGGGAATGCGTGCATAACGTGTCCACGACTCATCACCTCAGACACAGTGACACTGACACGTTTAAGTGCCATCATTGGTTCAGTTCACTGAGCTTTTCACATATCACCACATCCAACCGAGGAGCAGAAAAGCTTGCAAACACTCACAGACTCACGGACGCAAGCAAAAGCAAAGCATGTCAACTACTCGCAGTAGAGACTTTCATCTCAGACTGCCTTTTGTAAGAATGATCACTTCATTCCAGCAGACTTTTCAAGAATCTTCACTTCTCTTCTAACGAATGGATGTTAGCTACCAGGACATGTTCTGTCAGCTCAGCTCAGTAAACAGCGAGCACAAAGAAGCAAATGTCTTTCTGCTCCGTCATGCAGTCACACAGGGTCAGGTTATTATTGAGGGCACATTATGAGGAGATGAGATTAAGAAGACAGAGGGAGACACAGAGGGGGAGGGATTTGCTGTACTTTCTTCCAGGGGCTGGTGAACCATATGTTCAGCTCTGGGACACGATAAATACCAACCAAAGGAGCTCAGCGAGAGCCCAGAGACACTCCGACACACGGGAGGCAGGCTGCAAACTGTGTTGCCGGGGTCAGGCGTGTGGAGGGAGAGCACTATTAGTGGTAAACTGTCACAGAAACAAGGGGCCAAGTTAAGTTTAATTGAGAGCTTCAGTTCTAAAATGTGCACGTTCAGCTGGGATATGGCTTAAATGCAGGGCCGTTGATGAACTGCCCAATGATGTTCGTTCTCGTTCATTTGCAATGAATAGATGAGATAAATGACACAGCAAAACACGTCCAGTTTTAGCTTTCAGAGGCTGAAGTTGCTGATGGACTCTTGAATCCATTAAAGCCCATAAAGGGAGATTTACTGACCGACACTGGACAGGTTCAAAACTAAAAGAGTGTCCTCCAAAAGCTTTGAAGCATTCCACGACCGTGTTCCCTCATTTTGTTCCGAAACTGATAAGAGGCTGCAAAGCTTGGCGTGTGTACGTGGCATGCATGCGATTTTATTTGAAGAATTAAAGTAATAGTTTGACCTTTTGGGACATACGCTTATTCTCTTTGGTTTTTTTTGGCGGAAAGTTAGATGAGAAGATTGATGCCACTCTCCATTTGGCCCGTACAGTAAATATGAAGCTACAGACAGCAGCTGATGAGCTTAGAGGTAGCATAAAGACTGGAAATGGGGAAGCTAGCCAAATAAATAGTATGGAATATATATATATATACCTTTTAATTAATTGCTCAAAGAAATCATATGCATGTACACGCCCAGCGTTGCAGCATTTTTCAGTTTTGAAAGTATGCCAAGCACATCCAAAAGATTCCGAGGTAAAGTGAAAAACAGAGTGAGCGCAGGACAATCCCCTGAGATCTCAGGAAGAAAGAAAGAGGTGGATGATGGAGAAAGCGCAGGCAGAGAGGGAGGGAGAGAGTTTGCCTCCAGCCTCGGCACAGAGGAGGATCAAAGGTTTGTGCTCTGCATCTCAATGGACTTCCGGTCACCAATACTGATGAGCCATTCACAGGGTGTATGGCTTATGGGTAAACAAGTGGTCATTGCATGGAATCTCTCTGGCCCATGTTGTTCGACTGCACGGTTACCTGCAGTGATGCCATTGGTTGGAAATTCAAATTTAGGATTGTAAAAAGCCAAATTGACAAAAAAAGGATTTAAAAGAACCCAACATTGTTATCAGATCCAAAATATTTCAACAATTTCACGAAATGCATTTTGACAGGATGGTGGATCGGAAAACCATGCTTTGTGTCAAATTGAACATTAGTTTATACCTTTCAGACAGTTTCTGTATCAAAGTGACAATTCATTCTGCTCCTGCTATCGATGAGACTCTGCCCCGTCTTTCTCTCTGGCATATGAGCCAATATGGTCATCAGCGTGTTTACCAATGTCACTCTGAGGAGTTTACTCTGCATTTCATAAGCGCAGCTGTGTGTTGTGCACACATCCTCGACAGTTTGTTTGCTACTTAATGCAAACCGACGCTCAATTTAAGCTGCTACAGTAATACAAAGAGATTTAGAAAGGCAGTGCACAGCGTGAGACGATCACGTATTCTGCACACTAACGGGGAATACAGTTTGGCAAACTAACCACTACTTAAGCAGGTAAACATGCCGTCGAAAATAAACCAACTGTACCAGAACATTGTTGTTTGTGCCAGTTGGGGTTGGGGGTCTCAGCATCCATAAATATAAAACAACTTACATGTTCAATTTTACTTTGGGCCTGAGTTGAGGAAAGTTATGTGAATTGGATTAAAGAAACAAAAGCCAGTGTCTGGTGATAAATACATAACCTTGTGTTCAGTGTGTTCAGCATTATTTTAAGGAGTAGGATTAAAAAAAAGGAGACATTACACGACTGTGGTGTACCAACCTGTTCTCACTTCCAAATACCGCAAAAGGAGTTTCGGAAACGTGTGCTCATTGTCGTAAAATAATAACAATCTTCAATTAAAAGCCGCTACGCTCTTCATTTACGGAGACGTGCAAGTCATTGCGTTTTCAACAACGTCCTGCAAATGTCTCAGAATAAAAGCCACAGAAAGATGCTGGAGGGCTTCAATTTTGAGACGAAAACAGGAAGAGTTGAGTCAGAAATACATATAGAGACATTGAAACTTCAGCGATGTTGCTGGTAGGATGTTGGTTTACTGTCGAAAGATAATTTCCAGTCTATTTTCGGCATGGGGACAAAATAGGCGAGACCTCGAATCTGTAGAAGAGACGCAGCTAAGCCGAGCCCAAGGATGGGACAGACAAACGCAGAACTTTCACCAGGAGACGTCTGTTTGTGTCCCGCATGAAACTAAAATGAAAGAAAATCATCAACAAAAAAAATCTAAAATAGTTTGAGGCTTTGGGCCACTGACCAAGCCTCGCTATTTGATGTGTTGGGTGCACTATAGGACCTTCCGCCCTGTAGCGTTGCCTGGTCGAAACAGCAGACCAACTGCTACTCTAACGGTCAGAGGATTTGTCCCAGATTATGGAGAGTCATCACTCTAATGCTCTTTTTTATACGTGATCTAGTGTCGGTATACTTTGAGAATGTGGTTGTTGTTGTAAAGTGTAAGCAATCCACTCATCCGGGGGAGAAAAAGAAGAATCTGTGATGCAACCTGTTCTACAAAGACATATCTTCCTCAGTTATGAATCTTTCATGTGGAGGACAAACATAGATCCAACATGAACTGATGAAGATAATTTTTTTATATTGTACTTGAGAGAGAATGCATATGCTACTTTTGTTCGGGGATGTTTTCTGTTTTAATACCCTCGCTGCTATCTGGTGACATAAAGACCAGGACATCCTTTACTGTTTCACTGTTGAGTTAATGTCTCACCATCAACGGACGACAATAGCTTGAACAATTTTAATTACAGACAGAAGGCCATGTTCATTTCACACTGAATGATTTAGAATAAATGGACAACAAATAAAAAACAATAAAGTAATAAATAAAACAAACAAATGCAGTTCATCAGAGCGCTTCAGTGTCTATATCAGGACCTATATTATTTCTACATCCATGTTTTTAATGCTGTAATCATCGTGGAAAATTGGATGTATTCTCTAAACACCTATTGTAATTACAATTTTGACATTAGAGTGTCTGTCACAGATGGTTGTACATCCTCTAGTGAAACACTCGCGACCTCCAGTGGGATTCTGTCCCTTTTAACTTGAGAGCCTATTAATTGTCTGCAATTATCCATTGCGAGCGTAACATCTGTCAGAAGTATCTCTTCTCTTCCCACGTGGATAGAAAATGCCACAGTGGTAAAGGTTGACTGCGACATTCACTGTTTATTGCACAGTAGGGCTTTCAGTCCGAATTTCCCATCGCAGGTTTAAAAGAAACATGTCCGCCTCGCCACTACCCCGCCTTTTACTTTTGTTAGACACCAGCTTGCATACAGGAGAATTCATGAAGACAGTGCCTCATATAGGTTCTATTGATGAAAGAAAAACGAAATCATGAGACATTTGTAAACTAGCTCGTTTGATTACTGTGTTTAACGTGTGCTGTTCTGTAACAATGGAGGAATCCTCCGCAGTTCCCTCGGTGCATTCAAAATCTTTAGTGCAAATATCAAGAAACAAAAGTAGAGAAACCAAAAACCGACACTGAGGAAATCATAAGGCAACAATTATAAATATATCAAAAATAGTCACGAGAGAACTATCTTTGTTACAAAACGGGTACAAAAGTTTTGTCCTGCACCAGTGAGAGGGACATGTTTTTCAGTTCCTCTACTGATTGCACAGCCTTGTATCCCAGCTGGTGAAGGACTTTTTGACAAACAGTCTGTGTGTATTCTACCATGTCGTAAGACAGTTTCAAGCGCCAACTCTCGGCATTAGCTGCCGAGTCCCTCACTGTACCGAACTTGTGTTTGGCTGAGGGCTCACTGCTGCCCCGGGTGTTTGCATGTATCCAGTCTTCCACGTTTTTATCCAAAGGCAGCCCCAGATAGTCATAGATCTCCTTCGTCTTGAGGAGCGGATTCCTGGCCAAATCCTCATAGCGAACCAACATGTATTTCCCTTTCAGCCAATAGGGATGGCTGAGACCAGTTGAAGCAGAACTGAGAAAGTCTTCACAGACGACCGTGAGCTGACTCAGGTCTAGATTGTAGGGCCGTCGCCCCGTGGCCCTCCAAATACGCCACAGACGATACGTATCCCTGAACGTCTCGATCCGCGATGACAGGATGCCACGCGGGTCTCTGACCAGTTGGATCACTTTGATATTCAGCCGCGGGTCCTCCACCAAAGCACGTAGATCTCCGATCTCGGGCACCCGGACGGTTTTGATTGCCACGTGCCGCTTCTCGCGGCACGCCTCCGTCGCTAAGGTCATGTTCAGGGCCGCGCACTTCTTCACGCAGTCCCCTTCTTCAACATTCACATCAGCAGGACCGAAGGCATCGCACACAGGCTGCTGGCACAACGCCCGGCTGGCGCCACGACGGAACAGTTTATCCGTGGTGTGGTTCGTGGGCGTCGGTTTGATATAGCTCTCCAGGAAATAAAGGTCGCAACCGTACAGGCTGCGCAGGAGGTCCCGGCTGGCGCCCAGCATCACGCGGCGGTCCGCAGCATTGCGGCTATGCGAGAGACGCGGGATCAGCGTGGTCTGGACATGATAAAGGGGCTCGAACAGGTAGAACACCTCCTGGTGCTGGTT
This sequence comes from Melanostigma gelatinosum, assembly GCF_949748355.1. NCBI lineage: Eukaryota > Metazoa > Chordata > Actinopteri > Perciformes > Zoarcidae > Melanostigma > Melanostigma gelatinosum. The sequence goes on from NC_136635.1 coordinate 29,417,938, forward strand.
GAGTAGCTGGCCGACAAAGGAGGAGCCGCTGCGGGTGGTGGCCAGCACCAGGATGTGCGTTTTACGCGTGGCGTTGATGGAGAAGTAAGGGTAGTCGTCGCAGCCTCCACCGCCTGCTGCTCCCCGCTCAAAGGGGGGTTCGGTCTCCTGGCCCCCAACACCACAGTTCTGGCGGCTGGCCAAAGGGCACAGCTGGAAAGGCTTGGAGGTGAGTGTCCGGATGGCCGTGTACTGGATGGCGATGGAGGCCAAGGCCAGTAGAATCACTGCCTTCCAGGAACATTGCATGGCGGAACCTCTTCATTTAGACAAAGCGGTCCATGCCAGCTCCTCCCTGTCAACAAAAAAATATAATTATATATTTTTTATTCTTGAAAATGATTTGTTATTTCATCAGGTTTGGGGGTCCAACAGTTCTGTGAATATCTTTCTAAGTGTTTCTACCCCGACAGGATGACGATTGATTTTACATATTTGACACTACAATTGGACACAGTGCAGTGGAGAGAGGAGAACCTAACAATGAAATCTCATTTAAATATGCCAATTAAGGGTGGGACCACTTGAAATGTGATTGATTTTAGAATTGAGGGTGAGTCACCAGTGGCTTGAATATGAAGGCTATAATTTATTATGATTTTCATTCACTTTCGCACGTACGTTGAAGGCAGAGTTGATGATTTACTGTCTGCTGGACAAGAAAAAGAACAAGAGCAGCCCTTAATAAAGATCGCTGTGACCACGAGTCAGAGTCCCGTGACCTAATCACTTCATTTGTCACAGCCTCATTTTTTTAGATGAAAATAGACAAAGAGGAGAGTTCTTAGCTCTAACTTTTGGTTCCCATCCAATCAGCTGACACTGACTGCCAAAAGTAAAGCGGTCTGAGGGACTAAACCGTATACAGTATCTAAAAATGGCAAGACATCTTTGCACCAGTGTTTTAAAAATAGCTTTTCTGTGAATATTGAATAACACGTTCTGGTTTTATGTCTGGAGCATGCTTTACGGGTACAAAATGCATCAACACTTACCATATAATCATTATTATTATCACTATATTACATACTGTACTGCAGTAAAGCCCCACACATCCACCCTGGCTCTCTGTCTTCTCCAACATGTCTGCATCTAATTCAAGGAGCTTGTTTGGCCTGATTGGAGAGTCTGAGCATTGTGCCGTATTCCACTTGTTCATCAGCGGGAGAAAAGGCCGGCCCACAAAAGGTGAACAATAGTTTAAAGCGTCACTGCCAAAGTCACGTCAAGGGGAAACGATGCTGCGAGTGTGGAATTAGATGGAAAACCTGTCCCAGTCAGAGTGAGAAGTATTATTTTTAAACAACACTTTAGCATAACATACCGGTTGCCTTGATGCAGGGAGCTTTGGTGGTGTAAGTCAAATAAAAGGCTCACCATCATCACTTCAGAAGACCATGCACGAGACCTGTAAGGTCCAAAAAGAAATGATGCATCAGGGGGAATCTCGTCTGACTCCAAAGCAGCTTAAAAAAAACAAACATCTGAGGAGGAAAATGAAAATCCCAGACTTGTTTTGTGAAAGCAGATACAAAATCGAATCTCCTCCCACTCTGTTGAAGGAACTGACGGGGTTGATGGTTTGCTTTCCAACACTAAATACTGACAGCAACTCGGACGACTCACGCTTACAGAGAGCGTCAATGCTTTCTTCTCACACACATTTTGAATGAAAAGAAAAAGAAAAGCCCACGATACTGCAGCGGGGACAGGTTAGACTTCCTGACGAGATATATTCCCGCGACGCAGACATCCTCACCGAACGCTGCGTTATTAAGACAACACAGCGCAACCGAACGCATCCTACACCAGCGGCAAGTGTTTTAAAAAAGAATCACCTTCAAAATAAATGCATGAATCTGATGATGAAGGAACAGTGACACGATGGAGCGGAATCGCACAAACTCCGTTATACCTTGATGGTAGTTGTAGTATTCTCATGGTGCGCTGCACGTCCACGAATCGCTGCTGATTTTTTCCGTCAGTCCTCAAACGTTTTCCACCTCTCGGGTTGGAGAGAATAAATGCGCCTGGCGGAGCCGTGTTTTCCCATGTAACGGTGGATGCGAGTCGGTTTAAGTTGAACGGTTGGCTTCGGACGCAGAGAGACAAATAGGGATGTAAAAAAACAAACAAAAAATAAACAACAAAGTGGAGGAGAAACGCTGGAGCGGCTGTGTTATTGTGAAGCAGCCGGTCGGCGACAGCAGGGCTCCCCTTAAATGATGCGCAGAGGCTGAGAGTGTGTGAGGTAGCTACACAAGGACCGACTGTCTGGACCACCCCAGACCCCTCCCCCTTTCCACCTGCCTCTCCCTCTCTCTGTCACACACACACACACACACGCACAGCATCATCCTCAGTCTCTTGCCACATCACACACTCACAGACACCCCCCTCCCTTCCCCCCTCATCACGCAGGCGAACCAGCTCTTTTCACCCAGCCAATGTGGAAGCCTTTTTTTTCCAAGTTTAAATTATCTGCAAATGTTTGATTGTTTTGCATGAAACTAGTGCTACTTTTATATATATATATTTTAATTTGACAGTATATCCTACAGGTTAGTTTTTATCTGACTTATCTCGTTATCCCACTTGTCTGATTCTATAGCGCGCCGGTTTTGTGGGATTCTTTTTTATTTATTATGGCAGACTCGTTTCTCGCCTGCCTTTTTTTTCTCTGACGTGAACTCGTCACATCAGCAGTGCCGCCTCGGGCTCTGTGATTCTGCAAAGCCTTGGCTAACCGATACAGGAGTGGGTGGGCAGATAATGAACAGGATACCTAAAGTGTGAAGAGCTCATGCTGTTTGAAGCGCTGCTGAAAATCAGGAGAAAATAAGCTTTAGAGAATGGCTGAGGAGGAGGAGAAGAGCGAAGCACAAGTACCTGCACACGTGGAGACAAGCGGGTCTATAACGGTGCAGCAATTATGCAGTGCATATGTAGGTTGCAATCATACCATGCCACCCCGTTCAACATTCTAAGAAATTATAACGTTTGGTACCACTTTCTAATAAGGCACCTTTTATGAATGATTGCAATTGGTTTTATGTTCGAGGAATTCACTCGAGGCCGATGTAAAAATCATTAAACAGGACATTTATTCTTGCAAGGAGACAGAGTTGATTCACATCCATCAAGGCTGCTCAGAGGTCTGCCTCCGAGTCTCTGATGTATACACTTGAATAACAACAGGCAGTGTGGTGGCACAGGGTAATTTACAATAAATCAAGTCGCAAATGGATAACGCATATTGCGTTTCACGCAGCGTAATCTTCACAAAACCTGGAACAACACGAACAGTTTGCTCAGTACAAAGGTCATTCTCTGAAATCAGGAAGTCTTGGTTGCAAATCTTCTACAGCTTTATTATCTCTTATTCAGGACACGCATCTGCTAGCCCCCAAGAGGAAAGATATCTGAGGAAAGATATCTGGTGTCAGAGGACGTTTCACACAGACATGCGAGGACACAGGCCTCGAAAGTCCACATGAGGACATAAGTCTTTGTACGTCAAAACATTCCTTAGTCATTCGATTTTTCCAACATTTTATTATCAGCTAATAATTGTATTAATGTCTTATGTATAAGCCAATAATAATAATACGAAGGACAAACTTAGGTTTACCAGGATTTACATGGTCTCTGGCGAGTGTTCATCCTCCAGCAAGAGACTTGCTTTGTGCTTTTCATTACATCATCGGGTAGATCACTCCATCGGGCCGTTTGGCCACCAAACCTCTTGATTGTCAGTGTCATGTGGATCCAAATTCATTTATTAAAAACGTATTAGCATTTAAGCTACAATTAAAGATTAGAGGGATTGTTGCAACAAAAAAAACAACAAGTCACTTAATACATTTAGGTCAACAACTACAGATTTGATGACTCAATTGAAAAGTGAGAGAAGGAGCGCCTTGGCAGCAGAGTGGTTACAGCCAGCGTCGTCGTTTGACGCATTGGAAAGTGAAGCCGGTCCTGACCAAGCATCAACTCGTGAAGAATTGGGATGAGAACTGCAATATCCTGGGTTCGATTCCAGCCTCGCGCTCCATTTCACCCTCTCTCTCTCTCGACCACCGAGACACTTGAACTCCCTCGCTTGGGTCGGTGACTCACTCTTGACTTGGAGGGCACAATCCACCATTTTCCTGCAGGCAACCGTGATACTTACTTGTATCGCAATCGCTCAACAGTCGGCTGCAAAGCACCAGTGCGTGCTGAAGATTTAATAAACCGAAAGGGCCACAGAATGAGACATTGGCCATGAAATGAAATGCTGTTATTTAATTGAGTGATTTAATTAAGTTTTTCCCTCCTTCACGGTTATATATTCATTCTTTGACAACAGAGTTTCTCTTTTTCGCTCAATAAAATCTCAAGAGGATGTTTTCCTGATCTATATCTCCCAGTGAAAAGAGATGTAAAAGATGTAGTCCAGCTTTGGGAGTCAGGGGAAATGGACCATTTTGAAGAACTTGTGAATCCAGCAGACTATCATGATGCGAGACTAGGGGGGGGGGGGGATTGGTTCCTCAAATTCGCCGGCAAGGGGTCGGCGAGGTAGTTAAAGCGCTCTGAGAGTGCCAGAGATGCCGAGATTTACCGAGATGCTGACGGCTCTGGATGTAGACGGTCTGATGCGTCAACAATTCCATTTCACTCAGACGTCAAATAGCCTCGCGGTGCCGACCTGAATTAGCAATCTCAGTTTAAACGGCAATATTTCAGAAGCACTGACTGGAGCCTGGACACAGCAAGCTGGGCCGATCAATAAACTATGGTGAGTGGTTTAGAGATGATGGCTTGACTCTTGAGCCCAAGCCATCTGCAGTACATGTAATATCTACTACTACTTGTCAAAAAGGAGCAGTGGCTGTTTTTAAACTGTATTTTGAAGCAGCCTAAACAGTTATGTGGCAGTCTTAATAGACTTGAATTGGTGTGATAAATATTTAGATCCTTTAATAAAATAGCAGTACCACACGGAAAATGACAAATAAAAGTTCCGCAATCCTGCAAGTACAGAAGTATTCATTCTACTCACTGTCCAGTGAAAACCATTTACCGTTTAGTGATTTCAATTTTTACAATACCAGAAAGATTGAGTAGATGCTTCTGTTTCTGAAGTTGATTAATCCAAATCTAAAACATGCATTTGAGACAGTACGGTGTGGAATGGCTCCTTTCACTTTGCCGTCTTTATTATAATAATGGATTATAATTACAAATATTATAACCTGTATTTAAGCAATGAATGCCATTGAGAGGAATCTCTCGTTTACAAGGACGCCCTGATTACAGTACATATAATACAATAGAAGCACACAAGAGTTACACCTGACATCAATAAATTATACAAACGGCAACAAACAAAACAGACCAAGGACGTCAACACAAAACAGGCCAAGGTGATAACATCAATTCATAGAAAACACAGCCGACACGTCAGCATTATAGAGAACCTGTTAACTGCTTTTAATACTGTTTTTCATTTTGAGAATACAATTGCATCCCATTTTCAAAATGTTTTGTATGTAAAACCTCTATCCACAAATACATATGTACAACTCTCAAATTCCACTCGGAGTGAAGTAGAGGTTTACAGTAAGATAAAATGGAAAACTCAAGGAAGTTGAATACATGTACTTAGTTTTCTCTGGCGGTGTCATACGCTATTCACTTGATATCACTATATGCACTGTTCAAGGCAAACATCTGCCTCAGCAGGTCTTTCAGTACATTTCTCTTTGTGCATGTCCACAGTCGGCGTTTATTCGCCCTTTCCTGCACACTGCGAGGAGTTGCGTGGGTATTGTCTTCACCTCATAGCAGTGCCGGATGGAGCGCCAGCGAAAGATGCAGCCATACAGCTCTGATTCCACGGCCGTCCCCGGAACGTCAATGTCAACGAACCCAGCTTGCGGAAAGCCTTGTCAAGGGACGCACTCCCACACTGACGCCGGGCATCTGCTGCAGCGCGATAGCCTTTCAGCGCATTATCACGCAAGGGTATTCTTCTTGAGCATGCTATAAAAGGATTAGTAATAGATTCATAACATGCCAAGTTAAATAATGTGTGTGAAGGGGCGAGAGGGGGGGGGGTGGCTTTGTTCTTCACTCTCTCATCATCCTATTGTATGCACATGGTGACAGAAGCTGGTTTTTTTGTGTCTGGCGTTTTTCATTTACTACTTGGAACTCTGTGCGCACAAAGATTTCAAGGGATTGTCTTGTTCTCATTTACAAAACAGGAGGAGGCCGAACAGAGCGGCTGGATGTGTGCTGGTGTGATCGGTGTAGCATATGACAACAATGTTTGATTCAATATAACGCTCTATATTGCGTACTGTAGTTATTCACTTATCGATGTAAAGGAGGTGAATGTTCAGAAAGAAACCTCGAGCCACACATTTTGTAAATAAATGCATTTTGTTTGATAAAATCAAAATGCCATCGGTTATCTTTCATGTTGTCCGTTAAACTGCATCTACTATTACATATTCATAAAAATATCTGTCTGAATGGATTAAGTTGAAAGCCATTTCAAGTGTAAACAACAGTGATAGCTTCAGAAACCTTCACAAAAGGTAATTTTAAAGGCGACATATGCTCATTTTCAGGTTCTTTCGTATTTTGGATTTGTACTTGACCCTGTTTACAGTAATGTAAAATAAAACATTTTTCTCATACTCTGTCTGAACATACCTGTATTCACTCTCTGTCTGAAGGGATCAGTTTTAACCCCTGACTCTTTAAGGCTCCCTCCCTCTATTCTGAGTGGCTTGCGAGAAAAAGAGCGTAAAAAAAAAGAACTGTCTATGTTTTCTTATTTCACAGTTTGTGGGTTGGTAGTTTTTCTTGATATGTCCCCTTTAAAACACAACCTGTAAAACAAGATTTTGTGCAGTCTGATTGGAATGATTAAGTCATTTTAAATTCTTGAAGTCGAGGACAGTTGGTGTCGTCACACACTCCCAAAAACGGCAGACCTTTAGATATAGAGTCCATTTAGAGCCAAAACCATTAGGATGAACTGTTAGGAATCCAGCTAAACGATGCAAGAGGTTAGGTTTGCCAGGTGATGGCGTTGAGACCTCCGATGCCCTGTACTTCCAAATCATCCAAAGCATGTGCAACTCCCGCAATTTAATGAACTACCTCGTGGAGATATAGCATTACGATCCTGAGCCGCAGCCGACCGTGACCGCGGCTTCATGGGGCGTGGAAGCGGCGATGCAGCCGGCTCCTCTCGAATTTTATCAAACGAGCCAATCAAAGATACCGTAGCAGAAAGCAGAGTTTCGATTTGTTTAAAAGCCGTTCAATCATTCTCATCTTCTCCTCTCAAGGGTTGAGGGAGAGCAGAAAGCAAGTCCAACGAGGGTCTGCATCTTTACAGTACCTGCACTCACCCAGCGCAAGTGCCATCGCTGGTCATGTGATGACTCTTAAGTGCCTGCTTTGCAACTACCATCATCTCCCAAAGACCTGTACTTTAGGCTCGGTGGATGTTCGTCTTCTTACTCAGCACAGCAGCTTGCCAGTTTGTCGTGCTTCTTTATTCTTTCCAGTTGAAGAAGGCAGGTTTTGGGTTCCTGCTCGATATTCACCACAAACAAGAACTGCCCAATCTGCATCTACACTGAATATGTAAGTGACCTGAAAGCCTCCCGTCTCGTCAGTTTCTCCAGCAGCGATGGCTCAGCTGTGTGCGCTCCCGACTGCTTGAAATTCCAACAAGCCGTTGGTCCCTCAGGATGAGCTTTATGCAGTGTGTAAACCCACAGAGCTTCAGCTGTCATTCTGCTGTCCTGGCTCCTTTGTCAAAGGTCTCCTTAATCAAATAAATACCATATATCCCCTCTCTGTATGCACCCATATGTATGGGGTCCTTTGATAAACGACTTCATAGCCTTGGCAAAACAGCATGACATTTGAAACATACACACAGTGGTTGCACACATGAGGAAACACATGAACCACATGCGACTGCAATACAAATCATTTTAAGCCAGTTTGTCACTGGAGCCAATTTGAAAGTCAGTTTCAATCTATTTCAGGTGCTTATTTAAATCTCAGTACTCATAACAAAGTGTACTTTTGAGACGGTTGTGTTTGTAAAGGGCTGTGAAGCAAGATCAAGTGTAATTAAAAGTTGAACAATAAGGTCCTGGTCATTTTTCGGTGATTTACATGTTGCAGCACTGAGGTTGTTGCAAGCCTGGGTGCCATTAATCACCTTTCCATCATATTAGTGGTTGATGATAACAACCATTTAAAATAAATGGTCAAATCATTGAATTCCTGTATATCGTTAGTTAATATTTAAACTGTTTCTCTGTTCGAGGCAAGAGTCTGTAAACTGCTCTGAAGGGGAATTTGAACACGTAGGTGATTTTTTCTTATATTTTTCAGTTAACAATTTTTTCTCTGTATTTGGACCAAGAGATATACTTTGATTTGAACACAAATAAATAAGTAACAAATCAGTTTCTTTAGACCGAGTCTGTTTTCTTCATGATTTCTTGAGAAGCCAGCCCAGGAAGGGGTTACGCCTCATCGGATCACCTTCGGCCCCTGAGGTAAGTTTGTGTTTGATCCAGTACGGTACACCACTGATTGCATGCCTTGTAATGCGCACCCACACTATTATGCTTACAGAAAAGAACAAAAACATTGGTACAATCAGTGCAGTCCCTGGAACATTTGTTTATACAACTAACCCTCTTACTATTTAGCATCTCTGGAGAACATTTGCGTGGGTGTTGCTGTCGAATGGGTGAAAGCAAATATTGGGCTCCCATGATTTACTGCATCAGGCTACAGAAACATCTGGAACATCTGGCCACGAGAGACCCATCCCGCCACCAAACTAAACAGTAAATTCAGCACCGAAAATGAATTTTAGAACTGTTGTTTTTGTCATACATACTTTCACACAACTTGAATATCACGCAGCAAAAGAGTGACTTTTTTTTGCCGAGCTTTCGCACTGCAGATACGTTTATCAACCAATCACATTTGGCGAAACGGGTTGAGTTGCGCCGATACTTACTAATTTCAACCTGGACTAAAGGCACCAGATCCACTCCTTCCATTCTCACCTTTCACAACAAAAGCCAGAGATATTAAATTTGCAGGCGAGTATTTTACATTTTTGTGTTGTTCATTTGCAAATGCCCCTTGTGTGTAAAAGCCTTTTAGAGAGTGGAACTACGTAGAGAAGACATTGTCGAGACCATGGCATGTATTAATAAAGCTCCACTGGACATTCAAACCTGCTATCAATCCAGAAACAACTCAAGGTGACCTGTGAGGGTATCGAAAGCAGTATCCTGGCCATTTGCTGGGATTCATTCTGGAAGCCGGAAATCCTGCGTATTATTATATCATTACAACTCAGTTACCATATTCAAATATCCTCTACAATGTCACACTGCCAGGCATTTAAGCTACTGCTAAAGTTGGAATTATTATAGCTAAGCCGCCATTAACCCCACTGCATCCTTTACCAGTGCCGGAGACCCCCACCTCCTGTAACCAGCTGATACACACTGTAATAATGCTAATGCAAACTTCATGCAAACTAAATATCCCACACTTCCTCTTACAGTACACATTTCAGCATGTTTCCACCATACATGCGCTTAACTGTTGCTGGATTAACTATCCAACTGGAAAGATGCACTAGTGTCTACAATGACCACTGCTGTAATGTTTAATTGGGGCTGGTTGAGAGTAGTGAGTGATGAGTCAGCAGGCATTCAATGACAGCATAAAACAGGCAATAAAAGGTGTTTTGAGACTGTATGAATCACAGCAACCACAATAGGCTCTTGAGCATGCAGCCATAAATGAGCACCCAAAATATTATGCAGTTTTCTACAGCAGTATGCAAGACTTGCCATGGACAGACACAACAATGTTCACTCAGCATGCACGCACTGAGACACATGACTGATTTCATGATCCTCCTGGCGGGGAGAATAATTTTAAGAAATTGAGTAAATCTGTTGTTTGTTTTGATTAAGAACCATCTGGTTGCCAAACTTAGAAAGACTCTGCAAATGTCTGGAGATGTTGTGCTTTTGAAACTTCAGCAATTAATATAAAGGGGGAAATAAGCTTGCAGATATCGCCTTAAATGATATGTGATGCCCATCATGTTGGCGACAAATTTGACAGAAAAATCTACACAAAACAGTTATGTATGGGAAAAGCTTGACATATTTGTGTTCTGACAAAGAGTCACATGTCTGTGTGTTAAGAATGGAGCAATACACATTGAAATGCTCCTTTGCCCAATTCAATACACTAAGTGCACCCCTAATTGCGCTGCAAAGCACTATTTAAATAAGGCAATATGCATAATTTTGGCAGAAAATTGGCCTCATTGCCAAAACAGTCCAATTCACTAAGATCAGCGCTAACAGCCACATGCAATAATTTAAGTGAAATTATTAGCATCTTCAGAGTGTTGGTGGTAAGTTAAGCGCATTAATAAGAGGTGTCACATCCAGACCTTGCAGTGATCATGGCAGCAGTGATTGGAGCTAAAGCGAAGGCTTCGTCAAGCTCTGCTCACATATTTTGGGACAGTTGGGTCATGAAAAGTAAAGCTCCCCCACACGTCATTTTTGAAAATGTAGGACAAAAAAAAAAGTTAAAAAATCATCCTGAGGGATCCCTATGTTGCTCTCCCTGAGGTTTCCTCCTTTTTCTTCCCCCGTTAAAAAGGGCTTTTTGGGGGAGTTTTTCCTGTACCGATGTGACGGTCCCAGGAGTACAGATTGTAAAGCCCTCTGAGGCAAATTTGTAATTCATGATTTTGGGCTACACAAAATGAATTTAATTTAAATTAGTTTTTCAATCTTCAAAAAAGGGCAATTTGCACTCATCTGCAAAGTTTTATGGGCATGTCTAGGCTGTGATACCCTCCGGAAAATATATGTTTTGCATTAGAGACCGGGCAAATAGCAGTTGCAAATGATTCACAAGTTACCAGCTCCTGCAATTCATTCTTTGTTAATTCACCCGAAAGAGATTTTGCTGCTACAACCTTGCTTGATCTGATACAATGTCAGTGGTTCAGGTTAGCTACTGTTAGAAGGCTTTAAATAGATATTGCTGTGTAACTGGCATTCACTATGTTTGGATACACAGGATTCTCACCCAGTAGACAGCTGTTCGTGTCCCAATGTGAAACCAACAATGTGTTGTTTGTATTCATCACACATTTCATTTCTCACTTCAAAAAAGTAATATTTTCAACCAGCACCACAATCTTGTTTTCCGAAACCCAACTTTGTGTTTTCATTGTCTGAACCGAAGCAAATGGGTTTGGTTGAATTCACAGTGTTAACCATGTCTTTACTGTTACCAAAGTTGAGGGTCATAGTATGAAGCGCTAGGATATGAGAACCTATTGGGAAAGGAAATGGGAAAAGTCTGCCTTCCCTTCTGCCAGGAATCTCCTTCAGGTTAGGCAACAAACCTTCTTGTCTCGGTTGAGGAAAACATCATGGTTGGTCTGGCCGAAAACCATGAAGGCAAAGTTATCCCATGTTCCCATATAATATTTAAAAAGTCCTTTTACCACCAAATAAGTTCCCAATAGATGATTATAACATTCATTATGTTGATCATCATTGTTAACTTGCACACCCTTTCAGTAGCAGTTTGAGTTTGCTCAAAGATACTTCAACACTCTCCAATTGTGTCACGGAGAGATCCTCATTCAGCAAATGAAAACATTTTTTTTTGGGCAAGTTATCCGTCTGTCATGGACCCACTGTACCTCCATGAATCGTTCTGCTCCTCTGACTGGCATGTAATGTGCTTGTGGGATAACTCATTCATGTGTGACAGACATCCTGAATGCTAGATTAGAGAAGCGTCCCTTATCTAAAAGAACTAAAATGGAACAAGAAGCCTTCCAGTTAAATCATTCTGTCCCTGCAGGATACCCATCAAACCCTGTTATTTTTTATCGTATGTACTGACAGACTAAGAGATTAAGTGTAATTATGGAGATAAGAGAAATTAAAGGGCCCTGTTCTTATTGACCTGCCTAATGCAGTGGACTGAAATCTGATTCCCCGAATGCCTGTTTGCGGGAGGCAAATGTGCATTATTGGGACAGTCTATGAGATATGCTTTAAACCAGCATATTTTTATTTTTATTTTCATCTGGCACTGTCTCTGCAAACGAAATAAGAAACGGGCAAAGCACCTCATTTGGAACATGAAATAGAGTGCATGAAAGCTGGCATGGCAGTGACATAAGATCGTTCGTGCAATTTTTGGTTAAAATATATGTTTTCTTCCTCCAAATAGTCTGTGTAGTAAACTGCCTGTCTCTAAATGGACTGGCCATTCAAGCAAAGGGCTTAAGAACAACATTGGATGGTAAGGGAGCTATGACATATCATCATTGTTTTTCTTGATAAAGTGAAAGTATATCTTTAATTTGGTCAGCCCTTATACAAAGATGTGGAGGAAATTGTAAGATATAGAACATATAAGTAAAGGAGCTCCACATTTGCAGGATTAGTCATTTATAATGCATACTTTGCTTCCAACTGTTCACATTAGGCGTTATTTCATCTCACATGGAGCCCGAATAAAAGCTCTCTGAAGAATTTGGATATTTTTTCGTATGTACAAAACACACACAGTTTTTGTGTGTGTCTTTTCAAACCTATTTTCAGTAGGAGGAAAACAATTGTCAGTAGGATCATCTCATGCTATTGTCAGGGCTGACCCAAATTCTTCTTTGTTGCCATGGTAATCAATGCCAAAAATCAGTATTTGAATATTCTCGCTGGGCTCCTCAGGAAAGGAGGGAATGCAAACACAAGCTGCTGTTCAACATTAAACATAACTTTGCATTGAAGAATGGCCTCAGTCGATGTGATTGCAACGAATGCTGCAAAGTCATGTGCCAAGTTTTTATCACCGCATTCCTTTTTTTGATTTGGAAACATTTCTAAACTCTAACAGTCTTGTTTTACTGCCTTCTGTCATGATCAAAATTACAGTGTTTGGAGTTGATGAAAGCCCAGAAATAATCTGAGGTTTGTCAAATTTTACTGTACTCACACTGAAGCAAACAAAAGGAAAAGGAACCACGCTGAAGTTTACAAGATGACTGCACACAGATTTTGAACTCTTAACAGTAACCCGGAGACACCTTTATGAATATGATAAATCAAATTCTCTCGTCTCCCAGGTGTCCCAGAAAAGCTGTCTTTCAACAGCTGAACAACTTCTTGGCACTAAACGTCTGTTTTGATGTATTCTAATCATGTTGTCGACCACACCGAAGCACTGACACTGATCTTGTTAAGGTCTTCCGTGACATCCACTTAAACACAGGCTGTGGCAAAATTTCACTTTTAGGATTACTAGATCTCATCGCTGCATTCAACACAGTCATCCACAGCATGTTATTAGACTGCCTGGAAAACTGGGTAGAACATTTTTGGCACTGAAAGGCCAGAAAGAGTTCCCCAAGGCCTCTTCAAGAAAGTAAGTGACATATTTATGCAGATGACACACACATTTACATAAGGGGATCATGGTCCAATACAAGCACCGGGTAGATGCGGTGGCCAAATCAATGATTAGATGTATCAGCATGTTGTTCAATCAAACAAAAGGTAGTTGTTTGTGGAGCCAAGGAGGAACCATTCAACTTCAACCAACAATGTTAAAAACCAAAGACCATGCCAGAGATCTTGGTGTAGTCATGGACTCAGACCTGAACTTCAACAGCCACATTACTGTAAGACTCTATCTTCAGTAGACTGTAATGGTGTCTTTACAGGGAATGGATTAGACGGCAGATTAGACAGCGCTGCTGCTCGAGTTGTCACTAAGACCAAGGATCACATTACTCTAGTTCTGAGGCTTTGTCAAATAAATCTACTAAATACTGCCGTTTGTTTATAAAGGCACAGGAATGGCTTATTTGTGAACTTCTGATAAATCATCGACCACCAAGACCTGTTAGCATTCAGTCTTAGAAGGCCTACATCAGGAACAAATAGCCAGGAAACTGCAGGTCAGCTGCAACTCTCACTACTTTTAGAATACGATACTTTTGCCCCTTATTAAATCATTTATTACACTGCACTGTACCTATTTTTTAGCTTGTTTTTGGTTTCTATTCCCTTGCATTTTTTATTGTGTTTACATGTTCTTTCATAATGTGTATATTTAGCATTTTGTCTCAGTGCTTTAGATGTTTTATGCAAAACACGTTGAATTGCCTTGTTGCTGAAATGGGCAACATGAATAAACTTGTCTTGCTTATGATTGGACATTGCTTGCTACACAGCTGTGCATCATCCCCATTGTAAAGCCAACTACAATCAGCCAATATGAGAATAACTTCTGTGCTCTCCCTGAACTAATGACTCACTGCTGCATGGCAGGGGGGGGGGGGGTGTCCTTCAGACCTCAGCCGCAGCAATAGTTTGGGTTTGGGTCTGGTAGTTATGTTTTCGTGATTTTATTTCTGTTTCATTTCGGTAAATGTTGGTTCCAACCCACGATAGGTCGGAGCCCAGATCCTCCGACCTATCGTGGGTTGGTCTGGGTCTTTTCCTTTCCTTTTGTTACTTTTGGCCGGCCCATCAGTCTTCTGTTGGTTTGTTGTCATTTACATTGTATATCAATACATTGAATGCCATTTTCTGCTACTCCTTAACTCTTCCGATTAGGTTGGACCTCTCTGGGGGCCATAGCAATCACTTTGTTGAATAAAGTAGCATTATTTGCATCCACGCTCATGCACCAATGACCCATGACCGACTACACTCAGATTTCTTATGATTATACTGCACTGATTCATTAAACATATGATTGAAGGAAAAAAAACTACATTTTTGGGTGAATTTTCTCTCAAGATTGTGGTTCTATGACCAAATGTGGCAGGAAACTAACTAACTCAATTAGTCCAAATTAATCTTGTGAAGTGTGATTCAATTGGACTTTGAGTCCTGCTATGTGATTGTATATCAGTCCTTGAGTGTGTGCATAATGTATCTTATGTGATTAGGTAACCAAGTTATTCACAAACTCCTTTTTATATTTATCTCAGCAGCAATTACATTAATTGGTTGTGTCCTTATCACACATCTCCTTGGATGGATGAAAGAGCACAGAATGGCTTTAATGTGTTCAGTCTAGAGTCCATCACTCAAAGACTATTTGAATTCAGAGAAGGGTGGCTGTCCTGCCTCTACCTCTTCATTTATAACTTAACTGATGTTAGAAGCTCATGTCCTTGTGCAATGCGGGATAAATTCTAAGACCTGACCTTGTTGCAAAACGGTTATCAGGAAATCATACAAGTCTTGCTGAAGTTGGTGTTTTCTTTCCTTAAACTAAAAACCAGTGCTGCTACGAGCAAGTTGAGAATGTTTTGTGCTGGCCACTTCCTGACCCAGATATGTCACGAGACATTTCTTCACAAGTTCGTGGACGTTAACACAACTAGACAACTTATCCACGTCACACTTAATATGCACGTTTGTTAAGGGTTCGAAATGAATGGCGTAAATTTGGTTGTGGATGTGTGTAGGATTTTCTACATTTGATGCTTTACATGGCCTTAAACTAAAACAAGGCGCTGAGGTGGACAAAAGCTGGAAATCAGGGAAGTGGCTGTTTATTTGTGAAATATGATTTATTTTTCACAGATATTTATGTCAAAAAAATGGTATTGTTGTATTCGTCTTAAAAAGGCATTTCTTAACTTCTAAAACCATTCTCAAACCCCTGAAGTGACGGGAATAAAAAAAAATCAAACTTGCATTGGTCATTTCTGTCATTGTGAGCTTGTCAATTTACTGTCAGCTTCAACTGCAGTATATAAATAGCTTAGTGTGCATAAAGAAAGGCATACATCTGAAGACTGTCAATTAAGGATGGATTTTTGAATGGCCAAACTGGTTTGACTTTTTCTCTTCATACACAATGGAGACATAAAACCAGCGTTTGACCAACTCTTTTGAGAATCTAAAACACAAAGGCCCAGTCCTGACCCAAGAGGGCTGATTTCCACCCTTGACTGGATTGGCTGTCGCGTTATCTGTGGGCCGGGGTGAATCAGAGTCCAAACCGAGGATGGGCAGAGCCAACAGGGATGCAATCAAAGGCGATTTGTATCATCTGCAACCAGGGTTGAGAGGACTGATCAGGTGTCACCAGTGTTGTGTTCCTCAGTTTCACACACGACAGCCCACCCTCCCTGAAACCCCTTTTTTATTGAAAAGCGGGAATGAAAAGGATTGAGGTCGAGGGGGGAGGGGGGGTAAGAGGAGTGAGGGATTGTGGAGAGAAATAAACCCAAGACGCAGACGGCTTTCCACCCAATCCTTGCCCAGAGCAAGGTCCCCTTTCACCCAACAACCTCCCTCTGTAAAGCTTCCAACCCTTCCCCATTATGCCCACCCCCATTTGCTGTCCTTAACCCCTCCTTCCTCTGGGGAAACTATTCAGCTTAGCATGAATCCAAGGATGTGCCGGGGTGGCCACTCAAAGTATATCATTTACATGTGTAGGGAGCACCCATCCACAAGACGCAGCCTATAGGCCCTGTTCCCTTTTCCACTTGGTTCAATGTTGGGGATTTTCAGCGCGGCTGTCCCATCTTTCACGCCTCATTGGAGCCTTGCACTCACTGAAAGGAGGTATTTCAAACTCTGTAATGCTGAAAGGAGATCCTTGGGCGTCTGTTTATATGAATGATCCATGTGTATTTAGAGTAGTCAGTGATAAAAGGATGGAACCTTTGAATGCCCGACCCATAAAGCAGTTGGATGGTGAAATAAACAGATGTTTGTCGTCAAGGACAGGATGATGGAAACGGATGACAAGAAAAAAATAAATACTGCCTTATGTGTGTGATTTTGTTCTGCTTGTATCGACAATTTTGACATTGCAGAAGTTATGTTATTATTCTTACACAAGGTTGGAAAAGGACCAGTTTCCAGTTTAAATTACAGATTTTTGTCTGCTAACCTGATGTTTTTCAAACACCCTTGCCATCGAGGAAAGCTTTCAGTGACAATCTTTGCTCTTCTTTCAGCAAAGAAATACTCTCCAGTTCTGAAATAACTGATGCCATGGCAACATCGTCGCTAGTGTCGTTGTTTTGCCCACAACTAAACCTCGTCTGTGGCACAGGATGCTGATTCGTCTGTATAGCACTGTGGTTCGGACACAAATTCATCACTTGAAATCTGACCAGATGGATTGTTGTGTAAATGTGTGTTCTCATGATAATCTTGGGCATCCAGCTGCTGTGCAATGTAACTGGAATGCAGCTCCAGCAGTGACCGTCGAGATGGAATGGCACTGATGGCTGGTTCACACTCTAAAGTGTGATTTGGTTTATTTCTTCAGAAACATATGCTACAGGTCTTTCCAACGGAGCCAAACCGAGGATACACTCTGTCTCTATTGACTGTAGGTGACGGCCCTGACGTGTTGCCTAATGAAACTTTTTTCAACCTGATTTAACAATGCTCTCTTTTACTACATATTGTGCTCACCCAGAATTTATTTAGTTGCAAATTGAATATTCTTTTGCATATATTTCCATTTGTTGAACTTGACTGATAACGTCAAACATTCCCAGTACAACTGTTGTTGCTGCAGACGACAAGATGCACAAATCTGTTACATTCAGGTGAACGTTCTTTATTTCTCTTGAAAACCTCTACAGAAACGTATGGTTTTTAAACCATTTTGAATTAATTTGAAAAGTTGTTTCAGCTGGCATCACTACTGTGAGTGTTTTCTGCAACCAATGTCCAAGTGTCCAACACACAGTATTAATCTGTCTTTAAAAATTGAGGAACTCTACCTACAACAGAGAAACATCACATTATTTTTCACAATCATAAACAATAACTGACATATGTAAACATACAAAAAGTTGATCTATCAATGTTTTTACATGGCTGGAAATATAGTCGAGGGAAAGCAGCAGGTTTTAGGCCAGAGTGTGATACATATTTCCCTCTTCATTATCTTTTTTTAATTTTGTCATCTCTAAGCACATGTGAGTTGCTGGTTTTCTTCAAGTGCAAGTCCTGTGAGCTCTTGCTTGGCATTTTCTTTGTGCAGTATTGTGTTCCACTCTAGATGTGCTCGGGGGTTGAACTGCAACATCTGTCAGTCATGTTCGTTTGCCTCGGGTGAACACACTCATATGTGGATCTCTGGTGGTTGAACTGAAAAATTAACAAACAAACATAAACACTGAGTGCTAATTAGCATAGTTGACTGAATGACTTAATTCCTGGCAGTTACACTTGATCCTCAGCACATGTCTGCCACCTTTTTGATGGGTGGAAATCCTGCCTCAGCTTTTTTTTCTTAATAACTGTGGAATCTCTCCACTGCACTCCTTAGCTTCATCCACTCCCACACGCAGGCGCACAATGTGTCACTTTAATTTATCCACCTGCTTTCAGTTCCTGTTACTGCGTGCACACTGGACTGTTTCCTCTGGGCCAGTTTCATCAAACGGATGATTTTAAAGCAGCAACCACTTGCAAGAAAAAAACCCAACCCTAAAATCTAGTCCTAAACTTTATGAAACTAGCAAATGTACATGGAAGCAACAGAGCTGTGGTACTCAATTGTGTCTCTAACAGCCACACACAAAAGAAGAACTCATTGTGTTATTGTTCGTTGGAAATTTTTGCACTTAGCATATTTTATGTGGTATTTATCTGTAAATAAATAATCATGGCACTGGCAGTGTGCTTCCTTCTGCAGCTGCTATTGTATTGTTTCTGAAATGTCACAAAAGCAAAAAGCCGTGGAGGCCAAGGATTTGGAGACGGATATACACAAACATGCTGCAAAAGTGGAATTTTTCAAACTGCCTTAGTGCTTCAGAGAGCAAATGTGTCAATCACTCTCTGTGGTGCTCTGGCTCAACATGTTGTGTTTATATCCCTACTGCCATCCATGAGCGATTGTGAGCACATATACATGTAGGTGCAATTTAGGAATCATAATGTCCTTTCCAAAAGGTTATTCAGCATTTAGGTTCTTGTAAATTCAGTGTATATTGTATTTATATGCTTAACAAATCTAATTTCGTGTCAGATTTATACAGTGTAAGCCTTGGATGAACTTGGATGAAAAAGCTTGGGACAGAATAATTCACATACAAATGTTTAAATAATCCACTGATATTTATCAAGTCGTCCACTTATGGTGTTCACATAGGTGAAAAAAAGAGCATGTGGACATAAGCCATCAGACAAAAAATGTCTACTTAATTAGTGCAGCTTCAAGTACATTTATGTCGGCTCCTTGGCAAAGCAGAACAATCAATATCCAACATTAAATTTAAATTTAAGAAAACAATATGCAAGAAATATATACTTATGTTTGATTGACCAAACGGTATGCATTTGTTACCTTTTTATTTTTACAGTAAAAAGGTAGAGGAGAGCGGGAAGGACACATCGTAACAGAGGTCCCATGCTGCTGTCAAACAGCAACATTGCAATTATGTGACGTGCACCAGGCATTTTTTGATTAAATCTGTCATAGGGAAAGACATGTTGTCTTTCTGATGTCTCTGAAGACATGATGCAACACTTCTAAGCTTAATGCTCCCCTGTGTGTTGCAGTACATCATACGGAAACCCAAACAATTAATATGAACTCTTTTTGCTCTGTAATTTGTCATTTTAAAGTATATTTAAAGTCATCTATATCGTGACTTGAAGTTGAGCACTTTTAGCACAATAAGACTGAAATGACTCAACTTTATTTTCCAAGCACGCAGTTGCACAACATTCTCCGGCTGTTTTGAGACAGATGTGGCCTCAAGCTTCTGGGGGGGGGGGGGGGGGGATTTGTGTCCACTGTCTGTGGGAGGAAATACTTTCATTTGGTGCCAACTCATAGATGCCCTCTCCCCCTCCTACTCTTCATCATGACTTCATCTCGGGGAATCTGTGCCGTCAGATATGGACTCGGGGGTCACGGAAGGCCTCGGGCCTTGATAAAGCAGCTGGCCACATGATTCCTACTGGGACCTGTTGATATTGATCTTTACTTGAGAGTAAGATCTTCTCTCTCCACACACGGTGATGAGGAATAGGATACACGTTTTTATTTTCCTCTTCTGTGGAATATTTCTGTGGTCACCTGCTTGGATATGAGTGTACAGCACAGTACTGTTAACATGTCAACCCTTTTACTCATTAAATGATCTTGTCCCGAGTGATTACATTGGAGTGAGATGAGATTTAGAGGTGCAATTATATGTATCCATCTGTAGTCAACGTGTGTTGCGACGGGCTCCATCCAGCTCCCCATGATCCTGAAATAGTTAAAACAGTTAACATGACGGATGGGTGGGAATAAAACTGAATGGCTGTTAAATTATTCCACATGGGGATTGGATTTAATGAGAGGAGAAATGGGGGGGGGCCTAATGCTTGAGCAGTTGAAAACCTCAAATCTTCACTCGCTACAAAAGTGGTGACTGATACATGAAGTATATGTATATTCAGAAGGACTTCAATCCAGAGAAGCAGCTGCATGTCAAATGTTGCTTTGCTGATCCAACCAGGCGGGGAACAAATGTCATTAGGGATTTAAAAAATGTACTGTCAAGTTATTTGTGCACGGAGAAGTGAGACGCGATGCATGTGTGGAATAATAAGTACCTCAGTTGTCAGCATTATCAGATCAGAATATATGACTGTATGAAACAGTTGAACCAAGTTTTTACTTTAAATACACATTTTCTGTACAGTTGGTTTTGATCACCTTTTTAAAGTAGTGAGTCGTATTATGGGACAGTTTGACGGGTGTCATCCTGTACCATCACCACTTTATTGACACATAATGGGGAATCCCATTCTAGTGACTGACAGCAGTCATGCTACATTTGAATTATGATTATTATATTTTACATATATTTGTAACTGTAGACACAGGGGCTGCTGAAATATACATAGTAGGACTCAAGACAACTGTGATTTAACTCCTTTTCACTCTTGCATATGCATTGTCATTGCTATTCTGAGCAACAGAATGGGGAGCTGCGGTGTTGGAGGATGTTCGAGCCTTTCTAACTTGATCACTGCCGTGACCCGTGTGTTTGTTATCTAATAATATGATGGATGAGTAGCATGAAATCACTGAGGCAAACTGAAAGGCATTGCAGTATACGCTCAGGACTTTCAACCATGAGATCAGTGTCCGACACCGCTTGTCCCAAAGTGTCGCCTTTGGGACGGTTGTCCTAAACCTAACTACGTGGTTTTGTTGCTTAAACCTAAAATGTGAGTGTTGGCAGTAGCTAACGGAGAGTATCTGTATGTTTTCCTCATTATTAGTCTCCAAACAAAGTCAAAACAACACAGATATCATGGGTTATAGTGAGTCTTCTCATGCCCAAACAAATAACTTGAATAGACCTGGCACCAAAGTTAGGCACCGATGCAAAATTAAAATGCTGTGATGGTGACGTCATGACCCTTCATTCTTTTGTAGGTTCCTTGCATTGCAACAGGAAATACCCAGTTGGAATGTTTGTCAAGTTTTAAAAGAGCCATGTCAGAGAAAAGCCCAGCAAATATGTGCTGTATGCATATTACCATGTTAATTCAACAATCTTGTACAATTCCACATTATAGATCGCTTAAAGGGTTTGTTTGTGTGGTCAAGACCCATGACCAGCATGTAATTAATAGTTTTTAGCTTATGAATTATTGCCAAATCCATATGCAATTGTTCTGCTTTCCTTTCACCCCACAAACAGACAGAACCAGGCTGTCTTGGTCCAGTTGTTTGGTTGAACCGCACAGATGCTCAATGGTGTAAAACTAACACTAGACTGAGAATCCTTCATTTAATGAAGTGAACTGACTCTGGATAGAATCTCCTGAAGGTTGTTTGTCTTTACTATACGTCTGACTCGCATACGCTGAGGGGAATCCTAAATCCACTTTGGTGGAACACAGATCACTTTTTAACTAACTGCAATTCCCTGAACAACCGTAGTCGACACCATTTGAACTACTTCGGAACTTTTTATTGCCCACACGGAACCCCAAGTGCTTAAAGTTGAATTTTGACATTGCGGTGTTGATGCTTATCGTTCGTCAAGTTGTCAATCAAATACTGTCACACAAGGGTTATTTGGATGAGACAGCTTCTTTCAGTGAAGTGTATTCGGAGCTAAGAAGATGCTTTTGAAGACTGTGACCTTGTCAGCAGCAGCAAGCGGGTGAGGAATGATGGACTGCTTTGACATCCGAGGCCCTCGGGACCATCGCAACTCAAGTCAAGTTTGCTACATATTCAGAAATGGTGTGCGTGCCCTTTTGTTGCACACAACCCGGTGTGCCTCGTGGATGTTAACTAGCTCGAATGTGTGTGTGCGCGCCTCTGTGTTTCAGTATGAGCGTCTCGCCTGCAGAGGAGGCTGATCTGATCCTTGAGAATATCCTCTGTGACAGCACATCACCACAATGGCCTCTCTCTCTTCTGACATCCCCCTCTCATCACTGCACTGCAACTCTTTGGCTGTGTATTCATTGTGTTTTGTCCAAGTCCCTGTCTTGAAGGGGATGATGTGACAATACATGAGCTGTACAAATTTGGGAGAGAGAGAGAGCGAGAGCGAGAGAGATGGGGAAGTCCAGAGCATGGACGAAAAGAGTGTGAACAACCAGAGTGAAAAGGGAGTTAGTATTTCATTCTTGAATGACTCTGGTTTGTGATTACTTTCATCCTGTGATGGAATCATTGCCTGAAGGTAGCAATGATTTCCAGGATGTTAATTTCCCTAGAAGTACAGGCTGATTTGTCGATAAGAGCTGCAGTTTATTATGAATTCATAAAATGCTCATTTGATGTGTGCCGTGCAACTGTGTTAATCTGAGCAAAAGCCTCCCAAATGAAAACAAAGCAAATAATTAGTGACTTGAAATCAGGTTGAGTTAGAGAAAGCAATTTATTGTTGCTGAGAAATTTCAGGCATCAGATTGAGTCGTTCTCCAACAACACTAAGTTCCCCAAGTAAATACAAATCCAGGACATATTTTACCTTGTCAGCATGTTTTAAACTCAAGCATGACCCGCCTTGTAATTTCTGTAGCCATTCAGCAATCTGTTGTAGGCTACACTTTAGGCAACCCTCTCGAGAACGCGTTGCTTGTACCGTACAGAAGTTGCGAGGGCGTGTTGGTGTTGCATGTTTACATCCTAAAGCCTTTAGATTCAGGTTATTTCAGCACTTTGGTAAAGTTGGGGAAAGATTATTGTTTTTGTTAAATGATATTAACGTAAACAGGCTCTTCCTTATGGACATTTTAGGGCAAACAAATAAAATGTTGTCAGCCAATGTTTTGCAGATATACATTGAGCCATGTAATTCATGCAACATTACATTGTATCACCATGTTCTTCTTCACAGTAAATGTATAACTGGAATAGTGAAAAATCTCCATCTCAAGTCCTAAGTGACATTTTCAAATTGCTTATTTTGTCTGATCAACAGTTCATAATTAATGATTTTAAAAATACAGCCGACACTTGACCCTTCACTAACTCCCGCCCCTCAAACACAGACTGGCCAATCATAGCGTAGCATCGGCTAGCTCCGACCAGTTTCTGACAACTATCCAACTCCGCTCCATAGGCTCTAAGCCAGCTGTTGAGGATTTCAGGCTCGTAATGGTAACACTCTCTCTTTTACATTGTCATCAGTGGGCTTTAGCTTCTATCTTTTTTGATCTGTTTTCACTGCTGAATCCGTTTGACATCCTGGCTTTATCCTACAAATTCACGTTTGTTGGGAAAACATCGAAATGACTAATTAGTATGTGTTTAAATGATTAAGGAATGTTATACATTTAAAAGCTCATGTCCTCTGAGTGTTTAAGTCCGTGTCCTTGTCTGACACCAGGCGTCTTCAGCAGCTGTTTTGTCTATCAGACATCAGTGTCTCCTCAGAAGAACACTTAGTTACGCAGAGCTGATTTGCAACCATGACTTCCTGATTTCGATACAAGTGACCTTTGTACTAGAACGAAAGTGTCCAGATATGTAGACTACGCTGTATGAAGACAATTCATGTGTGTTATCCTTGCTGACGTGAATCACCCTGTGCCAGTACACTGTTGTTTACTCAGTATATATACCAGAGGCTCGGAGACAGATCTCCGGGCAGACTTGATCCATGTATACTGTGTGTTTCGACTCTGTTCCTTCTTGCAAGAATAAATGTCCTGTGATGAATGATTCTTACATCGGCTCGAGTGAATTTTTCTAACAATATTGTACACCCCTCTGTCTACTTCTCCCTGGAATAAATTAGCTTTTCCAAAAATTTGATATTAATTCAGTGAGTGCAGGTAGTGAAAGTATCTGATGGATAACGGAGGAGCAGCAGGGGGCTTTGTGAAGGGTCATTTGACATAAAGGCATCAAACACACACCTTTTTTTTGTGAATTACTTAAATATTTTTTATCAAAATGATTGTTATGATAAATTGTTGATTGTCTGCCCTATTTCATATTTCTTTGTTCTCAGGCAGTTCCTGCATCGAGTGAATACTGCACCATGATGTCTGATAAAAAGTGTGTTCGATCAACATATTTCTAACAATGTACAAAACAACTACATACCCACGACAAGCACTCATGTTCTACTTCTGTCTTCAGGTTGAAATAATTGTAGCTCGAACCGCCCAAACAACTGTGCTCTAGAATTGAGTTTGTCTGATTAGCCACAGGTGCGGACAATGAGCTGCTGCAGAGCACATCCCTCTCCCACGCAGCGCTGATTGGATGAAGGCTCATTGGTCACCAGTTTTGCAGATTGCAAACCACAACAAAAACTCAACGTACGATATACAAAGAACATTTCTGTACAGATATTTTAAAGTGTTTTCTTTTCTGTCATGATATGAAAGCGGAAAGGATCAGGAAATCACAATCAGCCACAGCGCAAATAAAAAATTCAGCTGATGCTTTCATTATTTTCTGCATACTCCTAATAAAAACAAATGGGTGAGGGGATTGTCTAGTGTGTTTCATATGAAGACTATTCTTTTTCTTCTGGCATTATGTGAAATGATAATGCTGTACAGGTATGAATAAGGCTTTTTCTCCCTAACTGAGACACTAATGGTTCAGTGTACAACTGGCAGGCATATGCTGAGATCAGGTTATTTGGGAATCCCGCTCTCTCTGATAATAGTTAGCTCTGCGTCCATTGAAATAAGTCGTTTTCAGTTTAATCACGAGCAACAATTAAAGCAGCAAAGTCCCCTCTTTTCTTATTTCTAAGTGAGCGCATCGTGCTGCTGGGCTGTACACTGCGGTTTGCTGCTCAGTCGGGTCTCCCTGCGGCGATGTCGGCTCTCCTTTATGAATAGCTTAACAGCCACTGTAGATCACAGTGAAACCAATTACTGAGGTGAGTCAAAGGGAGCCGAGATTGAGCTTGCATGAATTTAGATCAGGAGTCCTCAAGCTTGTAGCCCGTGTTATATCGCTGAGATATTCTGAACAGATCCGAGGCATTTCAGATAATCCTGATTAAACAGCGGTCCAGAATGGTGCTTAGATCCTTTGATCACAGTCGGCCGTATTGATGTTTTCACCACTGTGATGAGGATCATAAACCAATTCAATCCCTGACAGCCGTGTAATGGTGGACATAAAATATTCAGAAGTCCCACCTTAAAGTTTAATAACTAGGTTTCATTGCTGCTTTCTGCTCACTTTGTCAAATAGCAGTTGACAAGTGGCTTTGAAGGCAACCTAAAATTCCTCAAGTATAATTGAAATGAATTCAACCGGACTTGGATATTCTGATCAGGAAGAAACAGAGGGGACATTTTTTGTTTCTTGTCCTCGCAGGAAAAGCAGAGGTGGAACTGACACTAACAACAGCTCTGCTCCATTAAGTATCCCAGTAAGTCATGCCAGTTAGGCCGCATGCATAAAGCGGGGTCTGGGATCCGAAACAACTCAATTTGATTACACCTATAATCCCAATTGATTGTGTGTGTTACCAAACACAGTATAGTTTGCAGTACGTATTATTATTATACTCGTGAGCTATTAGGGGACTAAATAACTGCCCTCCCATCTAATCATCCAAATGACTGCCAAGCTGCTCTTCAATAGACGCCCACAAACAAAACTCAAGAAACAAAGTCCAGAAGAAGTCTCTCAACTAAACTGTGTCTTCAGATTTTTCCAAAATAAAGATGAAATACATATTGAATGGGCTATTTATGGCATCAAGCTTTGCGGTTATACGATATGCCGTTCCTTAGCCTCTAGTTTAGCGTTATCTTTAATCATTTTACCGTGGCATACTTTTAAAAAAACGACAGTCATGCATGTAAGACGGTGTGGAGATAAACCTGGGTCAATGAATCAAGTTAAATATTTATAATTGTGTCTTACAGTGCTGATTATTTGTTGCAAAATGTAATTATGTGTTTGCTTTTGAATATCCCATGAGACGAAGTAATATCAGCATTCCACACATTGGAACTCATATCAACCCGTTTGTGGTGTGGGCAGTCTCAGCGAGTACTACATTATACATCCAGTTTGTTCTCATTTCAAGGCAGCAAAGCACACATTTTGTTGAGTAAATACCTTTGATGTACGGTGTTAGTGCACAGTTTCTTTTTTTGCTTTTTTTTGTTTTGTAAGAAGCCTGTGTGTGTGTGTGTGAGGAAGACAGTGGGAGCCTGTCTGAGTGAGACCGGTTTACTCCAACCACACACCACAGTGCCTTGGTTAAATATCGGGTGGTACCACGTTGTATTTGTCTCATAGCCAGACCCTTTCGAGAGTTCTTAGTGTGATCTGTTGATGAGGAAAGTGAGGTTAGAATCTTCGTCTTTGTGCCCACAGTCGTCATCACCTCTTTTACAAAGAACAAGCCATAGCTTTCAGTTATTTTACCTTTTCCTTTGCTGACAAGTAACGACTTTGGACATGCAAGGTTTTCGCCTGACAGCGAAGAAATTACGAGGGCAATATGGCAGCAGTGTACTTTGCATTCATAATTCAGTCCAGGGATTACACAAGAAAGCTTACCACCTGTGCTCTAATTCAGAACCAAACAACCTAATTAACATAACAGTGCAGCCAGGTAACAAAATGCAGGTGTTTGTTATTCCTGGTGTGTGTCTCTCTTTCATATTATTTGCATTTAGCAGCAAGCGTTCAGTGGGTTTTCTCCAGTTTGCTAATTAATCCGATTTGACCTTTTCTTAACACGGAGTTAGTCGCAGAATCTGGTTTTCAGCAATAATCTCATTGGCTCAAATTGTAAATTGGCATGTGCCAAGTCACACAGACAAACAAATGTGAGGAAAGCTGCTACTTTATTTTCTGCTTCGATCTGAATCACATCCAATCAACGGATCACATTGATGGAACAGCTCATGGTGCGAAACAAAAACACAAATGTTTATTTTTTTGAAAATGGGTGACCAAAAAAACGTCATGTTATTTTCATAATATGTACAACCGGTGAGAAGACAAATGCTTCCTCAGATCACAGGCTTAAAATAAGTAAAGATGTAACCGTGGAGCAGACATTGGAATTGAACAAATACAGGACTAGTACCTTGTTAGTTTGATCTACTGCATTCATTAATATCATCAATAAACTACTTGTCAATTACAAAACGCTACTTTCTTTAGATGAGGCCTTGCAAAAATATCTCCATAAATTGTTACTTCACTTGCCATCACAGACACTTTGAGAAATATAATTCAGCTCCATAATAAAGTACGACAAAGCTTTTATGCAAGGCTTTAAAAATGTAGATCCTGGTCTCATTAAAACTGTTTCTATGAAAACTGCATTGTTTATTATGTTTTGAGGGAAGAGTTTCCAACCATCTGACCAACTGGAATACAGCATGAGATGATGTAGGACACACTGTCCAATGCAACATTGACATCAATACATTCTTTGGCATGTACTGTATACCTATGGGAAGCACTGTTCTTTCAGTGAACAGTTCCACTGCTCTGCTAAAATGTATTTTTTGCTGTAATTTCCAACGATGACACGAATGCAGATGGATTGTGTAATTCAGATTTCTGATTTAGCAGATGCCACGAATATGTCAGTGGTCAGTTTGATACAGCGACCTAGCTTTTATTAAACCCATGTTGGACAATGTGACATTCAATGAAGCTGCTGTCTTTCGGCCCTGAAGGACGTGTGAATGGGCTTGGGGCTCTGATATGATGTTGATGTCCTCTCCTCAACATGGGGCATCAAGGAATCTAAGTAATGAGCGAGGCTTTCACAGCTGGACTACCGCAGATCCCTTGTTTCTCTTTTCTCACTTCATGTTCCTTTTTTACACTGATCAATTAAATCCCACCGCCTCGTCTCCACAACCACTGTATGTTATGTGCTGTACAGCAAGAGGAAAATACAGCAAAATCAATACAATTGATGTATTCTGATACATATCTTTTTAAAGCCACTGTGTTACATTATGTTTCTTTCAATGTGCATGACGACAAATGAATCTGTAAAGTTGTCCACCTCTATTATTGGGTGAACGAGATGCCAATCAACATGCCCACACAGTTCTGGCAGGGGTTCTAATCGGCCAAAATAAGTGAAAACACCTGTGTGGGTGTAATCTAAGTGCTAAATCCCCGGCTGCAACCCCAGCTTGGTTGAGCAATCCATATAACACAGTTGGCAGTGTTTGCGGTTGGGAACCTGGCAAGAGCTTACGTCTTTCTCGCTGGATAAGCAACTGCTGAGGCGTATCATGAGCCATTTGTGTCCATCTCTTGGTGGAAGCCATATTATCAACAACTGTTCTAAGGAACAAAGTTTGCCAAGGAATCCATTTAATGTTATGTCGCATGACTGCAAATGAGCAACTTTCAACAATTAATTCTCAGTCTAAATGCCATGATTCCTCTAATGATAATGAATGAAACATTTTTAATTCTTACAGCACAATGATCTACAAAAGATGCAGGCAATATGTCACCTGTCAGAATCTTCTCTACAATATATTTAAGTTTTTCTTCCATCTTTGTCATCTCCCTTCTTTAAGCATTCGTTCATAACAGTGAATGCAGGTCTTTAAGAAGTGAAAATAAATCCAAGGGGATTTACAGGACTGCAAAGCGGTAATGGCAATGGATTAAGAGGGACTCAGCAGAGATTTGAGTTAATATTGAGTTGCATTGCCAGCGCTGCAAAGCAATTTCTGACAGCTGCTCTGGAGGAATACATCAACGGTAGTGAAAATACATTGATATTGAATTTTGCAGACCTTTAGAGCAGTGCAATTACCATGCTTGTTTTTTTCAGTATAGCACAATTACACAGGGAATAGTTTCACTTGGTGCCTGGAAAGGCTCAACTGCAGTGCTTAGTTGACTCTGTAATACAATATCAAGCTAAGACAACGACTGCCTAATATTTGTGACCTTTTTTGGTGTTTTCTGGAATACAAAGGAAAATAAGTGAGAAATTATTCTGGACCTTGTTGTACATATTAAATTGAGACAACAATACGTCCGTTTGTGGTGCTATAGCAACCATGAAATAAAGAAGACTGAAAAAAATATATATATTCTGCGTAATAGCAGCTGTAGCAGCAAAGGCAAACACAAAGTGTCTATGCACCCAAAGAGTGTAGGCAGTGCCACTGTAGAGTGTCACTTCACAGTCTCTACAGCCCCCCCCCCTGTATATGTGTGTGTGTGTGTATATGTGTATATCTATCTATATATATATATATATATATATATATATATATATATATATATATATATATATATAATGTGTGTATGTATAATTCACCTCAATAGGATCCTGTTAGATGATATTCTGCCTGTGCAAATCTATTGGAACCTTTTATTGAAAAGGTGTTTCAAATTCGCATCGCTGCCAGTATGTATAGTTTTCATGTAACAGTATGCGCAGGTGAGTATTTTCGCATTTTCCTGAGTATTCGTCACGCTCCCGGTATGTAAGGACTTTTGACGTGATTCGAGTACTGGTGAATACTGGGTTAACCAATATCTGTGGTCTGAAATGAATACACGACTTGCATGTTGTATATTTCATTATCCATCCGTTTCCTGCTTCCATCACTGAGTGCAGCCAGGAATGCAGCCAAAGGAAGGTAGTTATAATTCAGTTTGAAATAGACTTTCAAAGTAAAGTGAGTGTGTGTGAGGTTTTGAGCTATCCACAGCACTCCTCTGTGAGGAAATGGTATCATATGTATGGTATGTTAATGGTGGTTCGATCCCCCAAACTCCGAGCTCAGAGATTCACTTTTCAAAGTCGTCATAGCTCAAGGCTACGAATCCCAAATGGCTCTAAATGTATGTCTGTAGAAAAAAGTGCCACTTGTGACAAATGTGTCTGCAAAATAGATGTAATGTATTTATATCTATGATACTCATAACAATAAACTGTAATAAGTGGTAGCCACCAGATGCATTTGGGGTATTCTGCTGTGGTTTATGATGTTGATAGAAATGAAAAGCTTTTAAACTTTAAAGCCAAGCAGTCAGTTTGAAATATAATGCATTCGAGCCTGGTGCTCACAGTGAGACTGTATAACCATGTCAACTTAACATCACCTATAGGGCTTTAAGGAAACGCTTCCAATTGGTAAACACAAAAGTTCTGCAGCACCGCCCTGCAGGAAACAACTCGGACAAGAGACTTTATTTAATATTAAGAGTTAGCTTGCATTTAAGATACAACTTTTCTCCCAAATTCAATTACATAAAGTCTTCTTCTTTCGATATGTGGCTTATAACCAAACATTGCAGACTGTATTGAAAAACAACATGTTTGTGTTTATTTGACTTTCTTTAATCTTCTATTAACACTGAATGGATATTTCTTGTTTGTCGAAAGCTTAAGTAGGAAGGGCAATGTAAATATGGAAGGTGCGATGTGTGAGGGATAGGAACATTAAAGAGAATAGTATGCAAGAAGGAAGCAATGCACTTTCTATGTTTAGCATTTCTTATTCTCACTGCACTTGATGTAAAAATGGGAAACTTTATCAAAGCTTTTTCCTCTGTTTGCAAGGTGAAGGATGGTGACTTTTAAGCAAAAGGACCAGCTCTCGGAAGAGGTGAAGAAATGCCTTGCAGGCATGTTTGATGTGTTGGATGTCAATGAAGCTTCTCCTGGGCTCCCGGTCAATGAACAGCCTCACTGGTGAGACTGCCTGAACTGACAAGAGATGCCCGGGAGCCGAATAGCTGCAGAGTGGATGCAACAAACTGCATGAATAAGATGCCCTACTTCTGTTTTGTGTGACTGGCATCAGGCACGGGAATCTCTAATGTGTAGTTAACACAGCCATAAGGTGTGGTTAAAAGCATCGGTGAAAATAGTTCCTTTGACTTCACTGAAAGTCACAATACTGTACCTCCTGAGGTGTTTAATTATAAGTGGAAGGAAAATGTTCAGCTCTCAAACTAAATATCAAATGTAGTCATAGTGCCCAAGGCTGTTAACGATGTAACATCCTTCATTTGAAGGACTCATTTCTGCTGGTTAACATTAACAGGTCAGTGTATCAGCTTGATTGCGTCCCTGCTGTTGGCTGACTTGCTGCATAAAAAACAATGACCTTTTGGCTTTGCTTTAGTACCAAAGTTCTGCGGTTAAATGGAAAGATGTGCTTTGAATGTCAGAGTTATTAACGTCTAAACTGCATCAAAAGTGAAGCTATATCACGAAAGTCTTGACCATATTGAACCACATCGCAGTAGGGTGGAAAAAGGTCATTTCGATCAACCTTTGGAGCTTCCTTGTACGGAATCTATCGCTGTATCAATGTGCACAGATATATGCAAGGCTTTAGCTTTTATATAATACATTTCTCTAAGATCTCATAGGGCTTTTACAGGCCAAATAGTGGTAACATTAGGAAATCATGCCATCATCCATGAGATATTCAGTCTCTCATATGCTATGTGGCGTAGCTTTTGAAAGCCAGTCATAAAATACGTCAATAGAAGACTATTTCCATCCTTACCGTTATTCTTTTCACCATCCTGCTGCTAAGCTTCCAGTTTCAACGTTTGTGTTTGCTGCTAACGGCCTGTGTTTGTGGTGAACCATGTAAAGCGAGAGCAAAAGAGGTCGGGAAGGAGCCTAACCTCGAGACACACAGCAAATTGGGGTCTTTGTGTGTAGCTGCCATTAAATACCCGCCAGGTACAATCAAAATAATATTCAGTTTCTGCCTTTGGGTGGCTGACCCTGCACAACCCTGTTTCACCGTCCACACCCTCAGGCAAACACACCTGAGTGCACCGATATCCGTCTCTCCCAAATGCAACAGAAGGGAAATAGTCAAAAAGGATGAGCCCAGAATGAGACATAAAGCATTCGTCAAAAATTTCAAGAAAAGGATGAAAAATAAAATGCATGACTAGTTGCCCTCGTGCTTCACTGCGATGCCAAGAACCACTGGTATAAATCTATCTGACATGGCAGTAGCAGGGAAAAAAAAACTTCAACTGATTCTTACAACAGAACTTGAAAAAAACATGATGAATTGGCACAATGCATTGCAAAAGGCATCACGGGAAGATATAGAGTATGTATATGTACAAGCTGTGAAAGCAAGAGGAGCTCAGAGGGAATATGAAAAATGAATACAAACATGTATAAAGATTGAGGCATTGGAAATGTAATAGAGGGATTTGAAATACATACATAACTGATCCAGCAATGCAACATATAAAAAGCTTTAAGTCCAGCACGGAGTGTCAAGATTTCCAATGAAGCTGTACATATGGGTTCATTTTAGAAATGCAGTGACATTCATTTATTTATCTAACCTCTTTGCTAAGTATCTTTTGGTTATGCAATTTCGGGCAATACATTGTTGATCATTTTGCCCATTTTAATCATCTGTGTCTTCATTTTTTGTGCGTCAGACAGTCGGGCCAAGACAACACAAATACTTAAACTCTGAGGAGCTTAGTCCACCATATTCTGATTCAGACATCAAATCATATCGAGCCCAGCCCTGCATTACACCATAAACGGTAATGGTTATAATGAATATCCTGTTTTTTGTCTTATGATAGGTATGTGATGAGCCGCTGTGTACATGAATAAGTAAAATAGGTCAAGTACAGATGAATTATTTAATTAACTCTAATTGTCATTACGTGTGTCAGTAGGTTCTTGCTCGTTCTTTTCGAGCATTTACAATCTTTTAGGACACGCCGGGTTGCAAAATAGACTAGATTCAGATGGAATTAATGATGTAATCTGAAGCCTACTTGGAAAGCTTCTGAGATTATAACCTGTGTTGACCTTTTACTTCCATTCTCCCTTTTATGCTGACTGTGACACAGGGGCTGAATGCATTATGATTCTTTACAATATTTCACAACATGCCGACACGCTTCAAATACAGCAACTTGGTCAACTGTGAGGCTCCAGGTGCCCCTCTTGCTAAATTTTGCAATTGTCGGTTTTCACTCATCTTTTCAAAATAATCGGCCTAATTCACAGCAAACAACTTGGTTGGGTTTAGGCAAGAAATCGACTGAGTTTTGTTTCGGTAAAGACAGGGGTTAGGGTTAAAATTACTTTGTTTGTCACGTAGCTAAGTAGGCTACATAATGTTACACAACCTATGCAAAGTGCACATAATGTAACGTCACTGAAAAGGTGCTAAATGTAACATTCAGAGCAGAGGGATTGCCTCCCCACAGCTCTCAACATGGTGGCGGTTGAGCCAGTGGCTCGCAGCAGTGGTTAGATTAGAGTAAGCACCAGTAAGTTGTGTTATTTCACTCAGGCATAATGGCAAAAGAATGTCCCACATCAATCTAAGAAGCTTGCATTCCTGCTTAGGCACTGCATCAATGTTCAGCAATTGTCTTTTTTACAACACCAAACCTATCAAAACCAATATAGCGTAAGCTTAGTTATGAAATGACTCCGCTTTAAAACCCTCTTGTGTTGATGTAACCTGCTGGGACATAACTTACTTTTGTGATTGGTTCACTGTACATTAGCTTTATTCCTGTCTTACCCATCCAACCAATTTCAGTCGTGGCAGTAACACAATTCCCATCGGTCACTTTTAATTGGTAGTCTTAAAATTGTGAAAACATTTCCATTTCGTCAAAGTGAAGTCACATGATTTCTTCCCATGTCGGCCTCTCTTACCTACTGTGAGCTACACTACAACAGGCAGGCGTTCACTGCAAAAGGTTCCTGGTGATGTAATTTGTATTCATTACATAGAAGAACATTATTCAAATACTTTCACGTGCTGGGTGTTACACCATGTATGTTATGTAAATAATATGAAGGTTGTCATATAGACATTGACAATAAGTTGCATTACGGTTGTTTGTCTTGTCTTTTTTTCAACAGAAGTATAGTGAGCCACACATCCGGCCACTTTGTGTGCGCCATTCCAACCATTTATAAAGAATGAGACGGAGTCAATGTTCCCTCTAATTTTTCATGTGTCTGGGCATACACACAAGCTCCCTGAGCACACTGAGGACCACTGTGAGCAACATCAGATGTGCACGCTGTGGCCACACACCAGTATCACACCTGTTCAAAACCTTGGATCATAGCAAGTTACATGGCTTATTAAAAGAATCAAATTACAGCAGCAATTTTCACTAGTTTACTTTTAATATAAGTGATTTGACAAACTTTAAAGGAAAAAGACAAAAATCTTGTTGTTCATGAGATGTGTAGTATGTTTTATGTGAGAGTCCTGCTTGGCCATGGGAAGAGTCTTGCTTTGGCCTGTGTGAGGTCCTGTTGTGGCCTGTGTGAGGGTCCTGTTCTGGAAGAAATGATACATATACACCTTTCAGACATAACATTTTGTTCACATTAAAACATTCACATTTTGCACAATGACGTGTGCTGTAGCTTGTGTGATACAGTGTAAATTCCTGTAACTCTGTCTGTAAAATATGTAATTACTCAGTTTTTTATTATCATTTCTACTCCCCATAAATGATCTAGTAGTAACATAATTTAATGATTAATATCCAGTGGTGTATAAAGTACTCAAAAGCTATACTTGAGTAAAAGTAAAGATACCTTACTGGAAAACTACTCAAGTAAAAGTAAAAAGTCACCTCTTAGAATACTACTTGAGTAAAAGTCTTAAAGTATCTGATATTTATTGTACTTAAGTACAAAAGTACTTAAGTATCAAAAGTAATTTTCTGATATTAAATGTACATCATAACCTGAACATTAAATGAACATCATAACCTGTTCATTGAAAGTAAAAGTACAAGTAAATGCTGTTAATAAAAAAGCAAAGGGTCAGAATTGTGAGAATTATGAAGTTTATTCTTTTAAGTGCTGTGGCACCATGACCAAGGACATGGAGCTGTGTTGAACATAATTGGGTTGCTGTGATCCATCCAGGAGCAACAATGTTAAACATAATATATTGTACATAAGTATACTTTTGCATCTACTATGAACTTATCATCATAATTCTCCGTAAAGCAATATGACACTATGAAGGAGTTGTAACAGTGCGTTTATAAGTCTGCTCATTAGACTAGAGGATATAGAGGACAAATGCATAATATTATGTTCAGCAAAACATATCCACTTGATGCATCAGGTCAGTGGTTTGAGAAAGGACACCTGCCTTGTAAACTCCTATGGGCCTGATTTGAATACAAAGGTTTTGCTCAAGCTGAATCTGCAATTGGGCGACTGCTACCATCATAACTCCATCTGATCATCCACAACATGACTCAAATATCAAAACATGATCAATACTAAAGTAACAACACAGTCATTACTTGAAACTGAAACATGTCCTGTTCATCTTCAAAAGAAGTTGGTTTTCAAAATTGCGAGAATTCCGTCTCGCTCATCATGGGCTGAAGACTAGTCCTGCGATGCTAAATAGCCTTTCACAGGCCGCTGAGGCAGGTAGAGGTGTGTTCAGCGTCACAGACAGCTTGCACACAGCTGCGAAGAATTCCCCGAATGCTGCGCTCTCGCGGCTCCTGTCAATCCGTGTATATAGCTACAGCTAACGTTAGGCAACTAGTGCTGCACAACTGTCAACACTTCCTCAGCTCACTAACTCGCTAGCGATCCACTGGTGTTGGTCTTCGTCACCACCGTCGTTTGTTGCGGGAGTAGCAGGTGCTTCCATTTCTGCTTCCATCATGAAATCAGTCATCGTAGAGTGGAATTATACTCAGGTAGTCGCCCGCTAGCTTATAGCATGTAGCATCCTGGGAATCACTGGGAATCAAACACCGCGGCTTTGAGAGCACTTGTTTGCAATTGTGCATTAACGTGACTGACCAATGATTTAACTTGCTGCTAGGACCACTGATTCACCAAACCTGCTTGCTTGCAGTCTGTGTTCCACCACAGTCCCCGACGCTGCTCTCATGATTCATTTTGTTTCTAAAGATAGATTTGATTTTGTAGCGAGTAACGAAGGTTTCAGGGGAAATGTATCGGAGTAAAAGTATCAGTTTTCTTTGCAAAATGTAGTGACGTAAAAGTAAAAGTAAACATAAATATAAGTAGTAAAGTAAAGTACAGATACCCAAAAAAACTACTTAAGTACAGTAACGAAGTATTTCTACTTCGTTACTATACACCACTGTTAATATCCATAAGTAAAAAATCTTAATAAATGTCACTAGAATATGCACAAATCTGACTTAAATTTTACCTTATTTTTCACGTCTGTCCTTCTCACTTCTCCAATGGTTGTACACTTTGTCCAGGTTGATGGCTTCGTCTGCTTCTTGCTTTGACTTTATGTCGCTGCCCGTTCGTTTCGCCATGATAAGGGGTTAGCATTTGCGTCTCGTAACTCCGCCGCACTGTTGATAGCTAGCTAACCTGCACGGCGCGAATGGGCAGGGCAATAGTGTCAATGCTATGATTGGCTGCGTAGCGTAAGTGAACCGAATCGTATCATTGGCTGGACACCTGTCACTCACTGAGTTACGTTGCAAAATAGTACAGAAAACAAAATTATTATTATTATTATTATTGGTTTAATTGATTAGATAAGATTAGGACTAATATTAGATATTAATTAATACGTTTATGTTGAATTTTATTTTATGCGCTGCATAGATTTTCTTGTGCGCTGAGAATGTGCGAGCAGTGCGCGATTGCTCAAGCGCGCAGCTTAGAGGGAACATTGGACGGAGTGCATTTTAATTACAGTGTACTTCAAAATCCTTTTAAGCAGAAGTGAACTCAACTCGTGAACCCACTCCAGTGAAATGGTAATTAATGAGAGGGAGTTTAATGGAGTTCCTCCGGAATGTGTTTGGATGTCAACCAAATGTGAAATAATAGAGAATTTATTTTCCTGTTTTGTTCATATTGTTACAAGCTAGTAAGTCTAGATCTACTACAGGAAGGTTTATATATGGGCAGGCTAGTGTTGGCACATGGCCATTATGCACTTACCAGAACTTTGGTAGAGTAGCCAGTGATAGTCAACCACCGACAGCATGCTGGTATTCAATTCAGACTGATAGAAGCCATTTTTGGGGAAGTGTATGTGAAAACAGTGTAGTGGTACTTAGTGAAAAAAACAAATGTACAACTTAAATTTGTATTGTTGGTTTCAATAACAACCACTGCACTGCCATTTTCACAAGTTTGCAGTAGGTTGTTGGTCATCTTCTACGTAGCAAAGTTGTTGACCTTTGACCTTTGAAGCGGAGAAGTGTCCAGCGTTCAACTTTTCTTTTGATTTTGTGATAGATTATAGCCACTTGAAAAGGAACTACAATGTCCCGCCTTGGACTAATAAAATAACCATCCATTGAAATGTCACTATTCCAACCAATATGTTCCAACAAGTTGGGCAACAACTGAGAACTCACTGACAGTGAAGTTCACTATTTTGGATTAAGCCGCTCTGAAGTTGACTAATTGGAGCCATTGGTATTGACATTAGAAACAAATGTACCTACAGCAGCCAATACCTCTGATTCGACAATCTGTGGTTGTCGGATATGTGGTCTTGCTTACCTTTTGTAAGACCTTAATATGATTTTTAGAGTAAAGCTAAACAGCAGAGATGTACTGCAGAACTCGGAAGGTTTCTTATTTAAGAAGGTTTCTTATTTAAGATGCCTTTTTGTTCGAGCAGTCCTGAAACTGGACATAATGCCCTAAAATGAATTAATTTATTATTGATTAAAAAGGTGCTATAGTATTCACCAATGAGACCGGTGGTTGTGGCCCGTGTGAAACCAAAACTCAATGTTAGTCTAATTTCGTTATGAATCCTACTTAACCGTTAACGTAGATTGCTGATTGAAAAACATTGCCAGCAATGGGTCCAGTAAACCACGATACATCATGATAAGTGTGAGAAACACGTTTTGAGTATCTGTAGCTCATCTACTGTTCAGTGTCTCCATGACCCACATTTCAACCCTGTTCAAAACAAGTGTAATCTACTTATGTTGTAGAGCAGTGCTACTCAAATCTAGTCCTCAGGCTCCAGAACACTGCTGGTTTTCAAACCCGCCAGGTGGTTAATTGCATTCACCTGTCATCCTAGGTCAAAATCATGCCCAGCTCATAAACAGAGTGAAGATTGTCTGGCAGAGTAGAAACCCAGAGTAGTACTCTGAACCCTGAGAGCTGGATGA
Organism: Melanostigma gelatinosum; assembly: GCF_949748355.1. Taxonomy (NCBI): domain Eukaryota; kingdom Metazoa; phylum Chordata; class Actinopteri; order Perciformes; family Zoarcidae; genus Melanostigma; species Melanostigma gelatinosum. The sequence goes on from NC_136635.1 coordinate 29,456,713, forward strand.
GTAAAGACATGAACACACCTGTGTCAGGTTTTAATTGTATCAATGTCAAATCCTTGCATACAAAGCTTTACTTTCTTATTCTTCTTTAGCACTCAACATCTGATTGATGAAGAGACAAACACAGTCGACAGAATACTTCAGTTAAGTTTTATTTCAGGAGCTACTGGGTGCTTCAAAGATGTAGGGATGGTTTGAGAACGTTTTTATACAACAAAAAGCCAGAGAAAAACAAGAATTTCTTGTTAAGTGACATCTAGACACACGTGAGGATTTGGATTCCACTTGTTATTCACCAACATTTCCAGTTCCCTGGTGTTGATGCAGTAGAAAACTGCCGAATTGCACATCCGCTACCGTGACTGAACAAGAAACGGTCACCTGCTATGACATTTGCAGCTTTCAATCCACCTTCAATATACTGCACAATCAGCAAAGTGAAGTTGTCTGCTGAAGAGACTCATTCATTCCTCCGCTGTCAGCAAAAAACAGACTCAAATAAGAAGCTCCTCGCATATTTCATTTTTCAATTTTACCTGTTCTTTTGCTGTTATTTGTGAGCTCATTTACATTACAATAAATTAACCTTTAAGTGACGTAAATTTCACAATATGACTGCATTCACACCAACATTGGTGTGGGGACCAGCAAACCAGGACCATCAACTAAGTGATTGAAAGCAGCGCACTGACTCTCAATGGGATTGACAGTAGGAACCCTTCCACATTGGAGGAAGTCATGTGATTAAGGCTAAAAAAAACAACAAAATCTTGAAATGTTGAAAACATTTATCAGTGTACATTTCTGATCGTGATAACCCCATTTGGTTGTGTTTGATGAATTCTAAACATCTCGTGTTTCATTCCATAGTTTCAAACAAACTATTATTAGATTTAAATCCAAAGTTGTAAAAATAAGGTGCATCTAAGATACTCCTTTATGTCTTATTATTAAAAATACAGAAGCACTTCCCTACATACAGCTCTAATGTATTAACATAATATTATTCCTCCCTGCTCCCCTTCTTCCAACTGTGTTCGTGCACCTAAACTGATGCAGTATTTTCTCAGACGTTCACACACTCTTTAGGTCTGTAAGTCTCAGTGAACACTCAACAAACACTACTGTTTAGATGACCAATTCAAAAAGGTACACAGAGAGGGAACCTAGATGTATAACAGACCAGATGTACTTTTTATCTTGCAAAAAAAGATAAAGAAATATAAAGTAAAAAAGAGAACTTTTTAGAGCCTGGTTAGAGCATGGTTAGAGGCACAGCAAATCATGGATTTTGTGGCGCTCTCAGTGCAATAGGAGGATGTGGTAGATGAAGCATGTCAATGAAAAATCGTTCCTAACCCCTGAGTCACCGAACAGAGGCAGTGCGGCAGAGTTGGAAGCCTATAGCCTTGGAAGATGGATGATGAGGCTTTGTACCATAGTGTAACGGTACTAGGTGTATTAGGCATTCTTGTGTTGAGCTTTGCTTTAAGGGCTGCGTTAGAAGCAGCAGTGGGAGCCACTGTATATCAGTGGCTGAGGAGAGCACATAGATTGGAGCACAAGAGACACTGGGTTTTAAAAGTATAGACGTGTGTTGCAGGAACTCTGAAGTTTTGGGGTTAGGGAGGAAAAATGTCCCCCTTAAAGGGATAAAGATATTATACATTATATTCTATTATTTTTTTAAGAATGTCTGAGGGCAGTATTGACGTGAGAAACGGAAGCATTACAGTGTGGGATATATTACCCCTCTTATTACAACCTGTAGATATGTTTTTAAGTTTTCTGTCAGACATTACAGTTCCATTTTAACCAATGCAGCCGTCTACACCGGCTGCCTAGGATTTCGCTCTTTGCTTTCGTTCCCTAACAGCTACCTAAAACCTTTTCACTTTTTTTCTTCTTTTAAATCTGCCTTGCGCCATGTCTAACATTCTTTGCATTTGTTTTGCTAGATTGTTTGCCAGAGGTGTGTTTTTGCTGGAAAGTGTGCTTGCTGGTTGAAAAAGATTTTTTTTAAATTCTGCAAGTATGTCTGCCGAGAAAGAAAATTCTTGACTAACATTCTAGTACACTGCGACTGCAGAGTTACCGAGCACGGCAGCTGGATTCTCGCGATGTCACAAGATCACGCTAACATCATGGGATTGCATATCACAGGAAGAACCTTATCATGCTTCAAGTATGTTTGCACCAGCGAGCCAGTGCACGGAACAATCGGCGTCCCGTGAGGAGCTACGGGCGAGTGTGAATATCGCATTGGTAAGTCGACGGGCATGCCCAAGTTTGACTGTGTAAAGAATTACAAGAAGACACCAAACTTAATGTGTTTCACTTAAAAGCGTTCCCGCCGTTAATTCAAGATGTCTGCATGAAAAAACCTGTGATTCTAGGAAAAGCACAGGTGTAACTAATAACATTCATGATGGATCTGTTCCATCCAGGTGTCCCTGTGAGTAATGACAAAGAAGCGGTGTGCACAATATCAAGGCCCTGGAACTGGGACAGCTAAGTAGTTACTAATGTTATCAGTTCCACCGGTGCTGAGTGCAGTCTGTAGTACAAACCCACACAGCCATGAGAAAGGCTTTAAGGAACTAAATTACATGGTTACGTTTGGCAAAAGTGGTGATCATTTTACATCACACGGGTCCCCTTGCATTTATTTGGTTTAAATTATTTCAGACCAATAACTACACTTCAAGCTAAAGCTACTACCAGTAACATCAGTGTTTATTTTGATGTTCCCTAACGACAAAAGCAGTAATGTTTCCGATTTGTCATCGTTTAACAACAGCAGCTGTGCCACGTATGTCATCTCGGTGCAATACTTTGCTGTATGCAGACAAAACCTCGATTTAGAAATACTTCAGTATTCTGAAAACCATTCATTCACCCCATGAATGCTGCTCACTCCATTTCGATGAATAATATTCACTGTGCTGCACTAGAGAACAGCAAATTAAATGATTGTGTTATCTGGTATATTCAGAGCTCCTAGTTCTGTCTCCATCTCAATCCTTCCTCCCCCTCTCTCTCTCTCTCTCTCTCTCTCTCTCTCTCTGGTCTCATCTGAACAAAATTATTGAGCTATATAGTAAATGTGACAATAGTGAGGCATGGACTGGAATCAAATGTGGCTCAAATCATTCTAGAACGGAAACAAGAGTAATAACAAGTTCGTCCACTACTTAGCACAATTTCAACTTCTGGCTGTATACGCTTACCTTTTTTAATTATCAATAATACAAAGTCCTATCACCCTTTCACCTCTGTCTTCAGCTATTGGTAACTGCATTTCAAGAAACATCTATTACTATAACTATGCAAATCTGGTTGTAAATTGCTGCTCTTTATTGGCTCATGACCCTAAAATGTGTCAGTAGCAATATAGTCAGGACACAGCATTGAACACATTTAATTGAATTAACATTAAAGCAATGTATTAGTAATTACTGATTTATTAAGTTGTGGAACATATAAATGTCATGTTGATGCCTTTCAATGATTAGCTGTTGTACTGCAGTGAGGTTATCCTCAGTGAGATTAATAAGCAACATCTTGTATAATTTGTCTTTAATTGAAAACCATTTTGCAAGAATTCTGTATGTTCCCTTCATGGGAAAGGGTACGCTACGTGTTCATAATTGCTTTTGCTCCCTTTACAACATGCCGGCCTCGTCGAGTGTTTTAAAGCTTTAGAGAATAGGCTCTCCTGTCAAATAGATGACAGGTGCACTACACATACGCATTCATTAAAATCTTCATCCCAGGGAGCATAACAAGTGCGCGATGAAATGAAGACCCGTGAGCGGTGTGCCAGTTAATTTGATACCTTCTGTAATGAGGAAGATATTACTCCGCTTTGACAATGTGGTCTCTTGTGCGAGCTTTGTCCTAATACACACTCATGAACTGTGGTTGTCAAAACCCACAATCACTGTCAGCAGAGAGGGAGGAACCCAACAGGGACTACCCGTTCAATTATCTCTAATGGTATTGATATGCTGCATCATTTAAAAAACACGATGTGGTCTCAGCTGGGTTTTTCTATCTTTAACTAGAAGTGAGTTGTAATATTTTAGTTTGCATCGGGGTGGATGGTGGATGGATTTTTTTTTAATGATGATTATATGGTTTAAATATGACCTTAAACATTGACAGCCAGAAATGAGATGAATTTAAGGAAAAGGAACGTTTTTTTTTTGTTGGTGTGTCGGGATCATGCTACGCTGATCTACTCTTCATTTATGTAGGTCTCATTCACTCACTCACACGTACAATCAAATAGCTGACCGGCGCGAGCAACTCAGGCTTCAGTGTCACATGACATTCTGTGGCAGCACCACAATGATCAATGACAAACTGTAGATGAGACACTTGATCTGATTTTGGATCATGAACCTGATGACGAGAATATTAAAACCGAAAAATGTGATGGAGAATACACGGAGGTCAATACTGAGCATTATTCCGATGATGTCAGTCAACTGGAGAATCGATACAGAGAAGGCACATGCCATCTGCAACACTCGCACATATTGTACTTGCTTAACTTGATTTTGATCGACAAGCACAAATGGATACCCATAAGAACAAATGGAAGCTGCATATCAAATAATATTGTGGAAAACCTCTGTTTGGAACATAATGTGCGTGCTGAAAAACAGAAGTGGACATGTTTGGTTTCATATATATTCAGGGTAATTTTATGAGAGTTGACTGTTACTGTTGTTGACTGATGCATAACTGATAGACGACAGGAAATGAAGGGAGAAAGATATGTTGAATAACATAACAAAAGTCCCTGAACAGACTTCAGCTGGGGACACTGTGGTGGGGTGGTGGAGCGTGGTCTTGACTTTGTAGCGTGTCAGCTTCACTGTCAGCTGTTTGAGTTTTGCCAGTTGAAATGCAATCGGTTATGCAGGATTTCGAAATGTGTGCTGTAGTAACAGGTACTGAGTTAATTAATTGGACTGCTTACAGGACCATGGATACGCATTGATTTGATTCATTTGTTTTATTGTGCAAACACCCCCGAGGTTGCTTTGCCGAATTGCATTGTCTCCGGTACAATTATGGTAACTCGACCCGCCAGATTTGTTTCACGGAACAATCTGAGAAGCGGTCATTGGAAACTGTTTGGAGAAGGGCAGGCACTTTCAAAAAATACTGGTGATGGGATGATCCATGTGTCAATCAAACTCTTGCCAAATCCAGTCTAGAGAAGAGCGAAAACATCCTCGCTGAAGATCAAGAGTTTTTCCCAATGGTAAAATAAGGCATCAATAATTAATAATTTGCATTCTCTCCCTGCTCTTGTGTTTCTTTCTCTCATATATCCTTCTCCCATCATTGCTCTGCCTACAGGGGCATAAAGAAACAGTGCATATATATCTGTCATCACAAGCAATAGTGATCGGCAGCCTTGCCTATCCATTATTACCCATGAAATTCAACGAGTGAAGCATAAAATTGAAATGAAGAGCTGATCTGTATTGTGATGGCTCATTTCCTTATTCCACATCTCCACATTAATTATAATTATGCCCAAGCTGTCTCTACTTCCCTTCTAGGAGAGGTTTCTGTGTCAGGGTTTCTGTCAGAGCTGCCTTCCCAGGATAAAGTAGCAGGGAGAGCCAATATTCCTCACTGCCAGAGAAAGGCTTCACACACATCTGGAGGCCTATTTATCAGCCAGTGCCACCACTGGCACAGGAAGACACACATGGATGCATCTACACATGCTCTGAACAGCACACAAACAAGTGATACACTCTGTACATGATTCTCGTTCAATTACCCTCCATACATAATTACACATTCTATATACTATATCATGGGAAGGCAAGTGATTCTGGAGTTGGAGCCAAAAGAGGGGGCACATCGGCTGCTGCAAACTTGAATGTTTTATTTTGAATCCAGTTTGTAATTCTGGGAAACATCAACCTTGAATGTTGCTGTACGATGATATTGTGGTGTGGGTCAGCTGGTTAATTATAGCTGTGGGTTGGGTTTAGGGTTCAGAACTTTTATTTTGACAAATTCAACTCTGTAATCCCAGATTTCAAAGCGTTTAATGACCTCTCAAAATTGAAAATACTCACAGGAGGAGGAGCCGAGGCTAATCTTGCTGTGGTATGTATCAACATACCACAGCCTGAGGGACAGTGAATGACCTAGAGACGCACACACACACACGTGTTATATATAAATGTAATACTGTATATATATATTATATTAATGTAAACATAAAAAATATTGATATTCATTTTATTAGGCTGACTAGTCCAACAGAATAAAAGATTTGCCGTGGACAGAGATAGACACAGAGATGCGCACACACACACACACACACATATTCCTTACTAACAATGGACCGTCATGCTGCTCTCACCAAGTGCGGACCTCTGTTTCTGGTCATTTGGAAAATAACAGAGAATTTCCTTCTAAAGTATTTATCAAGAATTCCGCTGCAAATGTGCTTTTTAAAATTTGCCATGAGGGGTCTTGCAATCCTTGAGGGATGTCTACCTATCAAAGAGGAAATATACTGCAGCGGACCTGTCTGCACCCATTCTTTCACCGAATGAGACTCTTTGTTTGGATAATTTAACTTTGGCGGAGATAACGATAATTCTCAACATGCAACTCTCACCAACGAAAGCAATGAAGAATGAATGTTTTTATGACTTTGTTGTTGTTGGTTTTTTTATGTATTCTCTCTCTGTATTTCGCATCATCTCATAAACATTTCATTTCCGTCTCCTCAGCTGAGCCGGCACTCAGGACAGTACCACACGAAGTCAAATTATATGGGCCACTGCTTCACACACAAATTTAATTAGCATCTGAATATGCATTGAGCCCCAATCTCCCTCACCAGCGAATGTTAATTTAAATATACACCCTTTCTGGAAGTCTGAGCTGGCTCACTCAATTGAGACCAGAGTACCCTTTTATGTTCTACAAATTCCCATTGCCGAGTCGCTCAAGGTTGCAGTGGGCCATTTATTAATCTGTGTTGGATTTGTTAGTCGTTGATACATTCTGTGAATGAATTGCACACCGAACAACTGGCTGAACTGTCTGATGGATGATTTTCCATGAGGCTGCATATAACAACCCACTCTTTGTGCGCTAGTTTTCAAAATGTTCAGTCCCAATTTTTAATTTTACAGAAAATGTTTTCAGTCAGCTCCAACTTCCTTGACTGGATGGTTTCTCTAAAACCATTCCTAAAAAAAATCTGTTCAGTATTTAATGTTTAAGTCCTCATAAACACAGCATTGTTCCTTTATTCAGGCATTTGTTGGATCGAGCATTTAGTTACATCACAAGCTGACAATTGTAAAAGCAATATGTAAGACATTGTGCTTATTGTGAGAAATGTATATTTTGCAGTGTTCATTTAAACAAAACAATTAAGCACATCGACATTAAAAGCTAATCTATCTGCCATTTGCCAAAGCTACTGTAATACTTTCATCATTCCTACAGTAGTTTGCCCAGAAAAAAACACATTACTAGTCACGCCAACATTTAATTACAATGCATTTAGTTAACTGACCAAACAGCCTGCTCTTAAATGTGGATATCACCAAATCAGCTTCCCTCAGACCAATTGTGTACAAAATAAAAATGTCAAATTATGATTTTTTTTTTTTGTATTTGAATCACTTGGTGGTTAACTAGTGTTTATTGTTTTTTTTTACTTTGCTGTCTGAGTTTGTAATACTCCTGCCAACCCTCAAGCCAAGCTGAAAAGAACAATGATGACATAATCAGCAAACTAGAAAAGCTCCCTCCAGAGCCACAGAAGACACAATACAGCTGAGTGCTCCTTGTAATGAGACAGTGAATGCCATGCGTACAACAGGTGAAGAGGTTAATACAATCTCTAAATGTGAAATACAAAAACAACAAGTTTGTTGAGTTTCCATGCACTGGTATTGGGGTTACAGCAGACAACATCTCCAAACATCATCGCTCACACTGTAACTGTCTGGATGTGGAGATATTTTTCTCTCCCTGGATCATGGGCAGCTGCCTGGCACAAAGGGGGTTTCAATTTAAGATACATCGTCAGAGGCCAGACCTGTGCTGGCCTCAAAAGAGATCATTCATATTTTAAATGAATCCTTCTTCATAGGAGTCCTGGGATGCTTCAGGTCATGTAAAAAGATAAGATGTTCTCTGTGAATCAAAATCACACTGCTCCATTCTGAAAGAGATGAAATCATTCTGTTTCTCAGGGAGGCCATAGAGATTTCATTCTCATCTACTTAAAAAATGCACATATTAATAAGATGATAACTGGAATATTCAGGGTATAGCAATTAAAATGTGAAGAAAAGCCTAAAATCAAAGATTTGCCTTAGATTTGTGGCTGTTTATATCTGTGCCAAAAAGAGTCAATCCCGTCATCAGTGTTGACTCTGAAATGTCACGTAGAGAGCTTGTATTGATCTGAACGAAAGAGCCGTATATGTGTAAGAAAGATATTTAACTTAATTCAACTCTGCAGGTTCATTCTTTTTCCTTCTTTAGCATGAAAAAAACTCTGAATTAACTTCTGTGCATGCAGTGAAACACACAGCCCCATGGAAGGTGTCAGGGTAAATGTAAATAATCAACGTGGTAATTGGCTTTAATATGTAAATTACGGGGCATTTCATTGTAACACAATTTACTGTTACAGCGAGTTGCAGAGAGGGCAAGAGAGAGGAGAGAAGGAGGGAGAAGGAACAACAATAAAGTCACAGGAGGTTATGAGAGGTTATTTAAAATGTTATATAAGCAAATCCAATGTGTCTAAATTAGAGCGATACATCGGGCATGAAGACATATAAACCCTCTTAATAGATATGATAAATAGAACACAAAGAAAATTGACAAAAGGCTTTTCTCAGGCATTTTGCATGAGTTTCTTACTCCAGTGTAAACATGGCGTCTAGAGTTTTCACTCTGTTGTCTTCACAAGGTCACAATCATCACCATCATTAACCCAGTGAACTGTAGACCTATGAGAGTAATGTGTGCAATCCATCCTGCTCTCTCCAAATTATCTGGCTAATTAGCTCTCCCAAAGTCAGAACGAGGCAATTACCTCAATCGTCTGAGAAGTCCAATCAGAAACTCATCTTCGTGACTAATTCACAGACCACTGTGGTCACTGTGGGTATGTTGTGAGGTTGTTTCTTCTTCTTCTTTTTTGTCCTCATCATGTCAGGGTTTCTTATATCTGGGTCTGTAGGTACACTTTTCAATACATCAGCAAATGTATAATATGGTAATTTTGCATGTCAATAGATTTATTAAATTAATAATTAAACCAATTTCAAAACATTACACAAACATTATTCATTGAAATGGGGAGCATAATTAAAACAGATAATGATCGGGGGAAAATAATAAAGGAATTGATTTGAAGGGTTAAAAGGTTCCTTGACTCTTCTGTGAAATGTTCATTTTGGATCACATTCTTCTTTCTTCTCGCAAATCTTACTCAGTCGCATTTATCTTTAATTGCTAATTCAGCAAAACCCTCGAGGCTATGCCACCTTGCTCTTCATTCATTCTTACAGGCATTCTTCCCTTAGGGCTTCAATCTCCCGCTGACACCTTTTACACTTCTCATATTTACTCCTTTTTTTCCCTTTCATTTTCCGTGAACTTGCTTCAGTGTATGACGAATCATGGCTCTTGTCTATGCAATCTATCCTCTTCCTCCCTCTCAGCCCTCTCCCCTCCAGCACTCTTTTCATTTCTCCTTTTCATTCATTAATGACCTGCTTCGACTCGCTTTAACCCCACTAACTCTGGCATGCTAGTCTGTATTCAAGGAACAGGTTGATGGAAGAATAGTGCCTCCTATTAAGCACCACTTCAATGTGAGTGGCCTTGAGAGGCAGATTGTGGCCGATGACTTATAGGAAAAAAATAAAACACTGTTTGAGAAAGTGAGAGAATATTGACAATGTAATAATGTAATGTCAAAAGTCAGAAAAGCATTAGAATTCAGAGCTCAATACAGCGGTTAGGCCATTATCATTTCCACGTGCAGCTTCAATCCCAAGTTGTTTTTCTGTGCTGCAAAGGATAAGGCAGTGCATGGACTCTGTAGATACATCAAAACTATATACGATGTTTATCATGTAAAATGAGTGTAAAATAAGTTTGGGAAATCAACGCTCTTTATTCATACAAAGTATTGAAAAAGACTGTAAATTGTCAGGTAAGGAACCTTTTAGGCCAGTATTCCAAAGAGTCATTTACAAAACATGTCAATTAAGTATGTCCTCTGACCTCATAGCCACAAACACATCACAATAAATAACCATCCATTCATCTTCATTCAAACTTTTGCCAACACATTGATCAACAGTGCACCCAACCTACATGTCATTGGACCAACAATACCAAAAGCCCATACAACCATATCGGTGGTTTGTTCCTACCTTCTATTATGACCCAAAGTCATATTTTGGAGGAAAGTTCTCATTGAACTAACAGAGTCCTCGGCTGTGTAAATGCCCTCACAAACGACACATGTGAGCATTTTCTGATCCGACGCCCCCATCTTCATCGTAACATAATGTGTCAGTGCCCTCCAATGTCTCTTCGAATCACTGTTGTGTAAGTAAAACCATTTTGTCGTGTTGCGCAGCTATGGTGAAGGCTTTGTTAGGTTTAGGCAGAACAAAGACTGTGGGTAAGAGATCGTGGTTAGGTTAGGGGACAGTTGTTGGTAAACTAAAATGGTTCGGAAGCAACCGTGGTCATGGTTGTAAGAAATACGTGTTGACTGATGGCAGGAATCAGGAAGAAAAGTGGGTTTCTGTGTCAAAGTCTGACATTTAGTTGGCCCATCCAGCCCCCTGACTTTATTTCCTTTTGTATACTTGGCTCTACCTCCACCTTTACATCCAACGGTCAAGAGTCCTAATTCATATAGGCCACTAGGGAATCATCGGTTGAATGTAAATACAGTGTTTAAATAACCGCTGTCTGGTTTCTTGGCGGTCACTATTGGACTGTCGGAGGAAAGCCACACATGTACGAAAACAGGGCAAACACACACATAGTAGATGTTTGCCTTCAGGGCCTTCTACTGGAAAGGGTTTATTTGAACCCAAATCCGGATCTTTTCCTAAACCTAACCAAGTAGGTTTGTTGCCTAAACCTGAAGAGATTTCTGTCAGAAAACCCTGAAGGCAAATATCTCCCATATGCTCAAACTACTTCTAGAAAGTCTGGAGCCAGAGGATACAAACCTACATTAGGATCCTCTTGCTGTGAGTACAAGATTACATCAAATAAAAGTAAACGTTCTAAAATGTGTCACAATATACAGAAGTTGTTTAAAAAAGGAAGAGAATGATTTAAATACTTTATTTTACAAGTCCCTTTTTGGTTCAAGTGCTCTTTCATGAGGATATGTCTGAACCCAATGAGACATGTCCATGCCTCATTGTTACCGTAACACCATATCGAAGTGCCCTTCTCCTCCCCCCACATGCCTCGTTGGTCAGCCAGATGCCCATTTGGTAACACTAACTGTTGACTTTTCTGTCAGCGAAGTAGAGGAGCTCCTTTTTCCTTTCTGTTCTTGGGCACTTAGAGAGTCGGTGCACTTCACTAGAGGCCAGTGACAGTCGACCGCTGTCTAATGACCACCTGACAGTTCTTCCAGCAAAAAAAGAAAAATGGGGCACCAGTGGAAGAGCAGAGAGCACCTCACTTCCCACATCCAGGTCAACCTCAGCAGATGAGGGCTGGACAAAGAACAAAAGGTGGAAGCCAGACATCATTTGGCAGTATTTTATCTGCCCCTGGCAGACATCGAGGTGAGTCTAGAGCAGAAGGAGCAGTGCAGTATAGCGAAGAGCAGAGATGAGCTACCTTACGAGAAGGCTGTTTGCAAGGTGTCAGTGGAGTGAACAGTGGAAGACAATAATCTGTTAAGTAGCAGATCATGTTGTCTTTGCATTGCATTTCATCTGACAGCCGATACCTTGACACTGCCAGCAATTTCTTATTGAGGCTTGATGGTGTCATCGCAGTGAGCGTTGGTATATAATCAGAGATGTTATTTGCATTATCTAAAATCCAAGGGAGGGCACACCATTACAATTTAAATAATGCAATCTCAACTTCCATGTTAGCCACAGGGGGCATTCATGAAAACTGATTACTGCTGTGTGTTATATTTAAGTAGATATGTTTAAGTAGATATCCACTATTTTGTTTCGATTCCTTATTTTACTCATCCTGAATTTGGACAGCAAAATGTCTGTTTGACAGAGACAGCTTGATTCATACTGTCCATTTGGTGTCTCTCCCTCAACTTGTCTTCATAGGAAAGGTACAAAGACAAAAGCTAAGAGAGTGACTCCTAAAATAGCGCTGTGTTATAACAAACAGCATACAACAGTGGATATGACAGCTTCCCACTCCTCTCTCCCCTTCAGCCATAAGAGTGAAGACTGTATAGAATTGGAAAGCTTTCAGAGCACTCGCACACCAAATCCCAGCCCTGTCTAATGTCACCCTCAAGTCCCAAGGACTGAATTTAATTTTTAACCACAATACTTGCAAGATCTATTGTTATTTATTGTGAGGTGGAAACAAATAAGCCTTTATCCATGAGAGAGATGCTCCTCTGGCAAGCATGAGTTTGCATAACGTGCATCATTTATCAATCCCAGCCATGACAATGGTCTATTATTGTTATGCCTACAATCATCACGACCCATGGGGAATATAAAATTGAATGATAAAGGATTCTTTTTTCCATTGAGCACACAAAATGAATCGCTGCAGCTGTTTCCTTGATTGCGCTTGTGTTTGGAAGATCCATTGAACAAGAATAGTCACATTCAGTGGATCCAATTAAAGCAGTGCTCACGCTTGCTGAATCCTGCTTGTACTGGATAATTAGAGTAGTTACCAAACATCATACAGTCCACCTCTAAGCTGGCAGTCACTTTACTCCGATTACCTAAATGCCAAACTAAACACCACCTAAAATCTCTCAACTGTGAGTAAATGTTTGTTTTGTTACCAGGAGCTTAGAATTAGTTGATTATTCTTCAGAATGGTGATGAACGGAGATATGATAGCTGCCCAGAATATAAAATTGATCAATACACAACCCATGTTAGCAGCCAAATAAAATGGTAACTTTTACTTTAGATTTTGCCGTACTGCTCAAGCTAAACAAATCAAATATATTCAAAAGTTCAAAGTTAGCTTTATTGTCAGTTCCACAGTATGTACCGAACATACCGAAGAGTTGAAAAACAATGCAATATCCCCAAAAAGGACCGAAGTAAACGTGTGTGTGTGTGTGTGTGTGTGTATTTCCTGAGTTAAACTACCTTTTTTGCGACACATTGGTCAAGGTGGTAAGGATAAGAGTGAGTGTTAAGCTTGTAGTTGTTAGGGTTAGTCTCAAGGAAATGAATGTCCCAAAAGTGACCTAAGTAAACCTGTGTGTGTATTTCCCAACTTGGAATCTCTGGGGACACACTTGACCAGTTAGTTGGGGACGGATTTGTCCAATCGGGGATAAAAGCCTTGAACCCATTTGGGGAAAGATGATTTTTGGGTCATTGGTCAGTTTTAGAATAAGGGTAAGGGTTAGGGTGAAGGCTCGTAGTGGTTAGAGTTAGGGTAAGTCTCCAGGAAATGAATGTAAGTCAATGCAATGTCCCCAAGATTAAGGTTGTGTGTGGGGGGTGGGGGTAGGGGTGGGTAACATACAACCACAATTGACTGCAAGAGACAATGTGGAAACAATGCTGTTCTACAGTGTCTTATTCTGTCAGCCAGAAACCAAGGTTCCTTGTCTTACAATTGCTGAATAGTTTGTCACTCGGGTGGTAAGAAATAGATTGGATTTTACATTATCTTTGTCTGTACAAATGTCTGTCTCATCAATTTTACATTTCACTTTAAGAGAACGACTACTCAATTTTATGACACGCTGGCAGCAATATTCCTATGCCACTCTACATGTTGTTTTATATCCTATACAAAGCGGAAACAAAACAGCAAATTACATTCAAATGTCATCTCTGTGCTGCCTAGGAGATGGATTTGGAGCCAACACTATGTGCTTTGAAAGTAAAAAATGTGCCCTAAAAATCCAGCAAATCATCCTTGGTTCTACCATAACCACTAACTCTTTCTTCTGTATCAATCGATTCACCATGGAGCTGTCTTACTCTCTGCAATTGTATGTTACGTGATTTAAAATCTCTCAATCATTTATTGCTATGGGAAAATGAAGTAAATTGTAATATAACAACTAACACAACCCAAGGGCATAGTTCTGGGATATGAAAGTTGAAATTCAGTTACAGTCACTGACTTTCACTCAGAAAATATGACTTCAGTTTATTATTTGCCCACACTTGGCACACATCTACCCGACACTCTCTTTCAGTGATTTTTTTTGTTGTCCAGTCAATTGGCATGGTGTTTCGTGTAGATACCTACTGTCATTTTCATTCATCAGTTTTATGAAATGATTATGTTTCCAGGTAGCAGAATGTGCTGGATTGGTACACAACTTCTGCTCGGCTTGTGGATATTTCTGATGTTTTTGTTCAACCTGTGGTGTAAATAGTGTATTGTGGCCTCTAACAACAACCATGAATAATTTATACCAAAGACATGCAATGATGCAAAATGAATTTTTTAATGTGACCAGCTGCAGGCATTGCCTACTACAGCAGACATTAAAGCAAAGTGCAGTACTTTCTTTGTTCCCGAACCCACCATTTAGCTTGCCAAGCATGCTAATCAGTGATATGCATTGTTGCAAACATGCTGTTGGGACCACCAACATGATGCCACCATTAAAGCAAAAGATTACCATGGATGTGCGTCTCAAATGGACTGACTTGGTCATCTTCACACCTTTCAGGTATAATGTGAGTCCAAGCATTGCTTTGCTTTGCTTTGCTTTGATGTAGAAAAGCTCGAGTGATCACCTGGATCACCAAGTTAATTATTTCCCTACAGGGACGAGTACAAAACACATCATATCGAACACAAAGCAACTTCTATATATATTGCCTCTTACCAGTTGCACTCAGCAAGCAGGTTTTTTTCCTTCACAGTGACACGTTGAATCTAAAGGTAGTGGCAGTTTGACATTCTGAGCCTTCTTCACAGAGAAAATGACTGAATGGTTGGTACAGGACTGAAAATGTCACTTCTGGGCTCTGACCACTCGGGGTGGCTTGTACACTAATACAAACATACAGAAGGTTGATGTACAGTATCTGAAACAGAAGCAAAACTAATTATCTGTATTCAATGTTGTCTTCAATTGGTTGTAACAGGTTTCCTCATTACAATTCAACACTAAAGCTTTAAAAGGTCATGGTGAGAAAACAGAAATACCTGGAAAACAATACCAGGCTGTTTCCTTTTAAGTTGAATCAAAGGATATTTAAGACTTTGCGACTTTCAACTCAAGTATAGTCAACTCAGTCAATGCCAAGGCAAAAGGATAAGCGTGGTATCTATGACCAAAGGGTCTAGATTTGTGTTACAGCATTGCCGGTCCCAAATGTGTTTCTATGTTCAGTCGGGTAACATTAGGGCTGTATTCAATGGAAGGGGGCAAAGTGCAAGAGAAATAAAAGTCAGTTTGATGTAGGAGAAGGGTGGACGTGGGAGCTTTTTCTTCCCCTCAGGTAGCGTCAACTTTCCTGGCACAGAAAGTGAAGAAAAAAATACCTTTTTTTTGAGAAGTTGATTTAATCTCCAAAAGTGCCGATAGAAACACAACACACATGTTCTAAGGAAAGGATACTCCCCGGTGGAGTATCTTGAAGAGTTGTTTGCCACGGGCGGGTTTCCTGAAATTCCATCGATGGACAGGATGTCAACGCTGCAGAGCAAACAGGAATCAAGTACAGGTCAGTACAGCGGGTTCAGTGGTTTCCCTATACACAGGTGACCAGAGGGTTTGACTGCAGGGAAAGTCAATGAGAGGCTCCACCATTCTCCTCCACCGTACGTCCGCATGACTAATGAAGTAAGCCAAGAAGGCTGCGGCACGACTCGCGGAGAAAGATCAGGAAAGAAGACAAAAAGCCTCCTCTTCTAAGGGAGAAATCGTACTCTTGTTCAATCTGCCCACTTTACCTTGCAGTGTTATCCGATATAAAGAGACACACAATGTGCTCAGTGTTGATGTGGCAGCGTACAGAGAAAGACACAGCGGCCTGTGAGGGGGGGGGGGGGGGGGGGGGTTGTGATTAAGCCACTGAAGTGCTTGTCTCCCAAACAATCCTGATTAAAAACTGATGAATTAAGCACCAACATCAACTGGACATACTAAACAGGGCAACCGTCATTAATTCAACGTTAATGAAAAAATCAGAGAATGGTCGCACATTTATCTCGCCCAATAGCAAGACACTCAGGTGCACAACCTCCCACTGTGTGCATTGGTGTTCATATCGTGTTACTGGCCCCTTTGTAACAATTCATATTCATCTCAATTAATGTTACGTGCAGACTTTCATAGTATTAATATATTAATATTGGCATTAAAAGTGGTGTTTTGCATTGAGTTAGCAAGTTTAAACATTGAATTAAAACTGTTAACAGCATCAAAATGTTTGGTTGTTGGGTGTTCGTTGTCAGAATCGGTATTCCAACCGTGGACACGAGTTTGACAACATTCAGACAGGATAACGACCGTTTCAGAGCAACATGTTTTGCTTTAACGAGCGATAGCTTTCACTGGTGACTCTCAGCTGAATGCGCTGTGGTTGCTCGTATTGACGGCAGCTGTTGAAAACACAAGCGGAACATGTAGGTGTCCTCGTAAAAGCCTTCAATCTATTTTTAAATACATGCTCATATGTGTTCCTTATCTACGGCAACCATTTCTGTTAGATAGAACAAGCAACCACGCACACATTGGGCTGTTAACGCGGCCACTTGTTAAAGTGAAACCCCTGGCTGCAAGCAGTTAAACGCGTTGACTACTTTGAAGCGCTCATTTAAAAATCAGAACTCGGAGTCCATGTCATCGTCCTGGTGTTTGACACAGATAACTTAGTTGTAAGCATCCAGTGATTCATGTGCTCGTACTTTCTCGCCGGTATAACGTTACACGCTGTTTCTCAACATGCATGTATATATTGTGGAACTAAATATTGGGCCACTTGCAAATTGTATTCTACCCACTCAGTAGTAGCACGCAGATCTGGAAGTTGGTCGCCATTTATCAAAGTCAATTTGTTTAGGTTGCATTCACGATCTTCGTTGGCCCTTGCATAGTTTGTCAAGCTATTGCACTCTGCCATACTTCTGTTGCCAAGCTGTGCACATTTTTACACGTCATCAATGTTTCTAAGGTGTAAAAGGGTCTTTCCGTACAGACTACTGGTACATCGACAGTGCAAGCCATAATCTAAAGTGTTACCCGGGACTTTCACACAAGGTGTGGTTGCATTTAGCCAAGAAAAGTCCTTTAAGGTTGCAGTTTGTGAAAGTAAACTAATTCTTAGTTGATGTTTTAAAGTAAAAGGCTAATCTATTATGTCAATGTGTGTCCTCACAAAGATGTAAGTACAAGGTTATGTCTGTCTGTGTGTGTTTAAAAGGTTATTCCTCCAATGAAGTCCATTGCAGACCATTGGCTATCTGATTCAATGTTTTTGGGATATTTAAATAGTGTAATTTGATGTCTCTTACTGCACAATATGATTGTGGTTAAGTTTATGAATCGTGGGGTGAAGAGCCATGCAATCATCATCAGCAACCATGATTAGCTGTAGTTTTAATCTCCCAATCAACACATTGACGCAGACGTTTAACTTTGGAGTCTGACAGGAACATAGTAACATAAAGGCGTGTTCATCATTGTTATCTGTCATGGATCTTGTTTCGCTTCGAAAGGAAAATACAGCTTCATTTTTTCCCCGATGTGTTTTCTCTCCTGTATAATCTACTCTTGTTTCTACTCATTTGTCACATTGCATTCGCATCAACGAAATGAGGAAATAAGCTATTATGTGATCGATAACAGTTCCACAAGTAATAAAAGCACCTGGGACTCTCATTCAATAATTTCTCCTGATGACATGTTTTAGTTGACCCTGCTGTGTCTAAACCAGCTTCTGCACAATCACACTTCATCCTCTGAAAAGAAGGTACCTCCAGTTCCATCAAAATGAGACATTTTCTTTTTTGATTTAGTTCTAACCTAAACTAACCTCTTTCAACTCCCAGAGCCTGAAAAATGAACAACCTAAATATAAACACTGCAGAAACATGTTTAAGTGTCATCGGGGAGATGAACAAAACACCATTATGCCCATGTGTATGACTGCGTGTGGGCTCTGTTTTTTTTCAATCCTAGACCTGCAGATGTTGGAGAAAAAGTGCTGCTCTTCCTTCTCTGCTCTCATGTGGCACATATAAAATGTCCAGCAGAACTGGTCGTCTCCGCACAAACTCTGTGTTCCTCTCATAAATCTTTTGGTCTCTTAATAGAGACAAAGCGCAAAGTGAGCATCTGGCTTGCAATTCCATTGAAGTGGTGGACAATTTGTTTTCCTTTGCCCCTCAAATGCTCTCCTAGTTGTGGGATCAATTTATCATGCAAACAAATTTATTTTGTTTGTCATTCCTGTGTTTCGCTGTGGCTGGGTGAATTGAAATTGTTCAGCAGTTTTGACATGTGCTGTAAATTACAGACTTGGGATAAGTGATAGTTTTGCTGCACATGCACATGGAGTTTCCATTCTCTGCTGAGTGGAGCTATTTCCATCTCCAATCTGTACCGGTTTGACGACAGCATAGGCGGATCGAGACCGTTGTTCAGAAACCGTTCTGCTCTTTGTGTGTTGCTGGGTAACATACTCCCTCAACTTCCACACAAATAGAAGAACAGCCTTACCTCCGTTCTCTTTACTGGTGTGTCAAATATTGGCACTTGGCAGAATCCTCCTGCTGACTCTCCACCTCCAAACATCCCACTGTGAGAAAATAAATCTGACATCCCACGTTATTGTTTTCACCAACCGATGTTGTCATTCAGATAATCCGGCATTCCACACCATCTTTGTTTTGCAGCCACTGCAAATCAAAACGACCCGTCCCATGATTCATTGCAGCCCAAGGAGAGGGTGGGTGTGACTTAGCATAAAAAAAAGAAAAGGTGTGTTATTTAGTGGCGGAGAGGAAGATGAGGCCTTTTTAATTTGTGACATTCCAGGCCTGGTTCACTGGTTTAACTGAAGCCACATAAGAGGTCTCGTATAACCTTTTCTTTTTAGTGTATCACCGTGGCGACTGCTGAGGTAAGCAGTTGATCTCATTAAAACAGAAGCTTAGGCTGACAACAGTTTGGAAGTTGTCCTTGAGAAAAGGAAACGGCAGCCTTGGAATGCTGGCGCAGGTCTCGTCACAAAAGGACGTCTTTTTGGCAATATCCGCTTTAATTCAAAAAACCAATTCAATTGTTTGTTCCTACTGATGTCGTAAAAACACTATCGTTCTGCATTATAATCAGCCTTGTGGTTCTGTGTGTTGGACGGAGAGCGTGTATTTTCGGAGCAATGGGCCTTCGTAACAACAGACTGGATTTGTTTTTGGGGTAACTGACTGACACATGGGCTTACAATCCAACGGGACTACTGGTGTTTCACTTCTCCAATAATGGGCCTTCTGAACAATCGCTACCCTTCTAAACACCCAATAATGTACAACAACACCGCGACACAACAACCAAATAAAGAACGATATGGCTGGACAGATGGTAATGCGGCTGATATGCACTCGCTAAGGTTATACGTTGGTTACTGAACAGGACTTACCTCAACAGCTAACGTTAATGTTTGCATCAAATCTGGGGTTCAATCAGTTTTTGTACTGTGTAGATGACATGAGCACCCAAGACATGCATGGACACGGGTAGCATGAAAGACATTGGGCCTCTTAAACAAAAATGTTTTAGCAAGAATTTCTCCAAATTGATGATCTAAAATAGGTTCCAGTCCAGATCTGAGTGTGTGTATGTGGTAACAACTAACTATTAATACAGTTTTCTAATCTAATAATCGAAGAGTGCTGTAGCTGGTGTTTACTCTCGGGCTACTTGCATTCCCACCTGAGCTTTAACTGCTGTGTGCTGTGGAGTTTTATCAAAGATGGCCGTCATGGTCAGCTCCCCACGGGAAAGCGAGGAGGGAAATCCTGTTAGAGGTGTTGTTATCACCTCTGACAGCTACACACATACTGTGACCATCTCAACTGCAACCATGTCAGCTGAGCCACTGTGTCATGCATTTTGCTGAAGTGTATTTTTTTTTCATAATTATTGGAATCACACACCACCTTCTGACATTTGAAAATACCAAATGGCACAACAAGCCACATGTTTGCTGTTCAGTATATACAATGTAATAAATATTTCTAGACAAAGCATTCATGTTGAAGTATCAGTTTCTATCTCAGACACTAAATTTAGCGGCAGTTTGGCATAACTGGTTGTATTTACTCCAATAACTGCAAGAGAAAGATTTCAGTATTTTCTGCCAAAACCTTGGCTGCTGTGTTTTTTAACCACGAATCTGAATAACAATTATGTTGACAGACAGTTCACTGCGGTGGATGGATGCCACGGAGACCTCATCAGCTTTGCACAAGAGATGTCTATACGACTACACGCAACGCTTCAGACCTTCTGGAAAAAAACAGCTTGCCTGCAGAGCTTAAAGCTACCTTGACAATATCAACCTTCTGGGACTTTGACACCGCCCACTCAGTTAATGTTGAGAGACACATGAAAGAAACAAAATGATTTATTTTAGGTGAGCTCTCACTAGCAGTGGGATTAGAACTAAATACACTTTTACCAACTCGTGAAGTGAAGGGCCTCATGAAGTTGTATAGGAGGACTCAGTTGAATTTTGAGTATTTAGTATTAAAAAGTGTTAGTGGAGTACACACAGTTAAGATGTGGGTGTCTGTATGGTGGGTGGTTGGCTGGCAAGAAACATATATTATATACAAGGAATCAGGATAACAAAAACATATTTCCAGTCAGTGTGCAACAATATGGTTAAAGAAAGCAACTTACAATGTTGATCGACAAGTGAATGGAAAAATGTATTGAAGGTTGGATAAAAAATGTCAATAATAACAAACCAGATTCAACTTCTTTGACTTATTGATAAGAGCAAAATAAAACAAAGTAAAAATACTCCTGGCGGTTTCTTGTGTGGTACATACTATGACTGCAAAGCTGGGAAATTCGTAAAATAAAATTTAAGACGATAAAGATGATGAAACAATATGATTTGATACGATTCGAATGGATGTGTGATGTATAATGGGACGTATTTTCCAGCGTATAGAATTAGATTTGAAATCGTATCTGACTGAACATTTTCTGGATAAATGTTCAATGTCTTGTCTCTTTATGGTTCAGCTCCAGATCCTGAATTTGGGTTGAGTTGAAACTGAGGACAGTTTTCTGCCTTTGGATGAGTGCTGCTCGTCTTTGTAATTGATTAGTCTCTGTACCACAGTGCAGCAATACCAGATTCATGCATTCTTAGACTGACTGGTTCGTGATTTTGAATGATGTAAATAGGACACTATACACACTGTGATGAAGCTTTCATGAACGGGGATTATTACACATTAATGCTCCATTCAAGGTTCATTATGTTGACAATGTTAGTTTATTTTTTGAATGTTTAAAACAAAAATTCTGTCCAGATCTCACACATTGCACCTGTAAACATAGAGTATGGCTCTGTTTTGAATGCGAGATGTAAATATCTCTCAAAGAAATGTGATAAATTGACTGAGTGGCGAGTCAATTTTACAAGCTGCCACCTTGTTCAATCAGTCAAACTACATAATTCAATTAGGAGCAAGACTTTAAGAGGCAAGGGCCAAGCTTTAAAAAAAACGGAGCCTATACCAACACCTTTTAGTGTGAAAGGAGCTTTCTATTTCCCATGAGAGATTTATCAAAATGTCTCGCGCCTGCCATGTAAACGAAGCTGCAGAGCCACGGGCTGATTGGCACACTCTCTGCCGAGTTCACATCTAATGGAATACACACATAAAGACCGAGTGCCAGATACACCAGACTCTACAGCACGCTGGTGACTCATGAAGACTGACACCTACATCTACCAGGCAGGAACATCTTGTTTGACTTGTGAATATATCTGTGTGGGTTTTGTAGCTACAGTACTGCACGTCTCACACGCTTCAGTGTGTGTGGGTGTGTGTCTGCGTGTTCCTGCACATTTGCTACTGCCACTGAATGCACAGGTGTGTGGATACAACGTGCACACAGTTGTGTTTACACAGTCATTTTACATCTCTATTTGATGCTTTAACAAGTTGAGTTGTTGTTCTGAGAGCAGTGTGAGCCGCGAGATTGGGAGAACAGATTGCCTTGGGTGTTTGGACTCCAAGACCGCCATTAAATCCTCATTGATAAAACTGATCCTCTTCCTACCTCTGACAGGCTGAGGCACATTCAAAGCTTTTGTGATACAACGGATAACGATAGCCCACATGTGAAAGTATAATTTTAATATGGGAAAAAAAAATCATGCAGACCATGTTCATTTGTGGCTTATCAACTGCGGTGTTTGGATACATTTCACTGATTACACTGTCCACGAATAGATAAATCAATTATTGGTCATGAAAAATACAGTTCAATTTGAATTGTTTACGTGCGATATGCATGCCAGTTCAACATGAAATGCAACTTTAAAAAAAAAAAAGCCCTGTTAAGTTAAGAAATGCAAATATGTAGCCAGTTAAAACTAAAGCTAAGGTATGAGGGACTTCATGTTGCTCTGTGTCTGTTGTATGAACTGCTTCATACGAGCAAATTTGACCAGTCTATTAATTCCCCATGAGCAGCCAATGCACCATTAAAAACCCTGTCATGTTTTTCTTCTGTCTGTAAATGGTGTCTTACAGCTGAAGTTGAAACATGTTAGGCTTTGATTGGTACTTAAAGCTGCTAAGAAGAACTTTAATTTTGTGTTGATTTTGGCCGTCCCTGTGGACAAAAGCGTTTCGGAGCACCGGATTCCTCTTAGAAATCCCCTGATTTCACTGTAGCATGGTCAGCAGGCTATTTTTACAGCTAAGCCAACCAGCACCTTGCTGTTCAACAGAATGCAGGACGACTGTGTGTCACCTAGTCTGCGTCATGCTTCGCCTCGCTGCACTTCCATCTCCTCAACAGTGTGTCCAGCATTTGTGCTACTCCACTGACGCCGAGCATTCCTTCACAGTGAACGCTGCTGTTTCAGAGAATCGTGCCCATTGGGACACTGAAGAGTCAATGACCTGCGACATGATCTGCAGGGTTGTGCATGGCAGTATTGCTCGATCAACTGGTAAAAGCAGACTTTGTGTTCATGGTAACTCAACCTACTCCCAAATGCCTTCTTCGGGTAAAGTCTAGACTAAAGACGGACGTTATCTTTCTGGTGGTGTTGAGACAAAGCTCCTGTTCAGGCGAAGCTCTTGTTCAACAGCCGATGTGTTGTCACTATTGTCAGTGTCGGCGTCGATGCAGGAGAACTGTGAACTAAATACCCCTCGATCTACACCTTTCTTTCTTTGTGTGTGACTCATCACAATAAGCTGTACTTTACCATAAGGGAGGTGACTTACTCTGCCTGTTAGAAGATCGTTTAGCTAGTTTTGTTTTTCCCTGCCTGGTTGGCCTGGAAGCTGTTCGTCACGTTGCGTTGCCGAGATGCCTTGGAGCTCAGAGTTGACGAACACTGTTGGAGGCTAATTGTTGACTGTGTTCTGGTGAGGTGAATGCAACGTCATAGACAATAGGCCGAGACAGTACTGAGAACACTCAGCCGAATGGTAAGTAGGTCAGCACTGTAATTGTGGAATAATTCAGTCGCTCTTTTGCTTTACCTGTGTGCTTAATCCCTGTGTTAATTTGTTCATTTAAACTGAACATCCTCTGTGACCTGATTGTCGGAGTCACATTCATACCTGCCAACCCAAACCCACGACAGTTCAGAGCTCTCGTTCGAAGTTTCAATACCTCCAATAAACTTGCTACTGTTAAAACCAAAATACCGGGTGATTGGAGAATAACTACGGACTTCGGCTCTCGTCACTGGGGAACTCACTGTCAAGTCTGTGGGCCGCTGGCGGTTTTCATAAAGATAAATCAATGAAATAATTAATGACGACAAATGCAAAACACTCAAATGTTATGCAATATTCATATCAGATTCATGCAAGGTTACTTTTACTGTGACCTAATAACTAATACATAATTTGTATCACAAAGTAGTCTGTATTTAGAAGATAAATTGTACCATTCCAGTAAATGCTGAATTGCGCTTTTTTTTCTAATTGAACCACTGCCCTTCAAATTCTATGTGAACATCAATAAACCACGAGTTAGCTACAGCATAAGACTTTGTAAACAAAGCTAATTAAATTTGGTCTGTTCTCACTGGTGTAATTCCACATTTCACATGGAAGTGAAATTAAAGCGTAGCGATGCTGCTTCCTGTCTGAGGAGAGACAACAATGCTGCTCACTGTTTTGTTTTTAGTTTTGTTTTTTTTACAGCGTGGGAATCTCCTCAGCAACCAAGGGATGATAGTGACAGCGCTGGGATGGAAGAGAGGAGCGATAGAGGGAGGCAGGAAATTACAGGGAAGATTTTATGAATAGAAGAAAAAAAAACAGGGAGCGGGTGGGAATGTTGAAAATGGAGACGATATCAAGGGAGAGGGAGCTGTGTTTGCATGGTAATCCAGTAGAGCTGGTAGAACGTGGCTCAGCTCGGAAAATCCCTCTGTAAGAGATTGCTGCTGGCCAGGCAAGCTACCAACAAGGCCTTTGGAGATAAAACTGTGTTTGTGTGTGTGTCTGCATGTGAAAGCCAATGTTTTATGCATACCCTAAGAACTCAATTTCTGTAAGTGTGTGCACCCTGTTTTTGCGCTGCATGTGTAACAGGCAGCATCCAGACAGGAAATTGTCGCTCGTATCAGTGGCCGACCAGTCGCACTGGCGAAGGCGAAAGAGGTGATGCACGGCTCCCCATAGCCCCCGAAATGTTGGCAGCCCATCAGAGGCGAACAGATAAGGCCTCACACATGCTTAATGTTTGGTGAACTGGCAGGAGGACAGATGCTGTGGCCAGGTGGGAGGAGTGGACATTGTCTTTTCCATCTCCTGTCTTTCTTCATTTCCTACAGCAGGATGCTGATTTACACCAGAGTAGCAGAATATCATTCGTATGAATAATGCATCTCCTCTCCCTTTAACGAATACTACCCTCTCTCTCTCGAACAAATACTGCACAGGAAAAGAACTCAAGCTCCAACAACAGCAGTGAGGTTAAGTCACACATGTAGCCCAGAAGTACATAATGGACGAGCGCCAGACTATCTGCCATTAAAACTAATGACTTTAATTACCTACTTTTAATGGTGAAAGCGGCGTGCCATCCGTTTTGTTACAAATGCCGAAATTAGCGGCATGAAAAAAGGAAATGCTCCCGAGCGTCGCGTCGCATCTTGCATGATCAAAATCCATCCTTGATCTCACTGAAGAGAAGCACAACCTTTTTGATTTCATGCTGTGCTCATAGGATAATATGTGCATACCAATTATAAGCTCGATAAAAACTGTGCTCTGTTCCGTTGTTCAAAACGTTACCCTTCCATCTTTAAATGTCACGCTTTACTCTTCAGAGTAGTCAGTGAAGCCCAGTGAAGCTCCTCCCTGGCAGGTGAAATGAAGGAGCTGACAACACATCAGAAGATACACACAGTATGTTGTTCTGCAGCTCTCGTTCAGCCAACCCTAAGTTTACAGTGAAAGTCTCCCTGCATGGGGAGGTGGACGTCCTCAATTAGGGTGGAAAGGGGAAAATAGAAGAAGTTGAATCATGTTTGCATGGTCGTAAAACAAAAAGTTAACACGATTTTCAAAGGCAGTATTTTTTATATTTGCGCATTTGTTTCAGTGTCTCTACTCTGCTACTGGCAGGAAAGTGCCCCCTGTCTTTATTTGAGAAAAGAAAAAGGCGAACTGTTCTTTATTACAGCTTCAATGCCCCATCACACATCGGTGGGCCTTGCTGTTAATAGAGCAGAGTTGTCTATTCACATATTGTTTCTCACCTTTACACTACAGTATGTATTCCTGCTCTTTTTTTCAGTACGCTACGACCATCTGGACAGCTGCATGATCAGCATACACAAATAGAGCACAGTGGAATTAACCTTAAAAATGGCCCCGTGGTGTATTGCTCCCCGCTGCTGGTTCTCTTGGTAAACCACTATACGTCATTGATCATTATAATTACTATCTGTGCTCTGGTGATGAAGCTTTGATGATTGCTGGCTCTTTTAACAAATACTTAGCTATGCAAACAAGCCAGCGGCGTTAAAACTGCAAAGTTAAAAGCTATTGACGTCTCCCGTGTCTCTGTCAAACACTGTAAAGAGAAACACTTACTTGTATGTATTCAATATTGATTTTGCTTTTGTTTTCAAGGTATGAATGGACCTGTCTTTACATCTTTACCTGTGAGGATACATTTAAAGGAACCGAGACAACTGGATTATTTTGTTAAAAATTCAAATATTTACAACAGATCAAAGCAATATCAATCCGACAGTATGACTGTAAGCTATTGTGACAACGCAGATGGGTCCCGTTTCTGAAGAAAGAAATATTTCTCATCATACTGCAATGAGTTGTTTTAATGGAACAAAATGGGAATACATTTGGTTGTATTGTAACTCTTTTTGGCGACTCCTGGACTCTGATAAATGCTCACAAATGAATAACTGTTATTGAAATCATTCGTGAACAATGGAGCCATGCAGTTCATTTCAGCTTTGCAAACTCAAATGTTTGTCGAAGAAGATGCTGCTGTATCTCAGTGGAGCAGAGAAAATTGATTAGCTGCAGGAGAAATGTCAAGAGCCGAACTGGGCGTTGACTGATGCAAACGTCCTTGACATTATTCCGATCCCTGTATTATTTCCTACAATGTAGCCTTAAACCTTTTTAAATCAGCAAGCTAATTTGGGCTAATGTCAGTTTTACTGCCCTGTCATTGTTTGTGGATCAGCCAGCAGTTATTGCGGTCTCTGCGACACCCAATTACTGCCTCATTACTATTCTGGATTAATTGGCCATCTTGTTAATTGTAACCTCTAAATATTATGATAAAGCTGCTGAGCAATTAAAAGGAGGTGGGTTAGAGGCCGTAAAGCTGTGAGGAGAACTGCAGTCTGTCCTCAGTAGAGGGGGAGGAAGCAGGATTATTCCGGTCCAAACTGGATGGACTTTTGCGTTCTAAGAAGATCCCTGCTTACTGCTGACATCTACTACGCCATATTTTGTAATGGCAAACATCTTCTGCGCCATGAAAATCAGAGTGTTTGGAATACACTGAACATGTGGACAGATGTTGCTCTAACCTCAACTAAGTCAGGCTGTTCTCAAACAGCAATCGTAGCTACACCTACGAAAATGAATGCACTGATATCAGTCGATATCCCACGTAATCAATGTGTATTTACTACGTAGTCATGAACCAGGAAGATTAAAGACTGCCAAAGCACACACTGGCGGGAGAGAGGTGGACAGGTCAAAGCAA
Source organism: Melanostigma gelatinosum (assembly GCF_949748355.1). Classification (NCBI taxonomy): domain Eukaryota; kingdom Metazoa; phylum Chordata; class Actinopteri; order Perciformes; family Zoarcidae; genus Melanostigma; species Melanostigma gelatinosum. The sequence goes on from NC_136635.1 coordinate 29,484,407, forward strand.
AAACCCGGTCTTTCACCCAGCTGACCGCTGTCCGTTCCCCGTGGTAAATGAGAAGTCAACATTGATTTATTTGACACGTAACTGGCATAGTGAAGTAATGCCGCTTCCATAGTTATTTTAACCCAAACCAAGATCTTTTCATGAACCTAACCAAGAAGTTTTGTTGCCTAAATCTAAATAAGGTGTTTCCTGTGAAAACGGAAGTTTATTTTGAAAAGACTGTCTGCATGTAAAGAGCGGAAATCATAGAGTGTTGCTGGACTTTCGTAGGAACACACAGAAAATAAGGAGTAACTTTTTTCGTAAGAATTTTTTTATGGAAATACATTGCTGATTTTTTTTAACCCAAGCCATTCTCTTTTTTCCAACAATACTCTTCACCTTGTGAGATAAAAGTATTTTGTGTTCTAGTACTAAGGACTTGTTGGCGGCAACGTCTTAAAGCCACGTTTCGAAAGGTTGACTGTTTACACTCAAAATTGTTTTTAGGTGTATTATTAAAACATAAAGTCAGTTTTGATCTTAACCTGCTCATTCGTGTTGAGAATATTGACCTTACTGGACAGAATTTACTGAGATATTTATACTATTTGTACTTCAGTACTATTTCTGCCTCCAAACATCAGGAGAGGTTTCTGACCTCTTGTTTTTGGCACCAATCACTGACACAGATCCTAGAAGATACCAGTTGATTAATCTCAGTGTGCAGAAGGGGCAGTTTGTATGTTTACTGATTATATGTGATTTAGACGGGGTTTTCTCCATTCATTTATTCATTTATTTACTTTAAAGGGCAGCCAGGTATGAATTCATCTAAAACATCCCACTGCGTAATCTTCTTCCGTGCATGCACTGAGTTGAAAACAGACATGAGCTTGCATCTCGCTGCTTGTCACAGTTTCTCTGCAGCTCTAAATCCTACCGCTGAAGGTCAGATCAACGAGTCTGATTTGGATAACAAGAGGCAGTCGGTCAGTAAATCAGGTCAATAGACATAATCCAATATAATCCACTCTAATCTCATGGCAGGAGATTACCATAGTCATTCATTTTAATTGCTATGTTAAAATCCCGATTTGGCCGCGTATGATTTGTTAAACTAAAAGTAAGAGACTGGGATGTGTCCTGAAATTATAGATGCGTGAGTTTGTTCATTAACAGTCGACACCAATTTTTTTAACTTCACAAAATGTTCCCTTTTAAAAAAGAGCCCTAAATAAAAAATCCAACCATTCAGAACCAAATGCGACAATTAGTCTGCCTCATTTGCTATTGTCAGCCTGGTTTTTACTGCTTTACTGGATACAATGAGAGCAGACACACACAAGCACGATGCAGAGTAAAGTCACCAACTGGGTGCAATTCTATCAAAATGAAACCGAAACCGAAATAACCCAATAATCTTCCACAGAAAATACCCTCTAATCTTCCCAAACATACAACTAAACAAAAGGATTCAGACCACAAGACACCACTGTAGTCTGTGCACACCACACCTCCATCAGTCCAACATCACCCACAGAGCTGGCTGTTGGAGAGTAGAATGACAAAATAGTATTCTCTTGACAGCACACAAAAAGCTATTGTTAATATGAAAATCCTAAAGTGTACTATTCAGTTGTTCAGTCTAAATTTCTGTTTTAACACTAAACACTAAATAATGTATTTGGAGGGTTTTCATTGCAGAGATTACAAATAATGAATCTGTAAATGGCTAGCAAAAGTAGTAAATGAAACAACAGCTGAGTGTGATGTGGGTTGGCTGGGTGGGTCGTTACCCACACATGTGACATGGGAGTGGCTTTGGGTTTAAACTCTCCCAGGAGTCCTCTCTCTCTTTTGCTGGGCAGTCTTCCATGTGATTTAACAACTTCTTTGTGGCCTTGTACTCCAAACACTCGCATCCTTACCAGCACTCACCCAGGCTTGCTTTACACCACCAGCTCTTTTCACGTCCTTTGACACTTCAATCAATTTAATTGGCAAATATAATCACTGTGTGTGTTGATTCTCTCAATGGTCGCATCCTGAGCCAAGTTTATAATGGAACATACAGCTTCAAAACTGTAGTCTCACTTCTCATATACAGTCTATCCATCCATTATCCAAAGGACTTATCCTCTTCAGATCGCAGACTGGGCCTATCCCAGCTGATATTGGGCGAATGCAGGTTACCCTGGACAGGTCGGCAGACTATCGCAGGGCTGACACATGGAGACAGACAACCACTCACACCTACGGTACAATTTAGACTGAACAACAGAACAACGGAAAATAATTTAGACTGAACAGAAAATAATTGTGTTTTGACACAGGAGCGCAGCTGGCCTAGGGAAGGTGTCCTCCTGCGACCTGGGTATGTGGTGAACTGATGAATGCATTGGTATCTGGTAGGGGAGGCACGTGCATGATGAGAGCAGTGGGCGGCAAGAGGGCTCCGGAGTGAGGATTCAGCACCACAGGTGTTCTGACGCTTCAATCCATTGTTGAGTGGCAAGTATGTGTTGGTGGGGGCAGACAAATGAATGATGGTGGCTGACATCAACAGGCAGCCGGGATTATCAGTTAGACTCCATTTTTAGAACTGAGAAGACCCAGGAGGATTAGAATATCTTCACTCTTTCAAAGTTATCCACATTTCTGTTGTGAAAATGAAGGTACAGAAAATAAACAAGTTAAGAGCCCAATATGATCAGAATCCTATCACATTAATTCACGGCCCAACAGTGGCGTTAACGGAGAGGGGAATGGGGCTGAAACAAGTGGTTTCAATCACCACAAATAGTCTTTTTAGAACATGAGAAGAATGTAATATTGTGGCTTTTTTTTGGTTGACATCAATTCACACCTGAATAAACTGAATGTGAAGCTGCAGGGCAAGGCAATAGAGTTAAATTCACTTTTTCTAAACTTAAGTACTTTATTTTAAGAATTTGTATTGCCGCCCTTTTACTTGAAATGAGAGAAGAACATGTATTTATCATGAGTATGTATTTATAATTCATCCAGTTAAATTTGTTCACGAACAAAATATATTGTTGAGATATTATTCAAATGATGTCAGTTGTTGACGACATTCAGACATTGACACAACTGTAAGGCTACTTCACCATATATGGGATTAAATCATAACAAAAGTTAGACATTATTGTGATGTACGTAACTCTTGCACAATGAAATTCTCTCAAACTGGACCTCGTTGAATTGGATTCCCCTGCCCAAGACTCTTGCGGGGTTTCAGGGGACCCCTGCGATCTGTCTTTCTATGTGATGCAGATTAACTGGACTGCACCGGCTTGGTCCATATCTGTATGCAAGGCGTACAGCGTGTCACATTCTACCATAACGTGTGCATCATGTTGATTTTGGTCAATGTTCAGTCAACCTCTTTTATGAAATGATTTTTATGTTTCGGCAGGGAATGAGTCTACAAAGGCTGTTTCACCATCTGTCCCACAGTGGGATCTTTCTGTGGTGTTCGGGGAGCCCGATGCAACCGGTGAGATTTCCCTTAAGTTGCCGTCTGTGTAGGAAGCCCTGTTGCTGGCGCTAGCTTCAGTGAAGCGTGTTAGTAATCTCTGTTGGTCCACCTGTGCTGAATTGAGGGCTTGCAGCTGCGATGTTTCAAACAAAGCTATCATGTGTACCAACAGCACATTAAGGTCCAGAAGGGGGATGCTGTATACTTTTTTCTGTTCTCTCACTTCTAGAAAGGCAGGGGCATGACCCATTGTCTGTGTAATTTGTCAGCACATGTGGAGTGTGTTTAAAACAGGTTAAAGGCTTTCACAAATGACCTCTACTCTATAAACAATCATGGTCTACACCTAATGACAATGCCCCTAAACTAATGCAATTCCTGTTGAGCTTCAGACAACAATGAGTGAAGTCACAGGCTTTTATTCACAGGATGTATTCTCCATGAGGGTTTTTTGGGGGGGGAGTTTTTCCTGTTCCGATGTGAGGGTTTCGGGACAGAGAATGTCGTATGTGTAGAGTTTGTAAAGCCCTCTGAGGCAAATTTGTCATTTGTGATTTTGGGCTATATAAAAATGTCTTGAATTGAAATTGAATTGAATGTATTCCATCTTCTTTGCATCCTTTTATGAGCTAAAAAGTACTGATTTTCACACTTTGCAAAAAAAATACACAGACTTTTACATTATTCAATATTTTTCTACACAACAGAAAGAAAATATAAACAGAATAAAAAATCTTTAGCTATGGTGATTGAGTAAAAGAGAAACACATGGGCCCAAGGAAAAGTAATGTAAAGGGCACGGTGTATTCATACAGTGCACCTACACACTATTGATTTCTGGGTAATTTATCTCACTCGCAAACCAATTTCGGGAAGGGCATCACTTATAAGTGCACTCTTACTTCAGATTATTTGAATAGACGTTGAAAATGGATTCACCTGAAGAGGCGATTATGACTTGATGAGTCATTTGGTCCCACACTCCACTTTCGCTCTCACAAAATCAACAGAAGTCCCAATGCCAAAAGCACATTTGAATGAGTCAATCTTAGTTTATTACCTCAGAAACGTGTCCCATTTCTCTCAGGGCGTCAAAGTTACCATATGAACGCACTTCCCAATGTCTCTCTCCCTACCTGAGTGATTTTGCAGTATGAACCACTGTCCCCCACGGGTGCTAAGGTATGTGTGGTGCAAAGTGGAGACTAATTGGAAATGATCGCTGACAGAAGCTTGAGCCACAGGGTCCCTTAATGATCCAAGCAGCAGTTGGATCAGAGAGAGCCCCCTCTCTTTTTTTGAAAGGCATTTAGAGCAGATGACAGCAACACAAGCCCTGTTGAGGGACTGAGGGGTTGCTACTATGTTGTGCTGCTGGGTGGGAGAGAGGGATATAGGGGCAGGGAGAAGCAGAAGGGATGATGAGCCTCTTTGACAGATGAAAGTAGACTGGAAATTGAAGTGGTGGCTCAGATGTCATGAAAGAAAATGTTGAAAGTGTGATTTAGGATCTTCTGGTAAGAGCAGGAGACGAACTCCGTGTGCAGGTGACAACTTTTTCATTCATCTGATTCGGATGCCTCCTGGACACCTCCCTTTAGAGTTTTTTTAGGCACGTCAAACCGGTTAAAGGCCCCCGAGTAGACCCAGAACACGCCGCAGGGATTGTATATTTCGTTTGGTCTGGGAAACCCTCAGGATCCCCCTGATGAGCTGGAAATGTTGCAGAGTAGAGGGACGTCGGGTATACCCTTCTCAGCCAGCTGTCCCCGGTGACCCGGCCACAGAGAAGCAGATAGTAAATGGATGGCTAGAAGGCAACAAAACTACTCAGGTACGTTTATTAAAAGGTCTATGCTTGTTACCATGTACAGTATATTCTACAGCCTTAAATGAAAATAAGTGAACATTGGCTTTTGGGTTCACGTTGAACATGAACAGCGGTGTCTTGGGTGAAAGTCCTGTGTTCGACCCATTCATCACCCCATACATCCACCTGTCACTGACTTATGTAGACTATAATTAGAACAAAAATGTATTACCTTCTAAACATATTTCACAATGCAGTTTTATTGTATGGGATCGTCATTCTTAGGAGACAGGGCTGCACATCATCATAATATATCCCACTGTAAATGCAACTATAAAACATAGTGTCCTGGAAACACGGGAAGCATTTTTGTTTCTGGCCAAATGTACCTGCAACCAAAGCTCAGTGTAGTTATTGTCCAAGCGATAACACTGGCAGTATGTTTGCAAGCTATACAGTAGTTATATCCGAATAGAAAAGATGTCCAATTTATCTGGCAAGGAAATTCAGAAGGGTCCTCCACTATATACTTGGCACCAGCACAATAACTATTTCCTGTGTGGAAACCTCAGTGATTCATCTTTGTAAAATGTTGATCTGTTCCTCTCAGTAGAAGGAGGAGGGGACGGTGGGAGTTTGGATCGCTGACATGACAAATGCTTCTCAAAATTAAGGAAATATTTTTCTCTACTATATTAAAAAACACGAGTAGGTGAAGGTGAAGTTGCTGAGAAGTAGTATGACTCTTCTACAGCTAAAATGCCTGGGTGTCAGAAGTGTCACTACAGATACACCAACCTTTTGAGAACACTTTCTCTTTTTAATATCTAGAATGGAGACAAATAGGACACTCCAGGCAAACATTTCCAGCCATCTTAGGTTATTGTCAAAGGACTTAGGAAGTCCTTGTCAAGTGAGATACGGAACCACATCTTTAATATCACAGCATAAGCCAACAGAGACATTTTGACAGATAAGCCCTGGGGGCCATATCGCCAAAGGCGGGCTTGTCCAAGCAGTGTCATGTCCTCGTCTGAGGATGCTCCATCGGAGCTTCACAATGGGCTGAATCGAACAGCGCTGTCAATACAGCCGTCCATCATCTGAAGTTAACTGACAAGTTGACACTTTAATAAAACGATTGAAAGTTCTCCCTGGCTCTTCAGTTGGTGAATGAGGAGGGACTTTCTAATGGCACTTTGTCACCGTCTTGCAGCTGAAGTCTGAAGAGTTGCGTCCTTTTATGATGCTCTACAGATATACGTAAATGTTAAACACAGAGAGGATTAATACCAAGAAATTCTAACATGTGGTATTAGCTAATGTGGACATTGTGGACATTCAGCTAAGAAGTAGAGGACAGCAACATAAAAGAAGCGCAAATGACGGACTTATTTACTTATCTGTTGTGAAATATCAGCATGTCTGTTGCAGTTTACCAGACTTGCATCCTGCCCTTGCATTGCCTTCAAGCTGAGATCCTTTGGCAATCCAGGGAGACATCCTCACCATCTTTCTATTTGGAGAAAGTCAGACCATCCCCAAATTTCATCTGAGGAACAGTGGGCAGTTGTCCACACTTGTTGCATTGCCATAAGTCCTTCCATTTTGTTCAGGGATAATGAGGGAGATGATGAAGATGACAGCGCAGCAGCAGCACTGCGGCTAATCTGGCTCCCCTCTTACGGTGTAAAAGTAAGTGTCAGTTTTAGGGACTGTCCTCTTAATGTGAGTAAGTGTGCGGATAACTTGACAAGTGCAACCGAGGCGAGAAGGTACAGTCCAACCAAACATCGGGACATCATTAACAAGTCGCCACCGAAGCTCATAGCGGCACCAGGCAGACTGCAGCTCCTGAGGACACAATGCCGACAGAAGGACGAGGAAGCGATGTTCAGAGGGGTAAGCCGGCCAGCCTGTTAGCCGATCTTAAAGCTAACGCCACCAGGCCAGCTATGCCATTGCTTTTCTCTGGCCAACATTTGCTCACTGGATAACAAAATGGATCTGATCCTGACTGAGGCCGAGCGTCCGTCGGGAGATGAGGAACAGTTGTGCTTCTATCCTCACAGAAACTCTTAACGCCACAATGTCGGACTTTTCGCCTCGCAGGGTTGCTACTCCTCTGTGCAGAAATCTGTTGGGGAAAACCAGAGGAGGTGGACCTCTGCATGTACATTAAATATAAATATACATTTACAACAGCAATTGAGTATCACGAAGCCCCTTGCAGTCTCGTTCCGCTGCATACAATTACATGATTCCCTTGCTGCTCAGCCTTAGATGGCAGATTGGATACAAAGTGACGGCGTTGTGGAGAGAGTCTGGCTACATAACCAGACGGGTTGTCTCATGAGATGGCACAGCTCTGCAAAGGTCATTTATATACATTTTGGTGTTCTCAGTCATCTCACTTTAGCCTAGAATCTTTTTTCAGGTAGAGCACTTTGACTATCAGTATGTCTTCGTGTAGCCCAGAATAACACTGCAGCTACAGGGAATGGGTTAGGGTTGTTCGGTGTTGTATTAATGTATTGAATACAACCAATTACGCCACGCTGGGTAAACAGATGGAAGTGCTAAATCATCTGCTGCATTTAGGGCACATATTACCTTCCTTCAGGAGTCCCATATGAAAGTTTTACATTGCTTTATTAAATAGGTCATGTATGCTTGAGAGGAAGTGTGGGTTTTTATGACACTTACGAACCTTAACGCACCAAACTGTGACTGTAGATTTGGTAAATGTCTAATTCTCAGTGTGTGGATTCTGCTGGGGGCTGTAATTGCTGATTGACGAAAATGACATCGACCGACAGATATTGTGTTCTTTTTTGACTTGGAAGGGTCATCATGAGCTGATGTAAATGTGCAGTGATGCCACAAACTTCAATCTTAAACTTCAGTCGTCTCTCTCGATTCTTCTTTTTGAAATATATTGGTAATATGTTGGTCATGTTTTCAATCTGATGGTACAGTGTAGGTTACACTATTGACTGACCGGCGTTTTGTAATCATGGTTGATCAATAGTGCTGCGAGCCGATGATAAGTTTCCCTGCAGAGGCAATAAAGTGTTGTGTATCAAATCAATCACATCTTACAGATCATATAACATAGCAATGCCGGAAAAAAGTTCCTCCAATAAAGCGCTGTCTCACAAACAGGGATTAATGGATATATACATGTACAGTGTGGGTCTTGCAGTTCATTCCATTAAAACTGAATGCAGACTTCTTAATCCAAGTGTGTATTTAATATTATTAACATTCTGTTTTCTGGATTTCAAAAGTGATCAAATAAATAAAAACAATTATTTCGTCCAATTTGGACGAGCTGTAGATATAGTAGTAGCTACGGAACGTAACTCAGTTCTATGAATATGTGCATAGCTCTACAACTAACTAATGAACAAACTGTTGATAATGGATTGCCAATAATAAGCAGGTATATACTCCTATGTTGATAAGTGTATTAAATACTGAAAAAGCTACATTTTGATGAGATTAAAATGTGCGATTAATTTGCGATTTAACGATGGACAATCATGCAATTCATTTAGATTGACTAAAACTGCTAATATATATTATGCATAAAATAGAATTACATAAAATCATGTCAAATAAATAATAATAATAGTATAAATAGGAATTCCACTTAAGCCATATTATTGCCATGTATTCATGATATTACCAGACGCATTCATACCTTACATGCCAACCTTTTCAAATTGAAACTCGCGAATACAGCAACAGAAATATCCATCAGTGAGGTAGAATGACAGCGGCTTCAAAAGCAGATGATCTGCAGCAATCTCAAAGAAGAGAGTATTCTACTGTATCAGGTGCTATAGAGAAATCAATAAACACAAAACAGAAACAGCGATGCAATTGTCCCTCCAATCTGGGGAAGAGAGTATGCCATTGAAGAGATAAATGAGAAGTGTGTGGAATCATTTTTCATCTGCAAGCACAGAGTCAGTAGTTTAGCGTCAGTAATCAATAAACAATGCATTTATCCAAAATGTACTGAATGTGTCAGTTTTTATTGCAGCAGACATCAGGAAGTTAATTTTATTGAGCGTGCCCTCAGGTTCTTAAACCAGAACTTTCTCTGACTTACTCTGCTTGGAACAGGCTCACACTCCAAACTCAATTTGTTAAATGTAAATGTTGAGCTGTAAGCTCTTAGGCATGGAACAGCAATATAGCTTGCCATCTGTCATCTCCCAAAACAGAATGGCTAAACAAATACTCCACAATCAATGTTGGGCCTTGATGGAGCGATAACCTTTGCATCTGAAAAGTTGGGAAATGACTTTCATACTTTCCAATCTCAGTTTAGGATATTCTGCCGAGGGTCCGAGGTTTGAGGCTATTTGAACATGTCTTCAGAGTATTTTAATAGAGCCCTGAAATAACTTCTTCTAACCAGCTAATATGGACTGCCTGTATAAGCTGATCATACCGTGGTCTTTATTCTTTACTAGTTTGTTGCACTTATTATATTCGTATTCGTTTGTCTCTGTACTTTGGCTCTGGTTTATGCTCTGAGATGCACTCATGACTTCTGGTGACTCTTGAATATATGTTGAATACACTTATTGTAAGTCGCTTTGCATAAAAGCGTCTGCTAAATGACGACTGTAATGTAATGGAACAACCGATATTTTCCTTTGTCATACAAGTGTAAAGGCATATTATGATAATGCTTGTTTTCTTTTTCGTTTATAATATTTATTTCCTGTTTTTTTTGTATTATGAAAACTCCTTGCCATATCACACAAGTCTATGCTTTAAGTTTGTTAATGATAGTGATTTATGAAAGCCTTCTTGATGTGTGTCTTATGCCTAGAACTGATTTATTACACTTGTGTAACAGATGAGTGTTTATGGGATGCATTCTTAAGAGCTTCTGTTTGTTAATATGTTAAATTATTGATACATGCGTACACATTATATATTACATAACTTTTCAAGCCCATTGAGGGTTTTTAAGCAATGCTCCTTCACATTCTCTTGCAAAAAAATGAATTGTGTTTTTCCATATAAATAAAGACAAACAAATATATTATATATGCATTACTGGTTCCTTAAATTTGAATTCCTACATTTGCAACCCTTTACATTCATGTAGTGGACAGTAATAGAGTACTCCCTGAAATAGCCTTGCTACTAATGAGTTATTTTTGAAAATAAACTTCAAGGTTATGCATTTCTAAAGCATATTTGTTTTACCTCCAGACGTGAGAGAAAATTCCAGAGTCCATTTGTTATCAGAAGGTGCTATGATTGGTTTGTTACACAAATCAGAACCTCCCGAGAGTGTTTCTTTGCAACAGGCCAGCGATCCTCTGAGTACTGCAGTGTTGGGTTTGATTCGAGAGGTTACCTTCAACTCAGAGGAGGATAACTATAAAGGATTTCTTCCTGTAACCTGCCTCATTAACACTATTAATTCCCTTCGCCACTCTAAAATTGCAGTTAGTACATCTCTGAGGGTCTGGCAACAGTTCGAACAGCAATTTGTTTTCTCGTTCCGTTTCCTCTTTCTCTGACTGGAGCGTTTTCCTCGTGGTGTCTTTGCAAGAACCAAACAGAGCGTGAATTTCACCTTTATTGTATCTTAATCGGCAGGAAACTGTGATTGTAGGTTTACTACTGGATTAAGAATCACATTCATGATGTGTACTTGTAAAATCAGATGTATAATGATGAGCTAATCTGTACAATCTTAAATACGGGAGGCTACCTTCCAGGGAAAAAACAAAACAAACAATACATTTCCTGATCATTTGTATTCCAAGTGGATGATCACAAACAGATGTGCAGAGATGCGCTTTATCTGCTAAATGAGATGACGTTTGTGGGTGTGTAGTGGGAGGACTTTATTTGTTTACCTTTTTAACCTGACTGAAGTGATAAAGTGAGTGGAGCTGAAGCACAAGACATTTAAAATGACATTAATGGACCGTTGTGGTGATGACGCATAGCATTTGGAGCCATGTTCTTCTTTTGTCAACAAGCAAACGTCCCAAAGTGTTGTTTGTTCTGTAGATACGTTATTAATGTTTGTGATTAGTTTTCAGTATTTATTTTATGTTGTTTATATTTTACTTAGTTTTAGTAGTTATTTAAACCCAACCACGATATATTTCCGAAACCTGAGAAGGTGTTTTTTGTTTGAATTCAAACAGCGGTAACATTAGCTTTGAAAGCTGGTAGGTTAGCATAGCTAATCTTTCCCTAAGATCAAACAACACACTAATGACTCAATTTACTGGTGATCATCAATTTTAAAGTTGCTGAAAAAAACCTGAGTAGGCGCCATTTCATAATCGTTTCAGCCCCTTTGACCCTGAACCACAGAGCACTCGACAGTGACAACACTACGCTGGAGCTGAGTACATTTGCTCCAAACCAGTAGATGGAAACACGGCTAATTCACTTTTCTTTTTTGCAAAAGCATCTCAAAAGTTATCTTAAAAAATTGACTCTGAATGGAACCTGTCTTCCAAAATGACCCATATGGGTGTTTTCTGATCAGTCCGTTTCAGAACAACCCATTTGACTGTTACAAAACGACTAAAATGACTGGTTAAGGAAAGAAAATTGTGGAATTTACATCCCTTCTCTTTAGTCAAAGTTAGACACTTCTTACACCCAACCAAACACCCTCACATCCTCTCTAAGAGGATCTGTGACGCTATAACACTGACCAACTACATCACACCCACCAATGTTTCTAGCAGAAGCTCATTATTCACATAACCACAGGAGGCCACCTGTCACTGAACATAAACTGGACAAATGGTGTAGATTTCTGGTGAATAGTCTTATTTATTTTACAGACCCATTATGCAACTGTGATTAAATATTAATAATTGTATACTGCACCTCGTTAGCAGCGTAGCCAACACTTATAATTCCTTGCTGGCTAAATCTTTGTGTGACAATGTATTACGGACACACTGATGTAGTGCAAAAGCCTTTAGGCCGTTTCTCCTCTTTTTCACACAACACAGCTTCTGATTTGTTTCTGAGAAAAATAGATATCCTGCTTGATGGGTTTTCAACTCAAACAAATTAGACCCAAAAAGCCGTTTCAATTCCTGCCTTTCTCCAGTGAGTGCCATGGCTTTTAAAATGAAAGACAGAAAGAACATTAAGTCAATAAAACTAAATGAGGCAAAATTCTACCTAAACAAAAAAAAAATACTGCCAGGGGTTTTCAAGATATACATTTATAATATGACTCACTGTTTGTAATGCTGAACAATGATCACCTCTTTCTACACACCCTGCAGGCTGGAGTGCAAGTGTTGTGCTACTATGGATCTGTTTACAAGTGGGGTGCAAGGAGCTGGATAATTTGCTGAGGTAGGAGGCTTCACAGTCAATGAATTATGGGACTTTTATGAAATTGCGATGAGTCGACCTCCGGCGGAGAAAGAGAGACGGGGCGGTGGCACAGAAAGCTGGCCAGAGTCACGCCTGGTGTCTGATTGTTCCCAGGACATTTGATTTGTTCATTTGACTTTGTTTTGCTGCAGCTGGGAATAGCTGAGCAAATTGTCCAAAGTGCTGGTTGAGTTGCTCTCATCATCCTCCATCTCAGTCCTCCATAGTGTTGTGTAATGGATTGACCACAGGGCACACAATCAGTGAAATGTAAATTTATGTTACTGTTGCAGCAATACTGAATCATACTACCGAGTTTCTGCTTTGACCAATCAGCGTGCTCTCACTTAACCCTGTATACCTGCACTTTTAACTGTTTCTGGAACTTACGAGCTTCTTAGATAAAACATTCACAATCCGCTGTGAATAAGAAGTACATTTGTCTTAATCAATGGAGTTAACCCCTTGCTTGTTGGACTTTAAAGATAACCTTTATCTCTTCTAGTTTTTTGCTAAATATGTAGGAATTGTTTTTTATACGTTTGCCTCAAATTTGGCAACATAAAAACTTTTTTCCAAACCTGTGTGGACCAACCGTCCTCTTACATAAAGTTTGTCGAAATCGTTTTCAGTTGCACTGCGATGTGCTGTCAGGAAGCAAACTCTATACTCCCACAGAGAGAGCCAATGCATGCTCTTATCATCAGTTGAACATTCTGCAAAACCATATCCCTTCCACTGTTTGTGAAAGGTAACATCTACAGGTCTTGACAAATAAACAACACGAAAAGGCTAAATGCTCGCCAGCAAACTATTCAGACTGGCAGCAATGCGAATTGGCGACAGTTGCAGCACTTTTTCAAGAAAAGGTTTGAATAGATTCCTGCAGAGCAGAGGACCAACTACCGGGATCCGATTGACCCAGAGCAGCTCCTGGCGGTCTGTCTGAGCTAAATTGTTGTGTAGCCTACGCTACTGTAAGCTATTTTATTGAGTTTGTTTTGAGCTAAAGACAAGATTTTGAGTTCCCTCTGGTAAACAGTTCTGTAGGGCATGTGTAGGGCTTATACTGTGAAAGCCCTACACTAGATCCATTCCTCCAGTTACTAACTGGAGGAATGGATCTAGTCTGCGCTGCCTTTGACAAGTTTGAAAGGAGTAATAAATCGCCATCTTGGTTGACACCAAAGAGCCTCCCTGTTGTGGTGCACTATGATCTATGTTTTGAATATGTCCGTTTGGTTGATGCCTTTATTTGCAGTGCAAAGGCTCGTAAAATACTACCTCATTCCGAACAAAAATGAAAAGTTAATTCATATTTTTTTCTGTAGAGGGGGAGGGTGGGGAAATGGTACAAGTGTCATATGACGTGTTTGCTCAGCTCTCTTTCTCTCCCATGTGACTTTGATTGTAATTGTTTTTTTGTGCATTGCTCCCTGCTATTCATGAATTAACTCTCTTGGATCGGTCACCCTAGGAGGATAGATGGATGACCTATGTGGGACTTCTCCTCCACAAACACACGAAATGACTCACACCAATAAATACACAAGCTCTTCTGTGCGACATGCCGTCGTGCTGTTGTCCTTGAAGGTCTGGCCAGTCGGCTTGAAGAGACACGAGTCTGAGGAGGCTGATCAGACCTTGAGAAGATCCACAGTGACAGCGCCTCAGTACCAGCCTCTTCTCCGACGTCCCCTCTCATTACCACACTGTCACTCTAAATGTGCACACATGCGTGCCAGTAAACACACACACACACATACATGCATGCACACAAGAACATGCACGTACAAATACTGAGTGAGCAGTTCTTTATGGAGATTGACTATGTAGGGCAGCCTCCTTCACTGTGTGCGGCGGTGACATTGACACATGGAAACAGAGTAGATTCGTTTCCTCACATGGTTGGTTCAGGGTCTATTTTCGGACCAGGAGTTTCATGGTGCAGACCACTGCCAACACCTCAAGTGGGTGATGGTGTGCTGGTTTAGCCTTTGTGTATTACAGCATTGTTTAAAGACTTAGGATGCTCGTACCAACACCAGGAACCTAAAAGTGTTGCTGATACCAATAGAGTACCTCCATACCCATCATGTGACATGAAGCTAATTGTTGCTGCACAGAGCTCATACGGTTCTTACCGCTGATGATGTTTTTTTCTAGATGTGGGCATAAAAAAGATCATTTGCAGGTCTTATTTTACTAGAAAAGTGTCGATACTACTTGGTGGGTTATTTCGGGTGATACCTAAAAGGTATTGAGTACCGCTATCCAGCCCTATTGTGTTTGCATTTAGCATCCTTTCATATTACATTACAGTCATTTAGCAGACGCTTTTATCAAAAGCGACTTACAATTCAGAATATATCACATTTCTACACCGTAGGCACAATTAAAGCTAAGCCTGAAGAACAGTGCTTCTCAGATTTAAATCATTTTACAGTTCTGCAGGAATCGGCAAAACATTCTCATTCGTGTAATAGTTTCCCAGATGTCAATTTATTACGAGAATGGCCAAGAATGTCATTCTACACTATCTGAAGTACTTTTTCTTCAGCATCAAGTAATCTGCACTAACACATATGTTATGGTCATGTGCAACTGCTGACTGGGGCAACCAAGTGACATCGATGTGGTAATTGAAAATAGGATTCATGGGAGGGTGAGGTTGGTGAGGTCTTTCTACAGCACATCCACCAGTGTTGGCGAAGTCAAAACTATTGATTATATTCAATCTACAACAGCACTAATGCACTGACAACGGCATGGCAATTATTTAATCACAGCTATTCAAGGACACGGGAGAACTGCAGAGCGAGTGTTATTATTTGCTGTTTTGGGTTTCACTCTGGGAGTCTGCATGCTTTAGCTCTGTGTGGGTGGTGAGCGTGTGTTTGAGAGCAGCCCTTCTAGCAAACTGCAGGCACAAAAAGCTCTACAGTAAAGAGAGAAAAATCTGAAAGCAATCGACCATCATGATGGGAAACAATATTGGTTAATAAGGCCCACGTTGAAAATAACCAGATCCATCCTTCACGACTATCCAATCTCTCTCTTGAGATCTTTATTTTAAAACAATGCAAGATTCTTGGTCACCTCCTACCTGCATTACCTTGAAACTTCACAACAACAATAATAATCATAGAAGTGGTAATCGTAGTTGTTGCAACAGTAATAGTTATAAAAATGTGTTTTTCAGGCTCTTGCAGCAGTGCACCTCTAATAGCACTGAGCTCAGTTGTCCTCAGGGATTGTCCTGCCCTGCCTCATCAATAACGTTCCCATACAGGACCACTCACAAAACAGCAGCAACAAATTAGGTTCCTACAAAGCCCAGCATAGATCATTAATGACTTGGCAGAGTCGGTGCAGTGTGACGCATCACTCGGATGCCCGTGTTATAACCATTTGGCACGAAATAAGGTCAATGTTTTCATGTACTGAAAGAAGTTTGTTTTTCATCAGCTGTCAAACACAAAATGCACCAAAGTGTCCAACAGACACAGCACACTATGCAAGCAGATTGTTGTCGTGATGATTTGCCCTTTAATTGCTTCCTCTGTATTTTTCAACCGGCACCCTAATTTCCCATTCGTGTGTCTGAAGAAAAAAATATATTTGAATTGGTCCAGTATGGAGGAAGTATGCTTCAAAACGGCAAAACAGGCTGTCATGTAATTTCTCGGCAATTCTCACCATCAATGTACGCCCACTAAAAGTATGTATTTGCAACTGACAGGCTCAGATTGTTGCTTGGAGTCTGACAACGTTGTGGAGAGGATTACAGAGAGATAAAGTGTTTGTTATTGTGTCTAACTATGTCTCGCTCAGAGAAGTCTCGTTGTGAAATTCCACCCTGTCGAAATCAGCTATGACATGAGAACATCTTTCATATAACACTGAGCTACACTTTCTGTACGCCAACACAACAAACTCTGACAACACCAGCACTCCTCCACTCTTCTATTGTTGTGTTCCAGCAACAAGTCACATGACACAAACAGATAAGAATCAAGTGAAAGTAGAGAAAAGTATTTGATTTCTCTGTAGGGTCCTTGCCCTAATGTAGTCAGACACTTATATTTACAATCTGCAAAAACAAACACTTTTAGTTGACGTACATGGCGGTCCGGAATTGCACCGAACGATTACGTCATAGCCTGTTAAGGGGGTGCCGTGTGTCTCGTCAATACTGGACCATTTTCAAAAAGTGTTGTCCCCATTAGTCACTTAAAACAAAAAATTGGAAAAATTTAATTCAGGTTGAAATAATACCGAAGTTACCCTTTAACCTGAGGAAGAAAAGTTATCGGGCTGGTCCCTCAGCTTTGGATGTGCCACCTGTTAGAGCGGCCAAAAACAGAGCATTCACTGGCACAGATTGAACAATTAAAAGGATTTATTAAAGCTGTAACGCATAAAATAAATTTCTGCCAGATTTACATTTGAAATGAACAACAAAAAGGTCCATAACCTGCAAGCAAAAGGTAAGCAAAACAATAATTGTTGTGTATTGAACCATCATTTCATTTATCCATTCAAAGTAAAAGACAGAAAATGAAAATATTGATAACGAAATCATGGCTTTCTTCATCGAAGAAGCCAATGCCTTTGTTTTTAGCTGATCCTCGATGTTTGGAGAACAAATTGAGACGTCACACTGCTCATTCAACTGAACCATCATTATGCAAAGAGAGTCACATGCCACCATTACAGTTTAAGTCCTGCCAATGGACCTTATTAATGGCAGACACTTTGACGTGTCATAGCAGGAGAAGCACAGGTGGAATTAATGACATCACTGACGGCTGCAATCCACTCAGGGGAGGTCACGGTATTGTGCGCAGAGGCTAGGAATGGAATGCAACTGAGCCGTCAATGTTATTAATTCCACCGGTGCATTTCCTGACATGAAAAGTCAAAACGCCTGCTGTGAAAGAGGTCAAACTGATATTGGTTGCTTTAGAATGAACTGGCAAATTTCTAAACTTTTTGTCATGTAGACATGATGGCTTGTTGAGCACTAAGGAGGCAGCTGTTTACATTGAAACTCAGTGTGAGGAGGAAAAAGAGGTTAGACCAGGAAAAAAAAACATCAAATGGACTTCGATTACTTAAAAGGCTGAACTGAAACCACCAAAAGCATAATTTGGAAAGGCAGGGGCGTTTATTATCCATCCATCCAACCAACTAATCATCCAGTAGTTGACATCACTGTAATTTGTGATATATATATATATATTTTTTTTTATAGCTAGTTGCAGAGTTTAAACCTAAAAAACATAGAAAAGAAAATGGCCAAGAGAAGACAGAGACCACAGCACAGAGTAGAATGGATTGTAGCACAGCGCTAAGAAAAAGAAAGTGTTGTAAAAAGCAGAAAGTAAAGCACAAGTGCTGTCCCAGTCAGGTTAACAAAAGAGCACTCCATGGCCATCTTGAGATTTCTCTGGAACATTATAAATGTTGCATGGCAGAAGCAATTAATCCGCATTTTGGAGAAGTGCAGCAGGAAATAGCATTCTATTAAAAGATGAAGAAAAGCGTTACTTTCGGCCTACATTCCTCTGCATCTCCGTTGAGACGGGGAGATACTTAGTGTGACAGTGGGAGGTTTAGAAACTACTAAGAAAGAAAGCAGCTGTCCTTTTCACTACTCAGCCAGCAGCACTGCTTAATTCAAAAAAAAGTGTCAGAAATGTAATTTACGATGGTAACTGAAACTATTCAGATGCTCTTCTCATGCTGGACACCCGCCTTATGAACTCTGCCCACATACGTGATGGAGATCATCAAAATGGATCGAATGAGGAGGTTATATGTTGTTCACCGTCGTTTTGTATGGATGGTATCACATCAATGACCACAACAGCATGTCCAAAAAGGCTGCTTGCCCATTGAAATGAGCAACAAAATTGCATTAGGATGAAAGTAGTGCAGCATGATGGTGCAATGACCAGAGCAATTGTCCTTCAACGTGAAGGTCTAAACCCAAATAATCCCCGTGACAGCAAACATTCACCCAACTGAAGTGTCCTTGAAAATAACACTGAACCCCAGTGGCACTGTACTGGAGCGGAATTTCTCCTTTGGGGATTACTAGAGTGCCACAAAACTAAAATTAAACCATGCACATCAACAGGCCCTGTCTGTTGTAAAGGGAAACCATCACAGAGAGGAAGCTGAGACAGTGGCAGAGAAACCTGTCGAAGGTATTGGAAGATTGTCCCATGCAATATGTGTACACAGAGACAGAGTACACTCTGAAGGTAAATGCATATGCCAATCTTAGCAGTGCATTATCTTAATGAACAGGGAGAGAAATGGGCAACGCGTAATGTGGGGACACGCGCTCCAAAGACATAGGGGAGAGCATTTCACCTCTACTGTTGGATCCATACAATCTAAATGTACAGTCATCAGATACATTTTTTTTTAAAAAGCATATTGCTAACAGCAGGGCAAGAATATGCAAATTCAACTGAACTTCCTCCTGGTAGCGGGGAAGACGAAACAGAAACACAAGTCATTTTGTTGTGTCCACCACTTTGGATTTAATCCAATGAACAAACCATGAAAACGTACACGGAACCTTCACCTTCACTGTAGTTGACCAGGCCCCATCTGGGCTGCTCTACTTCTTCTTCCTCTCATGTTGGCAGACTGGACACGAGTGACTCACTATCCCCTCCCAAGGTAAAAGTAATTATGACAAGCCTGGACGGGCCGGGGCTAGCTGCTTGCTCATTCAAGTAGATATCTCAGCAACACCACACATGGACGTCTTTGACATAACGACAACATTGTAAACTCTTCACATTGTGTTCATTATGACAGTTCATTTATTGAATGTGTTAAACTAAAATTCGGGCCAAATCTTACACATTGCACCTTTTAAACTCTAGGACAACAAATGAAAACATTTTTTTTACGTATGACAACATGCCAGTACCGCAATGCTCCATGATGGCAAAGACAATAATGTCAGCAACGCTTACAGATATCCTGTCACAGCATAATGTCCCTGGTGTGGAAGTCCCTGGTGTTGAAGTAAACAAGCCAGAATTAATTAATTAACTTCTATGAGAAAGGACGCAATACATCAAATAGGCAGTGTAATGTGCATATGCAAAGTAATTAATTCTAAGTAGGTATACCTTTAGGGCAGCAAGGGGAAGATGTTGATTTAGAAAAGCAATTTATACTCCCACTCCTTGTGATATGTGACCTGTGACTGAGGTTCATTATTCAGCGGTCTGGTGAGTTTTTTCATACCATACTGCATCATGGGAAAGAAAGAAATAAGCTTAGTTGCAGCTACACCCCGTAGCGGCTGGAGTAGATTTGCAGCCACTATTAACAACCAGCGTCCTTAAAGATTTGGCTAAATAAATCATACCGGGCCACAAAAGTAACATCTGAAGTATGAGAAAGAGAAGACAGTGGCTTTGGATAAGAAACCATAAAAATGAGTTCATGTGCCACTCGGGAATGTGTTGTCTGGTTTCTGGAGTGATGGATGGGAAGCTTCAAGTTAGCAGGGTCACTTGTCTGTTCAGAGTCACTTCACTCAAACAAAAGGAAAGTCCGCATGAGGGGAAGGGAGGGAGGGGGAGGGAAGGGGAGGGAGGTTAGATGGGTCAAACAAACAGACTGCTGTTCGTGTCCCGTGTGACCGTTGCCAAAATAGACTTTTCATCCCTTTGATGTTATTATGCGAGATATATTGAGTTCGATGAACAATAACTCCTGAATCAGATTTGAAAGTAATTTGGGAAAATAATATCAAGCACGATGCCTCAGATGCTGCTATTCTTCGAATATCTCTTTGTCAGACTTTCTGAGTAAATTACAACAGGCCTGTAAGATGTTTGGTATATTTTCTTAATTTGAATCATCATGTCCAGTCCCATCATCTCTGTTCTTTCATCTAGTTTCAGCTTTGCCAGTGTATTTTCACAAATACCCACTTCAAAAAGGATTTCACAATTGCAGAGTTGAAGTCTCGTGTTTTGATTCACCCGCAGCAGCGACCACATATTTCTTTTAGGTGATGTGGTTTGGATATTGGGAAGATAAGTGTGCTGTAAAATATATATATAATAATAAATATATTGCGGCTGTTTTTCATTATTGGGCTAAGCCAATCAGTTTGTCTTTTAACATGAGACTGCCCCACATGCACTAAGCGAGGTCCATAAAGAAATGTTTTTGCCCACTTTGGTGTTGAAGAACCTCAACCCCCATCCAACAGCTTTGGGATGAACTGGAACACCGACTTTGAGCCGGGCCTTGTCGCCCAGTGGCTGACCTCTCTAATGCTCTCGTGGTTGAACGGGAGAAAATCCCTGCAGCTAGGTTACAAAATCTAGCAGAAAGCCTTCCCAGCAAAGAGGAGGCTTATTACCAGCTTGTTAATGTCAATGGTTTTAGAATGATGTGTTTTTGGCCATATAAGTTTATTGAATCTATTAAAGCCTTGCTGCACCTTCTACCTTGCAATAAAACTTAAAATTAAGGGCTATTGGATTTTATGTAGATTTAAACTTTCCTTCCATAGAAATCCAGGTCTCCCTTAAACCTGCTTCTTTAGAGATTTCCCTTCCTCTACTCTTCCTTTTAGTCCTGCTGTAGCTGTAGTCTTCCTTCACAACACCAGATGACTCAAATCCAGTCTGAGTCTTTAACCATGTTAAGCCATGATGTCTACGCGAGCCGATTTTTCTGATATCCACGTGTTCAACAAGAATATCAGATTGAGGCAGTAATAGATTCACGAACTCCACCGGTGCCGTATAGTGAGGCACCGGTAGTGAGAGATAAGGTTAAAGCCTAAGTGAGGTATGGTGTTTGAGCAAAGTGGGTTTGCTAAATTGGATGTGAGACTGCGAAATTACATATTCACCACATCCCACCCAATGACACCCTCCTCCAGTCATAAACACAAGCAAATGACTTTCAAATCCAATTGGCTCAGCTGCATGATAATACTATCTCCTCGTGGCTTTTAATTTTCCATCTCCACTTAAGACATCACACACCAAGACAGTAAAGTGGGCATAATGAAATTATTCATCATGCATGGTCCTCTTCATCTAGATGGGAGTATTTTTATAGTCACCTCCCCTAGAATCCAATTACTGGCAGGATGGATTCTTGCTTATTATATTCTATAGGGCAAAATATCGACTGACCACGGCAGCTGATTGCTTTTTCATTTTGTTGAACAATATTGTCATTCTCTCATTGTTGTAAAGCTTGTTGTTCTGCCATTTAGACCACAATGCTGCAGCAAGCTTCACAGATGATGCATTGCCATCAATTGTGAGATAAAAATCTCACATTGTGTAGCTTTTTTTTCGTGCCTGAACAACATGCCTATTCAAATACCTCATCATGTTGAATTTTGTACTTCAAAAATCAAGATATCTGAGGTGATTTTGCAGCCCTTGGCTTTTACCTGCAGCAAAGATTGTAAGCGGTGCCACCAGTGGGGCTGATTTTCTCAGAGGAAGTGAGCACACTGGGAACTAAACAACTGCTGGGTAAAAACATCACTGAAGGTTTTCCGGCCGATAATGACACGTGGAGTGTTGTTCATTGCGAAGTGAAACCCTGTCGAGAAATAGATGAGGCAGAAATAACTAAGAGCACATTCAAAAAGAGATGCAGATTGGTTTGCAATTGGCTGTTATATATTTATTTTTAAAAGGATCTGAAGAACAGCGGATCTCTGCTTGATTCCTTCAAATATCTAGTTATAACCTCAACCCCAATAAAGTTAACTGACGTGCAGCTCAGGAGGTAACGGCCTCTGAAGCCAGCTGGCTTTAGAGAGTTCAGCTGAGTAAATCAAAGGGAAATAAAGGACACTCAAGGGTTGTGTTATCCCCTCTCGAAAGAACAGCCATTGAGGTTTCAGGAGACAAGACTTGTTGGATGTTATATGCAGCCATACACCAACAAGAAAGTTGTCCACTTACTCTCTTATCAGTTACAGTGTATGTAGAGGACAATATAGTTTGTTGTAGTTCAATAGCATTTTGCACATGCCGTATACAAGGTGTGTACAGTATTCAGTATTTTCTGCTGTTGAAAAAAGCCATTATCTTAAAACGTCACTCAAAGACGTGTTTCTTATTGTGTCTGTAGCATAAGAAACGTGAACAAACCACATTCTGCTTTAATCCACTGAGGAACGTGGTATGTTGCTGTTGATTACAGGATGACTTTGTATTATGAGGGACAGCTCCTGCCAGCTAGCAAACTCCCTGCATGTACAGCAGGCAGGAGGCTAACATCTTGTTGTTGACAGCAGCACTGCCAGATGTTCTTACAGACCAACACAGTGCCAGGCTTGCAAATCTGGAGTTCCTGCAGTCCAAGCTGCTGGAATGTTGTCTTAATTAGTAAAAAAAAAAAAAAGTGAAAATATTGTATGTGTCTGGTAATTTAACAAGTGTTCATGTAATTGTTTTTTTTTAAATGTTAAAAAAATGTTTAAAAAAAACTTGTGTTTATGTTTCAAATGAACGTGAATGTTCCAACACGTTTACATATGGAAATAAAGCTCGTATTCACAATGTGTTGTAGTAGGTGTGAATGGATCACTTCACAACTTATAAAGAGGAGAAGAAAAAACATGCTGAACTTGCACTTTTGTGATTACAAGAACATTTCATAAGCCGAGTTTCCAACATTTTAGCATTTTTTTCACCTTAAGAACTGAAGGTTTCATAACGGCAAGTTATTATAAAAATCCATCATCTATCTTCACTCCAACAGTTTGTGAATTAAGTCAAGTCATTGTTATGAAAAGTGATTTCATAATGCGTTTTTATTGGATAAGATTTCATTGGCAAATTCATTTCGAATTAACTTTTTCAAGTCTGTTTCATAATGGCACTCTCCAAATGACACTTATACTGTCATAAAGGCTGTAGTCATCTGCAGATCGACACTTTTCATACAATCTGTTCCTCGAGTTGATACACATAAATGTATCAAACCTTTCGGGTTTTGGTACTTTTTGCAAAATATGGCGTCACTTTCTCTGTGACACTCGTTATATTATATGCACATTAGACAGCTAGTACTGCCAACCCCACAAAACGTCTCTTTAGTGCATTACCAGTCACACATTAACATGACATACAAAATATATTTATACACACTCATTTGAATGCTGAGCGAGTGCTGGAAATTTGATTTGGATTTCAAAGCGCCTCTGAGAGCAGCTTCAATTTAAATTTGCAGAAAATCTTTTCCTTGTGTTTTTCTTCTGAGGACATAATAAAAGCAACAGGGTTTGAATGTGTTAACATATCGTTTTGAGCTGGTCTGGTCTTAATGAGTCATTTTGGAGGAGAAAAAACCTTCTTGCCAACCTCAGCCAGAATTTTTCCAGGCGTTCCACGAATTGGATGCACCAACTATCAAGTTGTAAGATCACTACTCTAACAATTAGGCTGCTTTTTCTAGTTATTAATGTCCATGGCTGCATGTAACGTCAATGTTCAAGCCTTTGTGTTTATACTGCAAATACGTTTCAACCAGATCTCTTTCATTTTGTCAATTTCCATGACATGATATCGTAAGCACCTTTTGTAAATGCAGTCGCCAGCACACGTAAGGCTTTAAACGTTCACCACGGGTGCATGACTTCACGTCACACCGCTAAGCTAAAGGCAGACTAGTGTTCGGCGTGATGGCATTTAGTCGTCTCATTTAGCCACGTGTTCACCACCGGCTGCAACAGCCGGGTTTGCCCATTCCTGCCATATGAATATGAACTTTCACTTCATGATAGCCTGATTCGATTTTGAAGGCTAAAGGTTATTGTGACCTCACATCCGGCCCCTTCTTGTTGGGAATGGCCTGAGCAAATGTCAAGGCATACAACTCGAGTTTAAGACACGTAAACGCCACAAAATTTCAGAGTGGGATATTTACTGACATATTTTATATCGTACAAATATAAAATCTCTCAAGCTTGTGTTAACCACAGAACCTATTTCAGGTATCTTTCAAAAAACCCATTGATTTCAAGATGGGGGACATTGAAGTGCAAAAATGCAAACTAATGTCTGTGTGTTGGGACTCATTACTGCAGTTTTTTTATGAACCAATATGTAATTTACAGCTGCTGTAAAAGTCCCCTTAAATAACTTTTGATTAAAAACAAATATTCACCAAGTAATTTAATGACAGAAATGCATTCAGTCTTGTTTATGTCACTGGCAGCGGCGTGATTGACACGTTGTGTATTTTTTTTCCCATTCAACTTTTACATGAGGCAAACTCTCACTCACAATGTTGTGATACAGGGCAGGTTGATAATGCACTGTCCACAGCCCATACAGCATGGATGAGCACATCAAACATTTATATCCTCTGTATTTTCTACTGCAGGTTCCCTCAAGCTTTAGACATTTATTTTAAGATGTACTCAATATTTGTGTGGATCATCAGAATTTCTAGTGAACTGAAAAAAACATCAGCATCACGGCACTATTGGTATATTTAGAAATAGACCATAATCTAAAAATGAATGCATTCAAGTAAAGCGAGCTCGATCTGGGCTGCCACACAGTGCACTCCAAAAAGGCACAACAACAACAAAAACAGAAAGTATTCAACACCGATCTGACTGTTATTAACTTCAGGACAGATGCCATGACTTCCTCTGAGGTACACGATACCAGTGTAAGTCTCAGAGCCTGATGCAGTGAAAGGAGATGATGCCGTGTTGTGTACCAAGGGGATAGAATATTTTAAATGTGAGAGAAATTAGATATGGAAATGAGCAATGACAAACGGTGCTGTAAAACTCACCAGAGGAGCTCTATTATGTGCATATGAATTGCCTGAAGTACAGCATACTGTATGTATTGCACAGCACTTCATGCCACTGAGGAATGAGAGAAATGTTGGGAGTCAGAGTGTACAAATGCACATCTCAGTCCGTGATTGGTTGACTAACAGCCAGGAAATGCAACAGAGATCCACACGGGAGCCCAGACAACCATCAGCACACCTGCAGCTTGAGCCTACAGTGCAGAATGACTCGAGGGAGGAACAGAAACATGTGACTTCTGCTGACATTTTGTGAAAAGCAAACCGCGAACTGTACGTGAGATCCTCTAACATTCCAAAGTCTCCACCAACCCGGTTCCCTCATTTAGCAGGATTATTGATTATTTCGGAGCAGTCGAAGCTCGTGTCACTCACCCCGGAGTTAAGGGTTGTTTTGTTGTAGCTACGTGGGGTTTGAAGTAACAAATCAGTGCCAAAGCTGTCCAACAGTCCGCATGGCTGCAGACTGTGGACCCAGTTATTTCAGTAAAAACATATAAATATGGAACCCCGTTCTGGTGTCAAGAGAAACCTATGAGCATGCAGCGTGTGCAGCTGAAATGGTTATGAGGGTATTTCATGTTCATCATAACGCACTTACTTTGCAAATTGCTCAGTCTAAACATCACATATTTGATGGTCAAATTGTGCCCTGTGAATGAATGGAACACGCTCCTGGTGGATAGAAACACTCCAAGTCGTTTCCCCGAATAACCTTTCAACTAAATAACATTGAATGAAAAGTGCAAGTCAACTCATACAAGCCAAACCGAAGTAATATGTTACAATGTCCTCCCACATTGTCAATGAATCTCCTTAATTGACCATTTTGCGGCCACTTTGTGCCCACACATACAAGGCCTCACTAAAGTATATAGCTACTCTCTCATTCCTTCTGTCATTACAGCTCAAGATGATTGTTAAAAGTAGACCGCAGCTTCAAATTCACATTTAAAAATATTACTGCTGCCAGGAAGTGTGACACGTTGAGTCTTGTTTCACTTACAGCAAACTGTGTATTCTGACTTTTATTCCGTATGGATTACGCCCCAAACCCTCCTAAACTTCCTACAATGCAACTAGATAGCATCTCTCAATATTCAAAATTAAAATTGAATGAATGAATACAATTTTTTTTTTGATATCCTGACTTTTAATCAGTATTATGGCTGAAACACCTCCTACACCTCCCTCTTGATAGCATCTTTCATTAGACCCCACTACCTGGTAAATGCCCACATCTGTCAAACTCCTCCCCCCAGTTTAAAATGCAGACTTCCCTCTTTAAGGTCAGGGCAAGAAGGCGGTAAATGGATTGCATTATGCTAATGACACTCCTCACAAGCATCACCTAAGATACAAACTTCAGTGTGTGGGGGAGAATTACATGCGCAGCCTTGTGAAATGGAGGATGTCACTGCAGAAGACTTCCAAAAGCCTGTAAGTTCCCTGTGAAGTTCCCAGCCATGTTAAATGAATGAATTTGCATCTATGTACCTCAATCTCACAACAAAACATCAGATAGCGATAGATAATTACTTTATTAATCCCGCAAAGGGAAATTCTTTCGCTACAGCAGCATTTATGGAGGAAAAATATAAAATGTAAAATGCACAATATATACAATGAAATAGAATATTAAAATGAACTAACTAAACAATAGTGCAACTATTTAACAAAACAAACAAACAATATAAAAGGGTTATAGTCGTGTGAATGATTTGGCTAGAGGTGATTATTATTATAAAGTGATCGCCCGCAAATTACAAAAAGGTGCACGACCAAGCGCCCGACTGCTGCATGGTGCACGGGCTGTGATCACGTCAACTTCTGGCACGCACGCCTCGCGCAGGCTTCACTCCGGGGAGCATAAACTGAGCTTCATTGTCTGAGCGTTAGTCCTCCTGTGGAGCTCATTGGCTTGATTGTTTGGTAACCAGCGCTTTGTGTCATGGTGCCAGACGACTGAGTCAGCTCGCTGGAGTGGGTGGATTCGAAGGCAGGTGTATTTTAACAATGGGTGCAATTGAATGTTTCATTGTAACCCTCGAAACACTACACTGATGTTTTAGAATATTAAAAATGAAAAAGTTAGCTCATGAATTTTGTAGATTTTTCTCCATTGTGTGAAAAGAAAAAAAGTTGCATTTCTGTTGGTGTTGCCTTTTTTCCAGCTGGTCTTTTCTTAAATTTAAAATACCGTTGTTAAGCAGTGTGTTTCTTTCTCAAAATCTACTACATAATAAAAAAGGAAAATGTTTAAAGCACCTTTATGGAAACAGCAAATGGAGTTATTTTACAGATAATTTTGACATTTTATTTGTCTGGCAATAAGGGGTTATTTTTAAAAAATCATGCAAGGTGAATAAAAATCATCCTGTTAGTGATCCGTCTAAATTGATTGCTTAAACGCTTGTTAGATTCACTGCCTGTATCGCTCAGAGTATCCCCGCCTGTTGGAAAGAGAAAGCACAGAGGATGTTTAAGTTAGGTTCACCAGAAAAGTCTGAAGTCTATATCTAAAATCATTAAGTGGTAGATCACAACATTATAAACATGTTTCATCCTGATTTTTACATTTCTTTAATTTCATTTGTCTCATTCTGACAGTGAATCTGTTTCCATTTTTATTTATTCAGTAAAGTTCTCTCTCTTTCTATCCTACTGCTTTTGTCAAACTGTCAAAAGTTGGTTTTGTTTTCCAACTGACATACAATAAGTCCATATTTTAGTTTTCCTTCAGGGCATTAAAGTCAATCACCTGACACAAACTAGTATTCACAGACTCCTGATAAACTTTAATGTGACAGTAATGTATTCTCTTCTAGAGTGCGTTTGCCAGTTTTGACACCATGAGGTTGGATCTGAAAATCTCTGAAAAATATACATTTTCATTTGCAGCAAAGTCTGAAATGCTTCAATCCACTTTTGTGTCGAGTTTTTCGAGACCCAAGGTTCTTTGTAGAAGCAAACAACATTGTGGCAAGAGGGGTCACATTGGTGTCAAGCCAAACATGAAATGTCAAATTAAAGTCTACTAATTTGATATTTGTTGAACAAAAAGAGGGCACGAACTGTATATCTATAAGACTGCTTTCTACATCCTTTTGTTCAGTACTCTGACTGTTTGCCTACCTTCTGAACAAAACTTTTTCCGACTAGATTGGACAAGTTGTGACAATACTCTCGCTCAATCAAGGCCTAAATGTCCGATTGCACTTCCAGTACCAGGCAGGTAATTGGGAAGGCAACAAAGTCAATCCTGTGGGTGAGCCTGCTTTGAATCTGAATGGGTCTTTGTAAGTTCTGTCACGACTTCAAGCCTCCAACCATCTTCTCGTACTTCCTGAGATGTGGGTCAGACTCTACAGGCCATCTGGTTGGGCGCTGTCACACTGAATCTCAAAAGCATCTGCCGCAGCAGCGGACGAGACGTTCCCGCTCATCTGAAGAAGTGAGCTTCCTGGATTTGCAAGCTGGGTAGATTCAGTGTCAACATCCATTTGAGTGCTGGTAATTGAAACCGAGTGCTAATAGACTCTTGGGCACATTGGAAATACACGCCAGCAGTTCAAAGTATAGTGAAGTAATTCGCAGATAAGATACTTTAGAAGCACTGCTTGATGCTTGCGCCCTCACATGTCCATTCACAAGTCTATTGCTTGGAAGTTTCAGATCATCTTGATTGAATTTGACCCCTTGCATTCATAAATTTATAAGCTCTGACCGATATGCACGTTTAAATGGCAATTAATTAGTATTATCAGTCTACGTAAATGATTAAAGCTAAGTAGAAAGGTTGATAAAACAAACACACCCCACATATTTATTTCGCTCTCTTAATTTTATCACCCCCCCCACTGATACAGATCAGGTTGATAGCAGCCTTTGGTGTCACTGGTTGCCGTGATGGATTTGTCGTACTGTATCATCCCGGCTCTGAAGGCTTCCTGATATGAATGCCCTCTTATTCTGCTGATTTTGCTGATCTCTCAATCCATTGCCTATTGTTTTATCTTGATGCCCTTTAACATCCTTAAAAGTGCAGTACTCATGCCTCCTTGCCGATGACGGAGGCAAAGAAGCATTATGTTTTCGGGGTGTCAGTCTGTCCGTTCCATCCTCGTGAATGCAATATCTCAGATACGCCAGCGGGAAATTTCTTCAAATTTGGCACAAACGTACACCTCGACTCAAGATTTTGGTGATCAAATCATCGTTATGTTAATTAAAAATGAGTGGCCATCCCAGTCGGAATTTAACACAAACAGTAGCAGCTTTAAATAGCACGCCCTGAACTGACACAGCATCCGAGTTATGTATTCCAAAGCATTGTATTTCTTTTGGAAGTGCATTCTGATTTTGTACAATTCCTTCTCTGACAACTGTTGGATTGGAGGATGATGCATGTGCTTCTGTCAGAGACAGTCTGGGGATCCGGGTGATGTCAAACTGTCTTCATGAAACTCTGACACCCAATAACTTCCATAATTGTGTTTCTTCTCATTCATCATTTGTCTGGAGAGGAAGGTTTTTGCTTTCTTCCAACAGAATGACAAATGAATCAATGTTTGACAAAAATCAAATAGAGGCGTCAAAGTGTATGTTTTATTGTAACCCTTTGGTGTTGATGTCACATCCACTTGATAGTCTCTTGACATGGACCTGATGAAACTGATGTCGGAACAATGAAAATGTCTGATAAATATACATACGCTTAACTTTCTGCCATTCATGCCGTGCTGCTCTTAAACTTTCTCAGCGTTCTAAAAACTGTACACTTTCTATAATAAGCATCAATGAGTGTTCAGTGTAATACTAATGACACCAATTACTATTTTCTCCACAAACAGAACATAGTCGGTCATTTTTTTGTTTTTCATGGTTTCTTTTTTTCTTTATACAGTCTGAGATACTCTGTCTATGTCAAAAGACAGTGTACATGTTGTGAACCTGAGAAAGTTACCAGAAAGAGAAAACATATACCTAATTCTACAATAAATAACAACATAATACATTGACTTTAGTTACAAACAAAGCTAAAGAGTGCATTATTTTCAGTGTTTGCAATTTTATTCTAAATGCGTTACCAGAATAAGATTCGTATCTCAAATGTTTGTAGTGCCATCTTTTTTTTATTAATTCCTGGATAAATAAACACCACTTATGAACAATGCATTCCGCTAAATGAAGTGATTATTCTAAGTGTTGTCCTGGTGTTTTGTTTCTTTCAGTGCACCACGGATATATGACTTGAATTAATTAAGGCTTTGGGAAACTGGAGTCCCAAGGGTGCCCGCTTTGAACAGCCTGTTTATCGGAACATATTAAAAAGAACAGCTATTTATTGTTTCACTGTGTCGTGACATTAATAAGAAAACGTACAAAAACAAAAGTAATGAGAAACCACATTAGAAGTGAGTTGACTCTTTTTACTCCGGCCTCACTTCCCAGTGGAATTCCGAGGTAATTATGATGATGGTGGCGTATCATCACTTTTTAAGGGGTTATGCTCACATCAGCATCAATTATGTAGGCCCCGTTGAAACATCATTTCCCTTTCACACAGAATGATTAATGCAAAAACTGATGCACAAAATGAAAGACAGGTGAAGACCTTTGTTTTTGGTGACATCCTTTTTATACATGTCAGTTTAATGTGAAATTTTGAGTTTGAAATGTGACTTAAAACAACAGATTACCGTTTACTTATACACACATCATACAAAACCGGAGACAAAAAGTAATCAAGAGCTCAGAATTACGCAGAGGATTCTGTATATTTTCCTTTCTGTGGATCTGTTTGCATTAGTCATTTACATATCTCCAGATTTAACAGAAAATAGTTGTGCTGTAGACTAACTCTGTAGGCGGTTTCAACAAAACCTCTGAAAAATACAAGAGGGGGACGTAGAAACGCCAATCCAATTTCCAGAGCACAAATTAATCACAGGTAGAACTCTGAGTGGTGTAAAATATGGTGAGTGAGACAGACACTCTTTTATGTCTGGGGAGGTGGCGGGAATTGTTTGTTAGCACAAAAATAGTCATCTGGGAAACAGATTCCTTAGAGAAGAAAATGACTCTGTGACCCCTGTGGAAGGTGAGTGAAAGCGTTTGCAAATGAAATCATGCAGGCAGGAGATTGTGTGCCGAGACAAACAGAGAGAGTAACAATTCAATTTCACCTACTTGGGGTGGGGGGTGGGTGGGAGGGGGTTCAACCTGCAAGGATGGAGGAAAACAAGCTCTCCTGTTGGAAAAAAACTAAATTTATTCAGCTGCCTCACTGTGATGTGGTCTAAAAGTTGGCACTGGAATAGGAGAAGCTATTGTTAGAGTTCAATAAAGAAAACAGGATGTTGCCTAACCACATTGCCTGTAAAACATGCTGTGTAGTCCCCAGTATTTTGCTGTATAGTCCCCAGTATTTTATAGAAGGGAGTTCTAATTATTTCACTTGTTTGGTGTTTTGATGAAGGCCATCTCATACATGTTTGACTGCATGCTTATTTTCTGTTTTCTGACAGTTAGCTGGATCATTTTGAGATTAAGTGAACAGCGTGTGAACAGGAAAAACATCACGATTCAGACTTGGCCTGCATAGGACACATTGAACATGCTTACCACATGATGTTATTCTGAAAGCGGGTGGAGTTTGGGAGCTTCGATAATGCCCTTTGACATCATCTCCTTCTTATTTTAATTTCCAGGCAGCACACACCGAAAGTAACTACAATAAACTTTCATTTTGTGTTGATTTTGAGGACCCCTGTGGACAAAAGCGGTAGCGTTTTCCCGCAATGAGGATGTAATTTGTATGAAGCTGAGAGGCCAGACCACTGAAGGGAATAAACCTAATCATGACCACGTCTTTTCCCTTCCAGTATGTGCGGCAAGACGCACTACAGGTAACGTAAACACAGTGAGGCTAGGCTTTAGCATGAGCTTGATCTTAGATAGCCATAAATAGATATTACATAATCACTTTTCACTTTCACTTCACACCTTTCACTTGATTCCTTAACAAATGCAAAAAAAAGTTATTTCATATTATTGGTTTCCTTTAAAAAAAATATCTGAAAAACATGTTTTTTATGATAATTGGTATCATTACAAAAAGGATGACATCAGGTGGCAATACAAAATATCCAAACAACATCTGGCTCATAAAAATGAAAAACAAAGCTATGAAGACACATCTCTGCTTTTAACCTTGGGGTTTTAGGCAAAAGGTCTGTTTGCTGCAGATGTTGAAAATGCTCCTTTATTTTGACAGAAGTTGCAGAATTAACTAAACTGACCAACTAACTAACTGGCTGGTCTCATGTTATCCACCTCATTGGCCAGTTCAAGTACACTCAAAGTATTTTATTTTAACCAAAGCTTGTCTTGATGCTAAAACGTTTGTACCTCAAGAGCCATCGTGTGCTGAAACCAGCTGCATCCAAACCAAGCATTTAGAAGCTGCCTTTAAATTTGCTCGTGTTAACATATGAAATCTCAGCCGTCTGCCGTTATATTGCCCATATGTTTAACAGGGATAGATACATGGAAGATTGATTATATACACTGATATCACATACTGTGTCACAGCATCAAAGCTGTGATACAGCTAATGTGTCGACAAGTACTTGTTAGCGCTAACTTGGCAGTGTGCTTGCAGATGCTTGGCTCTGCATGTGTCATCTGATAAATCTGCTGCCTCCCTGGCACTGAGGAATGTTGGCTCCTCTCCCTGTTTTGTCATGGGGAGGCAGCTCCAACAGAAAGCCTGACACAGATAATCCTTATAGAGGAGAAGGTGAAACAGCTTGGCCATAATTAGAATTAATGTGTGGAAGAGAGGTGGGGAAATGAACCATCACAACAGAGATCAGTTCTTATTATGGATCACTTATCCAGTTTTTTCTTTTTTACAAGTCAGGGACTGATGTGCCTTTTAAAACCTCGGATAGGGAGAATGAGTTTTAGTTATCTGTATCACCGCAATGGTGTAAAGTAAATTGGAGTAGATGCACGGAGAGACTAGATTAGTTGACTTGCCTAAGGAGAAAAAGAAAGTGGCGTCATGGAGTCATCCATGAAAGGCAGTGTAGCATATACTGTTCAAGATTCTTTTTTTACAATTCCTCAGATCTGTGTTTCTTTACTATTCTGTTTTAAGTTTGTTTCTTCAGACTTTTTTTTTTTGCATTGACAGACAGACGGATAGACATGAAACAGAAATGTTTCTGTTTTACAGGAACACAGACTGAGGATAATCAGGTTCGAGAAGGATTTCAAGGACATTCTAAGAAAGCAGGACAATGCTTACTGACTTTTTTCACCCTGCAAAATATGGGATTTTCTTTTTTAACTACGAGCAGATAAAAAGGAAGTCATTTTGATTTCACTCCCTAAAGGCAACGTAGACTGCAAGTCAAATATGAATGCATTACATAACAAGTATAGTAAACGGAGTTGTACTTGTAGAGCGGTTTCTAGTCTTCTGACCACTCAAAGTGCTGTAACACTACATGTCGAAAGACAGGTCATGTTGTCGACTGAAACAATGCAGCCAAATCAATCCAAGTTGTATTTGGGCTTCGCTGTACTTTGAGTTTAATGCTAATGTTTGCATGCTAACATGCTAAAAATGTTTACTTTGTCATATTTAGCATGTTGAAATCTCATGATCTCAATTATTGAATACAGAAGCATTTCCCAGAATAGGATTAGACATTGCAAGATTGTTAAATTCTCAGAACATGATTGACGGGTCAAATTACAAGGGGCAGAACAAGTCAACAGAAGTCTGCTTTAAACTGGGCTCCAGCCAGCTGTACAGGAGTAAAGTAGGAAGTCAGGTGCCATAGTATTAAAGAGCAATGAAGTCTGGATTTGGAGGAGGTTAGGGTGGAAGGATGGGTGGGTAAAACAACACAGTACCTCCACCCAAGAGACCAGACTAAAGACAATGTTCACTTATTTTATGTCATTGTTTCAATTCCGTAAGATAGCGCAACGTACTGTTGCATCGCGTACGTGACTTACGCTGCATCACATCGTCTTGAAGGCGTTGCTCCTGCAGCTTCAGTCTCACACTCTCACGTGTGATGCCGGCTCCTCATGAACAAAGGCAGCTCGCTGCTTTGGGTTGTCAAATGAGCCTTGTACCAGAGAGACGTGATGTGAGATTGCTCAAACCTGTGTTCAGGTACGTGGAAATGAGCTCCATGCTGTTATCTTCTACATACCAGAGCCGCTCATTACTCCACGGCAGCTGAGCGGAAACAAACGCAATCTGTATGGAAATGCACACTGCTTAGTCACAACACTGCCTGTGGGTAACAGAGTGATGTATCTTCTGTGTGCTTACGCCATGTGCACATCATATCAGAGGACGTCAAAGAAAGGGATGCCATCTCCTCGCTGCGACTTGGAGAGCACCTGTGTGTTGAACTTGTTGAAAGGTTCACATGTATTACTTTTTATCAGTGGACTGCAGTTGGACTGCATCTCTGAGCATCAGCATCAGTCACTTTTCTTAAAATAAACTGGAGAGAAAATGACTGTGAACATAACCCAGTAAGCTTGGTAATCTCCCAGGGGAAATACAAATCCATCTAAAGCTCCATTTGGACTGGATTTATCTCTGTATGGGCGGTGAGGTGATTTCATTACCTGCCCTGATCACTGGTGTTAATCCCATCCTGACCGTGGATGTGGGTAATTTTGCACCAATATGGAGCTACAAAGCTCCACACACACACACACACACACACACCCCCTGGCCTCTAAAGTTACAGATTAGAAGATGGATGTCATGATCTTATTGGTTTGGACTATCTTATGTAAGGACACGTCATATTTTGATTTACAGGGAAAAAAGATGATTGGATTTTGATATAAAATAGACAGAAATTGTTTGTTTTTTTGGACAAAAATGTGTGCATATATTGTTAAATAGGTGCACAATATATGACTGGGGATGTGATCTAAAAGGTTTATAAATGGCATAATGGATTTTGTATGGAGCATTTATTTCTACATCGATCTCTTTTTTCCCGTGTGAAGAGCTTCTCGTCTCTGTACCTTTTAATATTCTCATGTGAGATTTGACTTACGTGTGAAAATTGTCAATATTACTTTGCTCATCTGATAGATGGAAATATTCCAGACATGTAGGTCTATTTACCAAACATGATGACAGAAATAAATATCAGAACAAGACCCTGAAAAAGCTCATTAAATAGGCTGTTTCAACATCAGCTACAGGTCAGCACTTCTCTTTTGAGACCATGTTGAGCTATTTGTTTACATTTTGGCATTGGGGCTCATGAAAATATACCGAATTAGCTACTAGCAGTTCTTAGAAATATTTTGCTACTGTAGAAAACTTTAAAAGTGATGATTTTCATGGATGTTTATTATGGACATCTGAGAAAATAATATCCCTGTTAAGTCTGAGTCACACTGAATTAATGTTGATGTGTTTAGAGTTGACAGAGTTATGACACCAAGAAGGAGTCACATTTTTGATTCAGATTTCACCTTGTGCAGTAACTTTGCCTTACCTTGAATTCTCACGCACCCCCGTGGGGAGGCCTCGTCCTGGGGAAATGTCCGTGTCTGTTACAGACCACACCCTGT
The DNA here is from genome assembly GCF_949748355.1 of Melanostigma gelatinosum. Classification (NCBI taxonomy): domain Eukaryota; kingdom Metazoa; phylum Chordata; class Actinopteri; order Perciformes; family Zoarcidae; genus Melanostigma; species Melanostigma gelatinosum. The sequence continues at coordinate 29,520,589 of NC_136635.1, forward strand.
ACTTTCCCAACGGTAAACATGCCGCCCAGAACGACGAGCAGAATTACAGAGAAGCGTCATCCGGAACGTTGTGTCAATGTGCGCTCGTCACATGAATAGTGTCTTTTGAAAATCGACTTTGGTCTTCACAGCAAGTCAGGTTTAGGCAACAAATCAACTTATTTAAGTTCAGACAGCTGGTACAACATTATAAATCAAAACGGCTGAAACTCGCTGAGCTCAGAGTCATTGCATGGCAGCTCTCCGCAGGCCGCACTTCGCCACTGCACTGTGTGTTTGTAGAGTTTACTGTTCGGCTAACTGTGATGTATTTCATTCATTTTACTTCTGGACTATTTTGTTTGTTTACTAAGTTAAATACTGTGTTGTACTTCCTATGGAGGCCTTGTTCTTTTACGAGAGCAACATTTACTGACAGTGTTATTTGTTTTGATCTCTTTTGTAATCTCAGGAAGTCCCACTTTCAAGCGAAAATCCTCTCTTTCGAGTGCATGTAGGAGGCTGCAGGAGTGGATTTATTTGGCGAACAAACCTCAAGAGAAATAAACATGAAATTGATTTAAATAAATCTTATTATCAGGGAATGCATTCGAGCACCGAGAAAATGACGAGTGGTGGGTGGGATTTAAATCTATCAAGTTGCCAGCAGAAATGCAATTTTAGCATAATTCAACAAATCAGAATGGAGGCACTTAATAACTGTGCTCTCAGAAAAATATGAACTGACAATCAAATGAATTTAATGTGCAAGGTCAGTGAATATATGCTGAACTAAACCTCAGGTATTCCCAGTCAGTTTTATCACAAGGCCAAAGGCGTTCTTTCTCCGTCCCAGAGAGGCCGACTGCTTTACCTTTTTACCTACTGAATTAGCACACATGAATATTACTGTGTGTGTCGCAACCACATGCAAAAGTGACACTCGAGGAGTATGTACATCGTCAGAGTCTGAAGCTTAGTTCCGCGGAACAAGCTGCATTATTTCACACGTGAGAATGTGTCGCATTTGGTGTATGAATGGCACTCCCATTCCTGAAGTAATGTGCTATCACAGCACGTTTTGCCCTTTTGGCTTGTCATTTCATGACATGTAGTTAGTGCTGACTGCGGTAAAGTAGACTGGATGAACGGTTCCCGAGATATGTGAAGGACACACCAAAAAACAGACAGATAGAGATTCCTCATAGTTAAATCGGTTGTTTAATGACATGGTTGGTACGGTTTGATTCTCACTGAAGAGAAACTATTTGTTCTGACTCTGGAGTAAAGTTGTAACACGAGAGACCTTCAGATCCCATATGACATCAGCAGAAATAAAAGAGGATGATTTGTGTAGAACAAATTGGCGGTATTCCTCTGTTCCTCCTCCTTGATTTTCACTTAGATGTGAATGTTTTTGTCGGATGAAATTGATCTGCCAGATACAGTAGCTGAAATGATGCAATGCATATTTCATCACTTTGTATGAACGTACAGTACAGTACTGGCTTTCCTACTGACTGGGGTACTATTGTAAGGCCAACTAATCATTTCTCACACGATATATACAAAATGTATTCACCGTGGCTTTTAAACAGAAGTCACATCGGACATTTGGCATGTTGGACAAAAAGGTCGAATGTTTTACTAAATTTCTCTGTACTGTTTGTGAGTTTCCTTTGCTGGCTCACAGAGGGACGGAGTTCGACAGACTTTTAACTGTCTGAATAATATCTGAATTTCCATGAGGAAATAGTCCGACAATTGTATTCACCATAGTAGTATTTCCAGGATGAGATACCAATTAAATCTTTAAAAGACTTGAAACTAGAGATTGAGACCATAAACTCATGTTTACAATGTTTGCTGAGGGAATAAATCAAGAGAGAAGTAGAGTAATTTTCTCATAGACTTCTATACAACCAGAGGAGTCGCCCCCTGCTGGCCATTAGAAAGAATGCAAGCTCAAAGCACTTCGGGATAGGCCTTCTTTTCAGACCCCGAGGTTGCCCCCTCATTGTTGGCTGCTTGCCATCCATTTCTGTAATGAACTCCAGACAGGCCACAGAATATGGAATAGCTGAGCCCAGAGCAGTAGACTTGAAAGCAGGACATGTTCAACATGTCAGGCGGCCGAAATAGAATTAAATTATTTCCGACATTACACTACATCTCATACACACGGTCGGCTCGGCTCGCTTGTGTCTCGCTGAAATATCTCATGCATTAAAAAGGCTGGGAATAGGGAGAGATGTTTCAGAGAAATTCTGTTTGCTATGTGCCTCGGCAAAGATAAGAGAGTTCATGAAGTTGGAGATAAGTAATTTAATTTCTCTGCCACTTCGGTGGGGAGAAATAAGAGCACAATGGAGAGGAGGAAACGGTTGAAACTGAAGGAAAGGAGCAAGCTTTTAGCCCGCATGAAAAGATTTTTTTTTGAAACTCATTTCCGAGATGGGAGTCGGACGCTCCTCTTCAGTCGTTTGCACAGAGCATTGTTTGTGTGTATTATGCCCGACTCCATTAACATTATCATTGCCATGTTCCTGCCAAAAGATACACAGACGGATTTTCTTGTCGAAATGAGGCGCCTCTAATTAGATGCCTGCTGATGGCTTTTTGACAGGCTGACAGAGCTTGTTGGTGAGAGGCGGCCAAGTCTGCATTTTGAGATGCGACCGTCTGAAGGAGAAAATGCAGGGAGTTGAGGTGTAACAAAATGTACACTATGTTTTCTCTCTACAGTGAAACAATAAGCATTGTCAACATATCAACTGCCTGTGTGACTACTTTGAAGTGGGGTCATCTGTGTTCTCTTCCACTGAACGACACTAAGAAGTGCATTTTTGGCTCAGTTTGGCAGCTGGAATAGCTTTTCGGTCTGTCTTCTGGCCACAAGCATTCAATAGATAGCAATAGATAGTTCCCTGACGGACATCAAGCAGCAACTCAGTGTGACGATTCAAACAGACCCTCTCCTCTGTGCTTCTGCATTCAAGAAGTCATACAACTATACATTTTTAATCTCAATGCGAGCAGACATCTCTTCATCTAATACTGCAGTTTGTCTCCACTGGCATCTTTCCATTGATTTTGTTTGCGCTCAAAATCTAACTGAATGGCAGATGGCTTCATGCTTGCTTTGCACATCGTGGTTTGTTCTTAGAGAATGTCTAACCGAGCTTATACCCACATGCTTTATCCTTTAACAGTATTTATAGGTGTTTATCTGTAGGTTTATGGTTTATTTATTGAAAGAAGTCTCCTTATTATATTTCCCACTGAAATCTGTAAAGAAATGTAAGGCCTTTACTTGCTCGGTGTACTACGTCACTTGCTCTGACCGAATGCAAAAACGTTGACATTGAACCGTATCCGTGGTTTACAGAAACGTACAATGCCAACATCTATTCCTGGCTACTGAGCCGCTATAAATCAAGCTGGGATGAATGCGTCATTGCTCCCCTTGAGAGAACACACACTGTACTGGAAGAAATAAGACCTTCACGTTGTGCCAACACTTCAGAAACGGCACCAAAAGCCAGATCTTTCCAATCCAGAGGTCCTATTTGACTTGTACAGGTCAGTACCTCTGAACATTACAGTAAAAGTAAAATGAACAGCGTTGTGCCAGCACTGATAGACCAGACAACATATTCAGAAAGTCCTCAGAAAGTATTTTCTTTTTTCTACCGGGAGATTGTTTCCAAATCATTTTAAAGCTGCTGCAAACCTAAACCTAAGAAACAAACACCTACAACATTGAATCTAGAGAAGATGGAGAGAGTGGGCGTAAGAAAGAAGCCAGGTAAACCGCAGTCTGATTTCCCACTGGGCTAGAGAGGACAAACTTTGCCACCGATTGTCCTCCTTTGCTAAAAACACAGGGTGGTGAAAAGACGAATGATTAAATCTGTAGGAAAGAAAAGCTCAGTGTTCTGTCCTTGAAAATAATTGACACTTTACCAGATTGTCTTGTCAAGAGCTTTTACTATCAAATAAAAACATGTGACTGTTTTGGGCATTAATTAATCTTTTAATTCTCATTATTTCCCTACTCTGTGTTCAGCAGTCATCTTTTCCAATGTGTATTTTATATTGCATAAGATCAGACCTTCCCTGTGTTTTTACAGGTGACGTCAATAAAGACAAAGCTTTCGATTCATCTTCCGCCGCTCTCTTACACTCACCAGAGTTCAACAGCAAAGACTCACATATTCTCTCTCTCTCACTCTCTCACACACACACACACACACACACACACACACACACACACACACACACACACACACACACACACACACACACACACACACACACACACACACACACTGTGCTCGGTAGGAAGTCTTGAAACTGTCTGCTGCCAGCCCATGAAATAAGCTGCTCCCACACTGTTCCACCATGTGCTTTAATTTTGGGCTTCAGTGGTCAGAACTTCATTCTGTGACCGGGTTTCTCTCAGCTGAACTTCAGAGGTGCAGTTTCTCCCCAAACTCGCTTTTCAAGTGTATTTTAAAGAGTACAAGAGAGAATCCTGTTGCTGTCTACTTCCTTATTCCTGCCCGGCTCATAATCCGGAAAGGGAAATGATTTAATTGCATTGTTGTTAAAACTTAAAACTACTTTTAGCTGGTTATGAAACCGTCTTGAATATAATTCTGATGCCAGCGCTGGAATATACCATCGCACTGGTTCCCTTGGATTGTTACCGAACCATTCTGTTCAGCAAGATAATGAACACCACGTTGATGATTTTTTTTCATCAGTAGAAGCAAAAAAGCTAATGTGCATGAGCGCGAGTGTACACAACACTCATTCAATATACAGGCTGTCTATTATAGGATGGTAAATAGTAAAAATCGACATATTTGGTTTTCATTTACTAGACCCTCGAGAACAATTTGCAAATCATTTTCACTGCAAACTAAAAACAGTGAAGGGTCAACAATATTTTTACAGTCCAACATCTAAGCAAAAGAAAATCCTGTCCTTTTGAATGGAACTCCCACTGGGCCGTGGATCAGCTGCACCTGGCAACAGATAGATTCTGGCTCTGCTGGAATTCCTCCTGGTACTCTGCACTGGGCCGGGGCCATATTATGGCGTGCTCCGTGCCTACGCCTGCCAAGAATGTGTCATAAACAATATGCATGGTACGGGCGTCGCTTGTTTGCGTACTGCATGTTGAATATGCTGCGAGGACACACACACACGGGGGGATATCAAGCCTGATTTCACGAGCTGCTCAATTTGCATCGCTTTCCACAGTAGCTTCCTGACAACCTTCTACACCGGCTACATCTCAGGTCAGATTATAAATCATAAACTGCAGTTTTTACAGTTTAGTTTATCAGCAATCCTGCTAATGAAATCACTAGCACTCAGCAAACAATTAGAGACATTTAATAATGTGAAGAGTGATGCATAAAATGTCTGTAAAAGATATCTCCTCTTAATGGCAAATAGGCTGTGATATTCCTGAGCGCAGTGATTTATAATAGTGAGAGAAAACGTATTAATTCATTTCGACTGTGAACGTTGAGGAAAGAGAGGAGAAGTGATTAAACTACTTTACTGTGCTGGATTCATTATAACCAGAGTAATATACTGGAGAAAAAAAACCCCTCTACTGCAAAGGTGTTCATTTTACTTTCAACTGTTCTCCAGCTCCTCATCCTTTATCATAATTAGTTGTCACTGGATCTGGATAGGATTAATAACCTTGTTAATAAAAGCTAATTATCAAGCTCATTCACTATAAATCAAATACATTTCACTGTCCACTTTCAAAAACGTACCATTGAATTCTTGGACTCGCATGATCTGAAGGAATCAGATGAATTGTCTCATCATTCAGAAGAAAAGACGGGAAAATAACTCTGCTGTATTAAACTGTCATTGAAAAGCTTTGACATCTGACACAGCTGCTGAAATATATCAAATTCACACATTACGGTTCGACTTCTTCCCAAGCCCACAGGACATCTCGTAAACAAGAATGATTTGTTGTGAAAAGGAAGGAACACAACATGTCGAAGGGCTTTTAAAAGCAGTCAGGTTTTCACATACACCACGTCTAAAGCTCAAACCAAAATGCTGGTAGAGTGAACTCAATGAAGTATTATTCCATATTTAATCATTGATTATGGCATGTGTATTTTTAGATAATGTTTAAGATTTTTCAAGAACTCAGAGCATTTCTATTGCCTCCCCACAGCCCTCAACATGGTAACGGCTGACCTGGTGGCTCACAGCCAACGGTGCTCACAGCTAACGGTGCTAACAGCCAACGGTGCTCACAGCTAACGGTGCTAACAGCCAACGGTGCTCACAGCTAACGGTGCTAACAGCTAACGGTGCTCACAGCTAACGGTGCTCACAGCTAACGGTGCTCACAGCCAACGGTGCTCACAGCTAACGGTGCTAACAGCCAACGGTGCTCACAGCTAACGGTGCTAACAGCCAACGGTGCTCACAGCTAACGGCGCTAACAGCGCAAATAACAGCAACAGTGCTGACAGTGTTGTGAAGAGGACCCAAAGGCTGGGCGTTCACGGACGTTGTTGATTGAGATCGCCGTTGACAGCTGTAACCGCCATACAATTGCAGAGCGGTGGCCACAAGCTAGCCAGCGGGGCATGCTCTCACGCACTAAAAGTGGCCTGCTCGGCCATGCAAACAAAGCAAAGAGAAACTTGGATTACGAAACAACGCAACTTCATTCTCTGCTCAGATAGACATTACTCATAGCACATAGCAAATAGTTGTTTGCTGCTGTATATTAATGCTCTGGAAATAGGGTGACCATATCCATAACACCAAAAAGGAGGACACACTGCGGTATTTGGTGAAGCTGTGAATAATTGCATAGGACTCTGGCGTGCTCCCCTCTACAACACAACTTTGTGTGATTGCTACATGATGTATGTGTAACAGAATAGGAAAAAATAGTCTTAAAGAGTCAAAAAGTGTTTGTTCACAGTATTTGTATTTAGTCAACATTGTGGTTTTCAAAAACTGACCACTGTGCTGAGTGCCACAAAGCATAACATTTGTGGACTTAAAATGTACAAATTAAATCACAGGTCACATAAATAATAAATAATAAACAGATAAATGAATGTTTTAAAAGCATAAAGAAAACCAAACAAATTTGGTTCACATTTAACGGCTCAAAACGTAAAGAATTTCTAAAGTGATTCAGTCTATTGGGGACTTGTGTGCAGTGTCTTTTTTTTCATCAGACTAATTTGTACATCTGCAGTATCAAGTGGTAGAAAGAGGTATGCAGAATGTCTGTACTTGAACACACCAGTTTGAATGTTATCTGTTCAACTGATGGTTGCTGTAAAACAAATAATTAATGTTGAAGTGGAAGAGGTATTCAGGTCCTTTTCTGAAGTCAGGGTAGCAATACCACAGTATAACAAATGTAAGTCCTGTGTAATCCTACACCCAAGCTTTGTGCCACATATGGAGACATATTTCAGGACGCGAAAAGAGACAACCAAAGCCAATAGGGCAAAAAACAGACGTATGTCCAATAGGGACAGTTTTTTTTCTGAATGTCACCTTAAAACATCCAGTGTAAGAGAAACTTTATCACTGAAAACAGTATTGTACTTTGGCCTTGGGACCTTTGTTGGTCTTTGTTGGTCACAGAAAAGCTTTGTGCAGCTTTTCTGTGGAATAAAAGAACACAGTAACACGGAATACTAACTACTAAATAATAATACTAAAGAAACGGCAGTAAATAATATCCTCATAAAAACATATATTCCAAAAACAACTGTAGACTGAGCCAAAAAATATTTCTAAAGTGATTCAGTCTATTGGGGACTTGTGTGCAGTGTCTTCATCCGTGTATGTGTGCAGTTTGTTTCACAGGTAACAGAGAAAACATCTCCACTCTGACAGTGATGACAACTGTCTTTATTAATATAAGTAGTAGTTTAACACCATTAAATCAACTGAAAACATACGATCTTTTTTTAATCAATATTTAAAGTGCATTTTTATTGGAATGTTCGCTGAGAACGGCCCTGACCAGAAAACAACTCTGTACAGTGATCATGCACAGACACAAATTGAGAGGAGAGAGGAAACCATGCGAGGAGAGAAGACGCGAGGAGATATGTTTTAACAGACATGAGACGTCCTTTCCTCTGAAGTGTCACGTGAAGCGACGTCGGTTTCTGATGATTGAGGCCGACTGACAGCTGACAGCTGATCAGCTGTGATCAGCTGTCAGTCGGCCTCAGTGCGTAGATATGACGTAGCCAGCACACGGAGCCTTGTTTACCTTTTTAACCAATGATATAGGGCTAGAACCTAACCTAAGCCTATCAGATATTTATTTGACAACGCCTAAATCCGGACGTCTGGTCACCGTATCTGGAAATCAAATGTATCCTATAATGTCCCTACTTCAATGCACAGATCAGATGTGTTTTAGGCCTCTGTTTTCTTATCTCTACACCAAGGTCAGCCATACAAATTGTTTGTACCTTTATTTGACAGAGTACTGAACAAAAAATAGTATAATGCATTGTGAGTGATACCAGAACAAGTTATCCTGACTTACAGAATTCAATCCAATCTATGTACGAAATTGAGTGCAGATTTGTTCTGATGTACACAGAGCTGCTGGCTGCTGGTTGAAATGAAATTAGTCTTGCAGCCCAGAATCCCCACCCCCCTCCGCTCTCAGTCAAGAGCCCATTAGTAAACCAGTGACAGACTCCATTCTGTTCCAGAAATATATGGCCCTTCACTGACCTTGTTTGATTACATCGCTGCTCACCATATCTCTTTTGTGTGTCCAAGAGGGAACCTCCTTAGTCAAGTTACTTATCCAAGTATCTGGTCCTGGATTGATTTCTGGGTCACTTTTCTCATCATTAGCACCGACTGTGAGAGGATCCTCTGAGAAAACCCATCCAAATGGATGGGCACTTTGCATTTTCTCCCTACAGTTTAACAGTACAACAAATGCATCATTCTGTGCCCCATATAGCACAGTCTGACCACAATACAGCTGCGAGGAGCTGACAGTGTTTTTCATCAATACTGTACCCCCGTGACACCATTAAAAATCCCCTCAGGGTTTGAGTGACCCTCTGTTATTTGGGGTTAATTATGTGAAAGTGTGACTCAGATGTGATGAATAAATACCAAAAGATGACATTTCAATGCGTGTAAGATTAGATGATTAATCATAGAAATATATTCAGCAGTTTAATCATTTAGATAAAAGCGTCGGCCGCTGTAGTTCTCCTACACGCTTGGCACACAGGAGAATTTCCATTGGTTACATTCTGCGACCTCACCGCTCAATGCCGCCAAATCCTACACTCTGCAGCTTAACTGTGTATTTTGTAGGCAGCATGCAGTATATACTGATTGTGTTTGTAGTGTGGAGCATGTTAACATGATTTTTAACCCAGCCTCAGTCTCTCATGGTCACACCAGCCACGACGCAAATCACGACGCCAGGGTCATAAAGTGGATGGGGGACTTCCCTGACTTCCTACCCTACCCCTTCAACTAACTCATATGTAAAGTTTCATGATCGCATCTTGCACAGTTTCGAAAAAAAAATCTGTCCACAAACAGTAAGAAACAACTGGAGACTTACACACATACTCACAAGGTACACGCATTGCTGTCGCGTAAAAATAACTGAGAATCAGGAGCAGAGGGTAGAATTCAGTGACATCTAGTGGTGAAATTGCAGATGGCATCCAACTGAATAGCCCTCTGCTCACCCCCACACCCTTGCCACCCTTGTCTGGGAACTATGCTGGCCTTCAGGTAAATGCGCAAGGCCCTCGCTAGAGCCAGTAATTGGTTTTAACGTTCTCGGTGGTGCATCATGGCGTACTCGGTGAAGACAGACGGCTCATTCTAAGCAAAGGAAAACACAATGATGCTGAGGTTATTATACCTTAATGAAAACATAGTTATGAATATGAGATTCCATTACTGCCAATAAATCCCCCTAAATCCTACCCGCTGTTCCTTTCAGTGTGACAAGATGGCAGATATGTCCACTCGTCTTGACACTTCCAGAATGGTGAAGTGGTGGAAAACAGGATAAAAGAGGAGACTGTGGTATCCCTTTCCCTGCTCAGTCATCAGTGTCACATTTCACCAGGCAATAAAAGGGATCCCTGGCAGTTCACTTGAGCCAGCACCTCGGCTCTCTGTGCTCATCGATGATAACAAAGAGCAGACTAAACTGGCCATTTTGTCTGAGACGGGTGTCTGAGTGGCATGATTGATATGTTTTTAGTGCACATCATTGTGCTTGGCTTGATGCTGTAAGACAGAGACTGTTTACATCGCCCTTGGATAGAGCAGTTAGGATACCAAATACTCTGTGTTTTGATGTTACATATCAAAGCTGATCTCAGTATCCGCATTTCGACTGGCTCTCAAATAATGTGTGGAAAGCAGAAAGGAACACTTCTAGTCTGTTTAACAGTCATATATTTCACTCCATTCTTTTTTTTGTGAGATGTTTGTGCTTCATTTGCCCTTTTTTAAAAACACAATACTGACAGCCTCAATCTGACTGTTAATCTCACTGTTCAGCTAAATAGTGAGTGCAAACCTCTCACCAGCTGTACAACATTCCAATTATAATCATGGAAATGTTCGTACACCTTTCCAATCTCAATGATTTAAACGAATACTGACTCTATTGAAGGCTTGTGAATATTTAAAGAAATAAAAACAACCGGCTCATCATCTACTCCCCAAATACAATCTAGGAAACAAACATAATCAGCTGGTAAATGTTAGCTGCTGAAGCCAATATTCACTCACCCTTCAGAGTAAATATTAAACAAGAGCCTAAAACCTTTTCTCATCAACATGAATAACTGAAGCAATATTGGCCTTGAATTACACACAGTGGAAACTTTGTAAAAGGGTCATTCAATTACATTTTTGAACTTCCAAAGTAACGACCTACCACAGCAAACAAACAGACAGATCCCAAAGACAAACAAACACTGCCATGTTTGCCCTGCAAGCTGAGCAGCTGTGATAATTTTCCTGTTTCAGCTTGTTATCTAAACAGGTGACAGCATATGCATACATTACCAGATTACAACTGAAAAGTATGCCAGTATGATAATAGCAGTGTGATTTTCCTCGCCTCTAGTAAAATATGTTCTGCCTTTTGTCTGCCCTCAATAAAGTCAGAGCTCAGCTGCAGACGGTTAAGGGGCCAGAATGCTAATGTTGGCCAGTGGCGGCTGGTCAATAGAGGACAATGGGGCATGGCCCCACCTTGACCCACACAAAAAAAGAAAATTATTATATTATAATAATAATAATAATAATACATTTTACAAATTGTCAATATTTGTGTTTTTTAACTGTGGAATGTACCCAGTAATATGTGTAAAATGTGATAATATATGCTTTTCCTGCTCGTCCTCTCCGCCTGTGTGCTCGTCTGCTCGTGTTCTCCTGTGTGCACGACACGTCTGAGAACGCGCAGCTTGGGGGGCCAAATAGTTTTTGCACAAAAGAGGCGGGTCTATGAAGCAGTTTAGCCAATTGCTGATTGAAGATATAAATGAGTGACATACAATTTAGCCAATCAGCGCCCTCAAATAGATTCAGTGTGGGGCCAAATATTTTTGGCCCCCCTAGCTGCGCGTTCTCGTCAGGAGAAGTCTCTACAGGCGAGCCCGAGGGCCAGCGCGAGCACTCCTCCTCCAAGACCCGTTTGAGAGGAGAACTTTGGCGGAGATTCTGCAGCCAAAGAGCTGATATCAGATCAGCCTGACCTCACAATCACACAGCAGACTCGCGGGAAAGGGAAGCAGTACATGCGAAGCTTCTGTACTAGCTGTACACCAGACAGGTTTGGCTAGCTGGATGACATCATGCTAATAACTTATTTCGCTTTTTAAAACAACGGGGACGGATCCAGCACCGACAGTTACGGGAGTGAGGGATGAGGAGGTAAGGAAACATGAGAACACCAGGGTAGGGAGTGAGGGATGAGGAGGTAAGGAAACATGAGAACACCGGGACACACATGAGAACTCTGTCAAGCTACATATTGGGCAAAGTGAACATCTTTTCTTCTACATAGCTGTCCTCAGTCTTGTCTGCTTAACTTGGTCATGGAGGCATCAACATGTAATAGAGATGTTAAATTAACAGTGAAAACTCATCATAGCTTAATTTAACATCAGTATTCATAATTACACTTCATGTTTACTTCTCCTGATCTTTACCTCCTATAACAAGGTCCATAGGGGCATCTCAATAAATGAACATGATATTTCCTCTTTTGTCAATATCAAAATCTACAATACATTTTGTGTAACATTCAAATTATCTTTTCTGTCATTCTTTTATTTCCCACTGAAGTTAAATCTGAAATCACTTGTTGGCTTATTTTGGATGCACTTGGAAATGAAAGCGACATGGGAATCACTAAGGTCAAGCAGTGACACCTGACGTTTGTGAGCGAGGCACGCGCCTGTATTAACGTGGCTGACTACAGCAATCTAACAGTGCCATAAATGACCTTACAAATTAATTATATAATCACAAGAACAGATCATACTTTGTTTTAAGGGTGATAATGTCATTGTTATTCATGCCATTCTTGTCATTCTTGGCTGCAAGGTATTAAACGTGTTGGCTACGACTGGACTGATCAAAAATGTTTGTGACTTGTATGCTTGTAATTTCTCGCTGGTGTAGTAACCTTACATGCTAGGTTTGTCCTACAAATACATGTGTATACACTGGCCACTGAATATTGGGTCACTTGCAAATGTATTGTCCCCACCTACTAATGACACACAGATCTGGAGGGTTGGAATGTGATCGTATGAATGCCCTTTCACAGCTTGACAAGCTACTCTGTACGTACGTACGCATATCACCATTGTTTGCAAACTGTTAAAGGACCTGTGAATCTGCTGATCGGTATGTGTGACAGTCATCTGTATGGATCTGCTTCTTCAACAATACTTAAGTCCAAACTCATTAATCGCACAACTGACTGCTCTCCCATCTTTATTTCCTTCATCCTACTCATCGCTGATAGGCTGATGACAGTAGGGCAGATTGTTTTTTGACCGTCTCATCAATCAAACGCCCAATGACTCTGTGAGTTTGCACATTAAGGGATACACACAAGCTCAGATAATGTTGATGTGTAATATAATTCAAGTAGCAGGTGTTAAGTTTATTGCTTGACACATTGATGCATTTCCCAGATTTGTGCATATCATTTTAAATGTCACGCCGTGCTGTTTGTGCAATGGGTCTGGCTGGTGAGTGTATTTAAATTCACAGGTGTTTTTATTTACTATTTATCAGACCGTAAAATATGAACAAAATGATTCATGTTGAGTGACACGTTGTTTTAGTATCATTATCCATGTGGGTTATCACTCATATGCTACAGATAATTTGCAGATATTGTGCACCCCAAGCCTCAACAGGTGTTTTATTTGGCAAAAAGCTTTAATGAACTGGTTTTCGGTTCGTTCTGAAACAAGTTTGCAGTTGTTTGCAGCTATTTTTTCATTATCGAGAGAGTAGCTTCATGGCATCCAGACTTCACGAGTATACTGATGGACATTTCATGGATGGAGTGAATTAACTACACTTGACATATTCATGGTAAAATGACATGTCGCTTAAGTTCTCTTGCAGAGGTATCCCAACTTCAACTTTTTTTAATATTAATTTTATTTAAAAATGAGAGGTATGCCTGTATGGCTCTAGGAATGTCTCTCTGCTTGGTCTGTTGTTCAGTCGTAAATGTCACAACAGCCAATGGGTGGATTGCTATGAAATTCTATAGCGCCACCATGAGATTGACATTTTACTTGTTTTTTAGTGAAAAGACAAGAATTTAATGGATTGCCACATTTGGTACAGATATCCAAGGTGCCCAAAGGAAGACTCCTAATCACTTTTGATCGAGCACCACCAGCCAATCTCTTTCTCAAAGATGGTTTCTGTAATTTCAGGTAGTTCTTATCATGCATGTTCAAGTGTTCGTTTTTCTGATAAGTATGGTTTTCAGTAGTTATTTGATGCTATTAAAATGGGGTGTGGCGTCATCATTGACGACTGCTCTGAGTTAAGTCGTCGTCGCGGAACCAGAGGCTCAGGAAATATACGGAGAGTAGAAACATCGAGAGATGTTACTTTAAATAAGCGATTGTCTGTTTCAACCCTAGACTGCATGAAGACCATTTATTATAGAATAAATACAGTTCATGACCGTGTAGCAATAGCTAGCTGACCAACATTTCCACTTGTTAACAGCGCTGTTAGACTGTCTAGTGTGTTCACAGCAGACATGCAGATGAAGTTTCTGAAACACGAATCACGAGTCTGTGCAATTGAACATGTGTCCACTTCATCATAAATGTATTAATAGAGATATTATTGTTAGTTGTTCCGTCTTTTTAGCCAAAACGTGCTTTAAACACGCAAGATGGCACAATTCCTTTTGGAATTGCAGACACAATGTCCATCTATAAAAAACAGTCTATGCTTTGAAGGCTTATTTTTCTATGTCAGATTACCGAAATTGGAATTGAATCAGAAATTACAGCCACTGTGGAGTGGATTAAATGACTGCAGTCTACAACAGTCATTTTCAACCACTGTGCCGTGGCACACCATCTGTGCCTTGAGAGATCGTCGGGAAAATGTCCAATTTCACTTAATCGGTCCAAAAAAATATCATTTAGTTGCTGCAAATAATTTGCCATTGTTGAGCGTCTGATCCTGCAATATAGTGGCTGGCTAAGTAATTAAATACTCTTCCATGCCAGTGGGTGGCAGAAGGTAGCGCATTAATCCAAAACCTGCACTGACTCTGTTATGCTTGGTACAGCGGCATGGTCCCAAGCATACATGCTGTATTATGCTACAATGTGTCATTTTGTAACTTTTTTGGTTGTTGGTGTGCCGTGAGATTTTGTTTTTATGTAAAAAAAATGTACCACGGCTCAGAAAAGGTTGAAAAGCCCTGGTCAACAAGACTCACTGTAAAATAATCAAATAGATGATAGAAGGTGAATTTTTCTGAATCAAAAGCAGAGAAAAAACATAACAAATTCCCAGGAACAATAACTTAATTCCAACTTCCCACAATGTCCCAAAGTTGTCCAGCATGGATAACAGGATATAGTATTGATGTAATGCCATTACAAGTATCTCATACTACCCGAGTCTATTACAGTTTACCTTCTTACACGAAAAAGCTCATTTTCATTCAAGCTTCTCACAAAAATAATTCATGTTTAAAAGCCTGTGAACCACGGCACATCAGAGGGAGCAGCCATATGGCTTGGACCAAAACCTCCCCTCGACTGAAAAGAAAACTCTGCTAATTAAACGCTTCCCGATTAATTCAGCCACTCTAATTAGACGGGAATTTATTCCACATCAATGTTTCACTGTGTCAGCAGAAACATCGCCTTGGCCGCGAGATAATGGAGAATACAGCTTCTTTTTAACCAGCCCCCCCCCCCCCCATCACACTATATACACACACACACACACACACACGCATGCCCGGCCCACTTGTTTAATCATTTGTCTTTTCACACTGATGAGTTATTTTCCCTGGCGACTGACTTTGAGGGATGCGGTGATGCACGAGATGAGAAGTCAAAAGTTGATCAAGTATTTAAAGCCCAAACTGTAAATGAGGAGCCTCCGAAATTATATACACCTTCTGAGTGACTGCCAACATGAAATTAAGAATATTTTGATTTATAATTAAAGTTATGAATCATCCGACATCGTGGAATTGTTTTGAGGATGGAATCGTGGCCATTTCATAGATTGGCTGATTAAGTTGACTTTTTTCTCTCATTCTATTGTGTCTTAATAAAACCAACGTGCTGCGGGACGATGATGCCCCCTGTTGAAAGGCTATTTGCAGAAGTTGAGTACACACAGATTTATAAAACATTTTTTCCCAATTTAATTTTTGCTGAGACTCACTGAATGTTTGTGACAAATTTCCAACAGCTGTAATTCCTCACATGCTGGAGGCCCACGAAATTAAACCTCAATGAGTTTGGACCTATTCCATTTAGGAAAAAAAGACTTTGTAGGGTACAGCTGATCCCTTTTATTGAAGACTTCTTTCAAGTGACAGTTGAAATTAAGGAGCAATTCACTGTGTGTAGCACTAACTTTGACTTGTTTTAAAGTATATACGCATGTATTTCTTGTGTTTGTTTTCAAGCCTCTGCTTCTCGTGTTAAAAAATCATTCAATCACAGACGATCTTTGATCTTTGATCACTAGGGCGCTCACTGGATATGCTTTTACTTTTGCTGTTGTTATGCGGCCAGTTAAAGCCGGCCTCATTTTTTTTTTTACAAATCTATAAAAATGTACACGTCACGTTATTTTTCTTACAATGTGACCCCAGAGGAGATTCGTATTATTCAGCATTTCACCCGCATGAGGGGAAACATCTTCACAAATTGCACAGTAAACCCTCCGCTGTCCCGCCGATGTCCATTGCATAAAGAATTGCAGGTTTAAAATATGTCTGTGCACAAGTTAATCATGGCTCTGTCTGTGTGAGAACTTTATTGGTAAATAAAACTTTAATTTTATTCGTTCTTTTTACAGGCTACACAACCAGAAAGGAGGAGGCGGAAGTCAGAAAGGCTATGAAACAGAAGTTTGGTAAGGAGGACATCACTGAGAACAATCTTTATTTTATTCTTTAATCTTGTGTTTGTTTCTGTTTGACACTTGATACTTTGGATGCACTATCCACTACCTCTGCTACATTTCAAGTTGGTTTTATGTGTTGATGCCTGTTGGAGCCAGTTGTGTGTAAAACTGTAAAAATATATTTAGATTTGACAAGTTTTGTGTATATGCCTTCTCTATTTTGAATAAAACTGCACATGTATTCATTATTTTGACTACTACTGTACCAAATTCAATGTTTATGGTATGGTATAGTACTAGAAGCTGGCCTTCAACGCACATGGCATGCTGCCAATCATCCACTCTCTCCTCGTGGACGTGGTTATGAGGGCAACACTACAAACCTCCCAATATGGAACTTCACCCGAGACCAAAAGCAGTTGAAGATGCCCCTCACTTCCTTAAAAACAACACAATTCAACTGAAGTTAATCATGTTACTGTTAACAAACAATGAGATGATAATAAAGAATATTTACTAATTATTAGTGGTGCTTTAATTTATGTTACGGTAACAGTTGTACACATTTAAATATACTATATTAAGCATTCGCTACACAAATTATTTTATTAACCTTGTTTGTAAAACGTCTAACATTACATATATAGGTGGACACCATTATTGTTACACTTTGTAAATGGTTAATAATTAGTGTTTAAACATTATTTGGATGACTAGTATAAAGTTGCAACTGATGATTATTATACTTTGCAAAAATTGTTAATAAAAACTTTGTAAAGCATCTATAAGCATTATTTTCATATTATTTAGTAACATTTTGTTAATAGTTAATAATCAGTTTATGGTACATCCATCTATGCAGTGAATATAGATGTTTAACAAATAATAAATATAATATATAAAGTGTTCTAGTGTGTGTAACAATACACTGTTAAGATAGCATAAATTATAGCATTACTAACAATTAATAAACATTATTAATGATCAGTTAATTATTACCAGTAAAATAATGACATGAATAGTTTAATTAATAGTTTAATTAACTACCCATTTAGTGATTAAACAACTGTTATTTGCGATCACTTGGACTTTGAGATAGTTTATGTTTTATGCAGAGGACGACCTCACTGCTTTAGAACAGAGGAGTCATGGACGGGAAAGCCTGGTCATGAATCAGGAAAGTGTCGGAGAGAAAAAGCAAAGAAAGGGAGGATTGAATGAGGGAAAAACACACACAAGACGAGTTTAGAAGTAGGATTTTCTTTCTGCTACGCAGTCCTGTTATTGATCAAGCACAAACCACTCACTCACCCCACTAACAGCACATTCAAGGCTGATGTGAGAACCATTTTAAACAAAGGAGATAATTAAGCCCTTGGGCAGCAGTGCAGGGGAATGGAAACACAAGCGTGCAGCATACAACTACTTTAGCTTCGTTAGCAGTGTGTTGAGTCACTAGCCTGCTGGCGACCTTAGTGCACTCATGTGCACATCATGTGACATGACCAATTGTACGGGATGAGTTTAACTTAACTCTGAAATGATTGACCAGACTAGAAAAATTTGAGAATTAAAAAATACCTGCATAGTACATTCATTATTTTAAATTTCCACTTTAAAAGCTTCAACACACCGGCGATATACCTGTGGAAATGATATGTTTTAGGCTTTTATTGTGAAATGTAAGAACAGAAAGAGTGGATCTGAACTGTGGTGACTTTGTCAAGATTGAAAGTAGCAATAAAGTTTGCTATCTTGGTTCCTACGAAGCCTCCCAGTTGTTGTTACTGACATACATGTAACTTACCCTGTCCAAACTCAGAAAGATTTGTCATAAATGACTTTAAACCTGCTTTAATTGAAGCAGCAAACACAAATCAGACATCCCCTCATTCTTTGGTACTTGCTGTCTTTTCCCTTTTTCCAATTAATTTAGGCTGAACGGCACAATTCCCTTGAGTTGATTGGAGGGTTATTCAGATCACCTGTTGCGCAGAGTGTGAGGAACCGGCTCCCAATTAGGAACTGAGAGCAGCTTGGCGCATTTGCCCTCTTGGCCAATCAGGGTGTGATGACGCCTTTTCTTTCGAGCTTAAGAGAGGTTACTGTTGTTTTGTTTTTCTGCTCTTCTGCTTATGAACCAGCCAGACCTGGCAGGTCTGTGTCTGTCCTAAACATGGGAAGCAGCGAATCATTTTCATGTTGTACACCTGGCACAAATGCCCAGAAAGCGTCAAGTCACCTGCAAATCTCAGCTCTTTAAATGTTGCCTTTTATTCAATAATTTCTTCCGCTGCACTCGTAACAGTCATTCTTGTCTTATTCTATTTTAGCGTGTTTTGTTCTCTATTTAATCAGCCAGTTTCTAAAGACTGTTGTATTTCCTTGTTCATGATGTGTTTCTTTTGCACTTTGTCTTTCAGCTGTTGTTTTATTTAAAGCGCCTTGAATTGCCTTGCCGCTGAAATGTTCGAGATAAAGACACTTGCCTCTTCTGTGTGTATTTCTCGTCTTTGTTCATGTGGCTTTGCTTCACTTTCCTTCCTCGCTGCCAGGACGTTCAGTCCAGTGTTGTCTGTGTCATGTGGTTTGACTGATGACCTATCGAGAGTGTTTCAACGCTATCGCTGCACGCTGGGACAGACTCTTGCTCTCCACATGAACGCATAGTAGTACATGAGCGAATGGATGTATGGAAAGCCTTACTAAACAAAATGGCAGCACCATTGCCATCACGCTGCTCCACAGTATGACTGCTGCTCCTCACTGGAGGATGAGTCACCGCGCTCGTCTCGTTCCCTGATGACGGGGGCTCGGAGTCTGCCAGTGAACAAAGCCAACAGTGATGAATAGTACATCTGCATATATATATATATACATACTGCAGCTGTAGTTCATGTTGCAGAGCTGAGAGGACGATGACCAGCTGAACAGTTGGAGGGATTAGCTCCGTGGTGCTATTGAATTCTGAGAGGACGGCTCTTTCATGTTTTATGGCCTTGGTTCTTTCAGTCCTCCTTTCTTGGCTCTAAAAGTCTTAGAAGGATGTGATGTTTTATGTGTATGATGGCCAAAGAAGTGTCTCCTCAATGAAATGCCTTTGACTTCAGTTCTCCCCACAGGGAGGGGCTTTAGACGCACTGACGAGACAAAATCACAGCGACGAGATCCCGGCCAACTCCAGCACCATAAGCACTTAAACAACTCAAACATGCATTAGAAGATTGTAACTTAGATAATTCATCATGACTATTTTGATATATTGTGAGAAAATGGCACTGACTAAATACCAAATCCACCTTTGATATTGAGTCAGTGTCATAGGAACAAAAATGAATATCTTTAATTAACCTCAGTTTCCATTCTTTTATCCTGTTCATCCATCTTGAACAAATTGATCATTTTCTAAATGTGTCCCATGCTGCCTCATGTGACCTCATGTCAGTCTGAACTACACTTAAACTTAACGTTGAAACGGTCTATGAAGCTTGATCATTTCAAGAGAAAGACACAAGGAATGGTTCGGGTTCCTCGTCTTTTTCTGTCGTGAAAAGTTATGATTTTTGGGTACACAATATCAGTCACATCTGAATAAAGTTCATGGGTGTTTTGTCTTTCATAACATGATGTATAAGTGAACCAGAGAAAAAAAAAATCATCTTTTACAGCCTGAATGCTGACCAGCATGCTTGGTGAACACCAGTGACAATTTTTGACGGACGTTCTTTTAACCTAAGTTTGATTTCAATTAATTGTGTCACAGATATTCCAGTGAGCAAACATACACATAGCAGCGCTCTTACACACCTAAATGGAAAAGGGGCATAATTAATGTTAGTAGTTACACACATGTGTTTACACTGCAATGACTTGTCAAAAAGCCTGCTGTGAAAAGGGCCTATTGTTAATGGGATCCACGGCACAACTGTAAACTGCAGGGTACTAACTGCAGCCATTCAAGGCTTTGATGATAATCTCTTGTCACGATGCAACAAAGAGTTGCGTTACCCGATGCAATTGTAGCCCATTTGCTACACAAGAAGAACATGACTAACAACTAAGCAAAACAGTGCATTCCTTAACTTGCATCCGCAGGAAAGCAAACATCAATTCGTCTCAAGGTCCAAGTCCCCACGAGCGAATCCCCACTCTGCCTTAACCAGTGTTGATGAGGGATTTCTGTCATGTGCTGTAGGTGCTCTGATAACAAAGACGAAAAAAAGACAAGAAATTAAGACAAAAGTAGCCAAATTTGTGGGAGCTACTGGCCGCAGCATGTACATGCACTGCCGCTGTCATAGCAATTCATTTTATTCTAAGCCTGGATTCAATAAACACACATAATGGGACAGTGTGTGTCAATGTTACGTATGGAGTGGTCTCGTGTGACGTCACAGTTTAGCTGTCGGCCATGTTGGAGTACATGTTGGAGTACACACAGCCACTGGCATGCACGGCTGAGTCGCAGAACCTATCGATCATGGTGAACTTTTGTGCTGTCTTTGGTTGTGGCAGCAGAGCTGATAGAGACAAGAAATCATTCTTTGGTTTGCCAGCGGTCATTACACATCAAGGAAATTACACGAAGGAGCTATCCAAGCGACGTCGCCAGAAATGGCTGTCGCGCATCTCTCGAGATATAAAGGAATCGAATTTGGGGTACACTCGAGTATGTGCGGATCACTTTATAAGTGGTCAGTGATTTTATTTGCAAATTCGTTTGTGAACAGTATTTAATAAAGGAAATATAAATTAAACATGGACATGAGAAGGTTACCGAAGCTTCATCGGCCCGTGACAGCAGTCGGTGCCAGAGACGTGTCGCGCGTGTACAACAGGCGAAACACATAGATGCGGCCTCAGCATTGCTTGATATGAGTTTAACGTCGTATCATGTATATATATATATATATATGTGTATATATATATATATATGTGTGGGGGGGGATGAAGTTAGGAGTTAGTTGAAAGTGAATTCCTACACACACGCACACAATGACATGCACGTACAATGTAAACAAACACACGTGTCTGTTTGCGCTGAGTAAACATTGAATATTGCTAAATATCGGACCAGATCTGTATATATTTACCCTTCCAATGACGAGATGAGAATTCTCGACGACCGTTGCTTTGACGTCTCGGACCCATCCACTGACAAACTGATTATAAGCGTCGAGCCCTTTGTAGCACTCCAGCTCGTCTTTCGTGTAAGGACTCGGGGTGTTCACGAGATACGCGTAGATGTTGGCGTAGTTTACCGATGGAAGACAAGTAGGATCGGCACTGAAACGATCTGCACTCATCGTATAAGGATCCAAGTTACCAATAACCTTCAATTTGGCCAGGTAGCGAACCTTTGATGCACTATCCAGTGATTCAAAGTATGGTATTTTCGCCGCACTTCCTTGTTTACTCGCCGCCATGGAGGATCTGTATGTACTCCAACATGGCCGACCGACCTGGTAACTAAGGAGATCGTGACGTCAGTGAGACCACTCCATTCATATGTTTGTCCATCAACTATTTTTTTTGCCCCTTCAAGCTACTTTAACGCTCCAAAAGCATTCATAGGGAGGACCTCCTGCTCTTTCTTTTCCCTGGACAGCGGGAAAGAACAACCACAGCGAGATCAAAGTAAAAGCGGTATGGCTGGGAAACCAACTTTGGTCCACAAGGGAGGATTATATGTGTTTGAAATTAAGCCTGTGGACTGTACCGCACCGCTCACCCTCACGGCCTAATATCCATTCACCCCACTTGCTGGATGATTCATTGCGAACAGCAATTACCTATAGACCAGCACAACACTGGCATTGGGTTAGCCATGCAGCGCTACTGCAACTGCCGTCACAATGGCCTCGTTTAATGATAGTGGTGTCATTAATAATACAACCCAGTGGTTCCAGTGAAAAGGAGCTCTGTTATCTCTGGTCTGGGGGAAAAGCCTGCTTTCTTGACTTTACCGGGCCCTGTACCGGTTAATTAACAATGCATCAGCCAATACAAGCCTGTTGTAGTTTTCTGCTGTTCTACAGAGTGGTGATGTGTTAAAAGGTCAACATTACTGGTTGATGGTGATGCATGTTATCTAATTTGGTGACAGTGGAGTTGGTACATACAGTGCTCTGTGGTGGTATTTACCTTGCTCATGTGTAACTGCATCATCCAGCAGGTGATTGAGTTAGCTGACTGATACATGGTACCTTTTAAGAAATGCAATATGCGACTTTCATTTAATATATCTTTGTCATAATAGGACAGAGATTGAAGATTATTGTTTTCACAAGAAATGCTCTGTTTATTAAAGACTACTGCAGGCATGGATCACTTACTTTAGTTAAAGGTACCATCAGCAGAATATGTGAAATATGTGGGTGGGATACTGAGGGACAAAAGTTAAGTGCTACTGTGACAAAAACTTTGTTGCATTCAACAACATTTGAATGTATATACTGTATGAATCCATATCATATAAAGTTAAAGGGACAGGCGCTGAAACGAAGCATTTCAAAGGGTGAATACAGGTGTATTCAGACAGACGGTATGAGCAAATGAATGTGTTTTTCAAACATTAAGGCACGTACACATGTTCGAACAGAAATCTAAAATACAAGTATGAACCCGAAAATGAGCATGATATCTCCCCTTTAAGTATGAAATAGACACAGGGCTATATTTTTGAAATTCTCATTGTAAAATCTTTGAGATCCAGAATTGGGCTCAAGCCTCTGCTGTCTGTGGGCTGTAACATAGCATCTTTGAAACCTATGTTTCATGGAACAATTATATTCATCGATATTGTTTTCTCGACATTTCACAAAGATGGTGTGCAGTGCAGATGCTGCAGAGCCTCTGTGATCCAAGTTACCACCAGCGGCATCTTCCCTACATTTTTTCGTGCTTGCTAATAAAGTGCAGAAAATCTCCCCAGCTCACGGGGGTCAGGGGGTCAGACCTCCTTCTGAGTAGCAAACTTGGCTCCAGCAGGGCATCCCCTTCTAAAGCCCGAGCAAAAATGAGCACAATGAGGGGTCAGACACCCCTTGATGGATGTGCAGTGCAGGCTGAGTCAGACTGCACAAATGCTGCCTCTGTGTTCTTGGAGGATGATGGAGTTTTACATCCTCGCTGAGAGCAGATACTATAAGAGTCCATGGGCATTGCTCACCAACTCGGCGGCCCACAGCAAAGTGACACGCTGTGTACTGTAGCGGAAAATATAACTGCAATGGACAACATTCACTTACAGCAATTTCCCAGCAACTGAGCAAACAACTGAACGATGATGGCCGGAAGACAGGGTTTTATACAAGGTCGAAGCAGGAAATTGAAGTGCAAGGTCAACTTATTTTACTATTTTGTTTTTGTGTAATAAAATATGTACATAAAAACTGAAACACAAAGCATTTACACAGATAATCAGGGAACGCATTAGAGCAAGAAAGGCAACTAATACCTCTAAAAATGAGTTTTTGAGGCAGAGCTTCAGGCAGTGAGATGGGTGGAGTTGGTTCTGGAGCGTAAAGGGCCGAGGAAATGTCAGAAGTTTGGTGTCCTCGAAGATCACTGGCCTTAGATGCCATTAATCACAACTTCCTTGTTCTTTTATTGGACATCACACACCTCCCTCACCACATCTCATGTCCGTCTTCACTGTAATAAAAAAAACACAATACAAAAGCACACAACAGTGTTGATTGAACAGATCCACTGAATGGTATTAATGACTGATAGCATTTTGACCGTGTTGTAGGTGATCAAGGACTGCTTTTCTGAGGCAAGTGAAAAGGGAAATCCAGTCGTCTAAATGAGAAAAGATTGGTGTTTGAATTTATAAAAAATAAAAAAAACTTATGTCATCAGGTAACTGGTGTTGTGGTGTTTTGAGGTGTTAATTTGCTTTTAGAAAAATGTATTTCCCACTCTGTATCATTTCATTCATTACTAAAAAAACTAATGATGCTCATTGTCACTATGCAACAACAATACATCTTTACAGGAGTTGGGTGTTTATAGTCCTGCAGCCGGCCATAGAATCAACAGTGATCATCTGCTGCCACCTGCTGTCTGCAGGCTTTAGTGCAGTAGTAATATATTAGTGAACCATATGAAAGTTGAAAAGAAAACATACATATAACCAGTGGCGGCTGGTGGAACATGTTCTAGGTAGGGCCATCCTATCAATTTCAGCAAACATCCCAGTATGCATCCCAGGTATACATGTAGACATGTATACCTTACATGTCTCATACATCATCACTGTCCGGTGATAAGCATGTTTTCAATAAATTAAAGCCATGAAGGATTAAATGTTCCTTTATGGGTTAAGATATGTCTTCACTGTATAGCTCCTTAATAAACCAGGAAATAGATGTCCTTTCTTGTTAATAAGCTCCAGGCCTTGAGCAATAATCAAAGGCTTCTCTTTTAAAGCTCCATTTATAGATGTTGACCACTAGAGGGCAGAATATCTCCATAATAAGTTCATGGTGATTTAGTATAACCTTATATTGTTAGAGATTCAGAGTATTAATACCGCATGTTCCATGTGAAGATGTTTGGTAATGTCCTCCTGAGCAGAGAGTAGAGTGCTGCAGGGATGATGTGTTCTTGTAGGCCAGCCGGAAGATGAGCATCGGACTGGTTCCCTCCACAAAGGCCAATGGGATTTAGGATTATTGCAGAAAATAAACTCTGTAGCAGACAAACGTTTATGATACTTACATCTTTTGTTCAGCAAGATCATCTTAAGAAATTAACACCACTTTTATGATTTTTGAAGCGTAAATGCAATCGTCAGAGGTCGTTAGCAACCACCTTTTTTGAGATACGTAAAATCTTCCAAATTGCCAAGTGGGTTATCTGCTGACGTGTTCTAAATGTTGAAAATATCTTAAAAGCTTGTGTTAACAACAGACCTTATTTCAGAAATATAACCAAAAAAAAACAGACTTCGACACAAGGGAACCGGATTTCCGGGTTTTCGGACCTGCAGCTCTCTATGAAGTCATGGTTCCTCTGTCTGCGCTGCTAATGAGCCGGTTGCAGCTGATATCACGGAAGCGGAACAGCCATCTGTCCAGCTCGACTTTGAGCAAACATGCAGGAGGAATGGGAAAAAATGTGAAAATGTGTTTGACAGATGTGTCAAAGAAAATGAAAGCTGTAATTAGTGCCGCAGGTGCTTGTACAAAGTCAAGACTTAAATATGAGCTCATTCAATTGGAATTCATTTAGAATTAATTATCAGGTCATGTTTTCGTTTTGACATTCTGTAATAGACATCATATTTTTGCTAAAATAAATACAAATAGACAGAGTCCCACACTTTCAAGTCCACAAGTCAACATTTAATATCTACCCTGAACATACACTGCAGTGTATGTTACATTTTAAATCACATTGCCATTTTCAGGCAAAGAATTGTGGATAGCCACCTTCGGCTGATAATAGTTTATTGCTTAAGGGAAATGTGTCTCCTCCAACTGCTCCTTCAACAATGTGGAGCATTAAGCAGCTAAAGAGACAGACATTTTCCTCAGGAGAGGGTGGAGACCAAAACAGAGCTTAAAGGAGGGTGAGTACTGGACTCGTGGTTCATCTGGTGGCCAGAAACACGACTCCAAATGAATGCTCATGTTGCTCCATATAAGTGATTGCTAACGTGTTTGCCATATCAACGCCACAGCGTGATATTTTATCAGGGTGGTGTTCACAGCTGGTTTTTCTGCCCTCAAGTGGCCCAAAAAACGAATGAATGCTGGTTTAAGACGCATCTGACAACGTGGCTGACGACATAGAATTACATGAAAAAATATACTTAAGAGTTCTTAAATATCTGCAACTCTCACAGCATTTGCATTGGGAATGTGTTTCTACACATAGCAAGAAGATACTGTCGTGAAGACTCTGAACTGGAAATGTGACAGTGGTAATTAACTCTGGCATCAACAAAGTGACGACCACATTTTGCTTTCACTGGAGCCACAAGGCCACATTCACTGTTGAAATGAGTTCTTGAGATCAGAGATCAGTGTTTGTCTTTTCTTTTCTTTTGGTATATGTAATTGCCCATGGTGCTCTGTCAGCTATTTTTAGCCATCCCGTTGCTCGTTGAGAGATATTCCATTTGGAGTCCAGAGACTCGGTGCTCCCAACATCCACTAACCTTCCTCACCTCCATCTCGTGTTGACAATAACCGAGCAACCCACACAGTGACACAGAGGGGACACCTCATCCTAAATGAGGAGCGCGAATTACGAGGACAGATAGATATCAAGCTCTGCAGCAGTCACATGGATGTATCTCGGAGTGTCTTTGCCAGCAGACATGGGCTAGAATTACGTACAGTAGCTGAACATTAAAAAACAATTAGAAAAGGGAAAGCACGACTGCTTTAAACAATTTGACAAAAATGTGGATTGCAAATCTACATTAGGGGTTTTCTCTAAATGGCCAACCATCTAATGTAAATGATGTTGCAATGCGGCCGCTGTTGCATCTCACTGAAACTACTCTTTGTCCTAAAAGAGCCATCAAAAACCTCTTCCAAAGATCTGAAGCACACGGTCGACTTTTTGGAGCTTTCAGCTGCATTCCTCACATGTCCAGTAAGTGGAGCGCTCGGATAGTTTCTGTCGTGGTGAGACAGGATCGTACGTGCTCAGTTTACAACAGAGATTACAGAGAGATACAAGACGGTTTGAATAAGATGTCCAAAAATAAAGATGTTTTCATTTCTATCAATCGTTTTTTAGTCATGAGAGCACATCATTGACATATTTTATCATGCTGCTTTGAGACAGTAATATCTGGTCTCTTCATCAGTTAAATGAACACATCTCAGAATCACACGAGTAAAATCATCTTTGATTGCAACACAAAAATATGCATACAAAATATGTATGTAAACTATATATATATATATTATTTGACAAGAGTGTCATCACTCTTTTAATTGTTTATCCCTGAAACCACAAAGTCCCTTATGAATAACAAAACTTAACAGCTGAATTGTAGAGCGCACCACCTTTAATGTTTTCTTTAAAGTAAGCTCCCTTCTTCATAAGACATTTTAGAAAGCTGGTTTTGCAGACAGACGGCGCTAGAGACGTCACCTGGAATCCCACAGCACAAGAGAGTGAAAGAGGCGCGCAAACAAAGACTCGTCGGTCGTGGTGCAAACTCATTGCCGTGACATATATGTACAGACGACGCGAGAGACCCACGGGAAGATGTGCAAATATATTTTCATACACCATCGTCTGGGTTTCCAATTTAAAAAAGGACACTAGCTCAGAAGCACCAGGACGTGCTGTAGCAAATCATTTACAAGTTTATGACTGAGAATGCAGGCGGAGTGTTTACTCTGGCGATAAAGGCCTATTGTACGTCAGTCCCACTGGCACAAGGCTTTCGTTACCTAGGTCAGGGTTTCTTACTGCAGGATGTTACGGATCCTTCCGTCATGGCTTTGTTCACACATGAGAACGCAGTCGTGGCCAGAGGCTGCCATACAAACCGCAACATGACAGTAACATGTTTCACAAACCCTGCTAGGGCTGGGCGATAAATCGATTTAATCGATTAATTCGAATGTGTGCTTTAAGGCGATGTGTTTTATTGAAAATCGAGAAAATCGCCCCCACTCCTCCCCCCCGTTGGGTTCCCGTAGTTGAGTGCGCGCGCATTGTTTACAAACGAAAACAATGGCGGCCAGCAGTGAAGCTCTCGTTCTTAAGAGAGGGAAGAATGTGTCTTCGGTGGTCTGGAAATGGTTCGGGTTCATGTCATCTGACACCGAACAAACAGCACCACGATGTAAGGTCTGTCTAAAAGCTATTGCTACAAAATCAAGCAGCACAACAAATTTAATGCAGCACCTCAAACAGAGGCATGCCGCCGAGTGGGAGAAGCGTTGCGCCCTGAGCAGGGAGCAGGACCGCGGGAGCACAAGCGATGCCGTCTTCCTGGCAAAAAATATTTAGAAAAAACATGCACTACTGTTTAATACTGTTGGTTATGTTGTGAATGCACTTGATTTTGTTTACATGCACTTATTTACTGTGCAAAATATGTTATGTTGATGTTAGATCAGATGTTGCACTTTTGAAAATGTGAATGTTAAAGGGTCACATACATTTTATTTCATGCTGTGTTTGTATCAGTGTATTCAGTTAGAAAAGCTTAGTGTAAAAAGTTACATTTGCACAGTTGTTTACAATGGAAGGCTACTATTTAATGCCATTTAATGTTATGTTTAATTTAATTTTATATTTAAATGATTCAGGGAAACAAAAGAGTGACCAAATACTTTTTGTATACTACAGGCACCTTTCTACAATGTTCAGGTTTTGTTTGCACTTTATTTTTATCAACCTACGAGGGAAAATCATCACAAAATAAAATAAAAAAATGTTTTCAACAGCTTCTGTCATCTGCAAAAATTTGTGGGGGAAAAAATCGATTTAAATCGTGAATCGGATTTTTTGTAAAAAAATCGGAGATTTTTTTTTTAGGCCATATCGCCCAGCCCTAAACCCTGCTAATACAATTTATAGATTCATAATCAAAACTGATGGGGAGAAAAAGTTACTTTTTCTCTATAGAACTCCAACACCCCCACTATGAGTAACTATGCCCTCCCTATGAATGAAAACTTCATTTCTTTCCCAACACTTTGGACCATATGACACACATTATGACATTTCTTAGTCAAAACAATTGTAAAAAGGCCCCAAATGCATGTGAATAGCATTAAATAAAATATATATATATACATACAAATTCCTTCAGGCCTCAAATAAATCTGTATAAAACCACACACCTTTGACACCAACTAAATCATTGACTCCATGTGTGCGTCACTGATCATTTATGTTCTAAATGTTGCATTATTTCACATTCTCACAGACACAAGTTGAAGGTTTTTCCGTTACACTCCTATGTTGCCTTTCTCCTCCGGCAGCAGTTTCTCCTTGGCGGAGTCCTGAGGGTCTCTGCGGGGAGCCTTCTTCATCTCTCGACTTTTGACCCAGGTGTAGGCAGACGAGCCACAGAGCACCATCATGTTACTGCTCCACCACAGCAGGCTTTTACTGGAGGAGTCGTACACCACCGCAATGACGGTCTGCCCACAGGCCTTTGCTGTCCCCGAGACGTTGTGCGTGAGCGGACTGGTGAACTTGATCTGCAGGCCCGTGACGTAGCCAATGGCGAAACCAAACACCCCCCCGAGCGTCATCATGCCCCAAAATCTGAGGCTGCCGAGGCGGCTGAAGCTGGCGAGACTGCCCAGATCTCCAGACACAGCGATGAGCGGGAGGAAGAGGACGCAGGCGTTAATGTTGTTGTAATAGGACAGTTTCCAGATGTTTCCTTCCACTGCTGGCATCACCTTCTTGGTGTAGATGGCGTTCAAAGAGACACAAGCGCTGGCCATCACGCCAAAAAAGACGCCGGTCCAGGAGAGGGAACCCGTCATGGCTTCCTGGTCCACGCCGAGCCAGAATCCACCTGAGAAGCATGGAAACATGCAGGACTGCGAGATCACATTTCACAATGACTCATGTTCATTAAGCTGAATTTCAGCACTGAAACGTTTCAATACCTGTCCGACTAGTGTTGTCAAAGTGATGCAAGTGAATAAATGTAATATTTCTCTGAAGTATTCCACACTTTTTCAGCCAGGAATTGAAATATCGTTTGAACAAAAGGGCTGCAAAAATGTTTTTTGCTGACTAGGAAATAAAATACATGCAACTTGATTATTAACCGTTAAATTAAAAAAAGAAATGCAGCAAATTGTCACATTAGAGAAACTGAGACCGGCAAATGTTTTGTTGATAAATTACAGAACAAATTGTTGTTTTTCAGCACTAATGTCATATCTCAAATATCAACTTTCTAAACTATTCGAAAGTGAAACGCTGTTAAAGATCGAAGGTGGCAATTAAATAAATATATCAGGCACTCATTGTCCCATGTGAAGACTGACAAGTCCCGAGTCCTAAACAAGTCATAATGCGCTCTTCATTACATGTAATGTGCCATTTGCGTCTCCGTCAGTAATTGTTGACCCCAATGTTCAGCACACTGCACACTTAGTTCTGGAGCGCGTACGAAGTTATCTTTGGTCTTTATCCATTTCATATTGTTCCAACCGGCGCTCGGTAAAGTAATGTTGGTTCTGCACGATCAGGTGGATCATGGTCAGGTGGGAATTCATATTTAATTGAGTCAGGAAATGAAGGGACATTAATTAATTTGTGGGGCTTGGTGGAACGTATAAAGTATGTTTAACAAAGGGGTCAAGTCCAAGTGAAGTCACGAGTCTTTTATATTTAGCCAAGTTCAGTCCTGACTCAAGTCCCAAGTCATGTGACTCGAGTCCACACCTGTTTTGAATTGAGGCGTTTAAGGATCATACAATGTCAACATGATTTTGTGCAGGAGGATGAAATACATTATTTCTGACAGCATCTACTTGGTGCAGATTATATGTTTAGCCATTAACCTATCTCAACATACTTCATGAATACTTCCAGATAAACAATTTACATGATAAAAGAAAATCGTGTTACAATCCACATGCAGGAAGAAAGAAAGTTCACATACCTAGTATGATCCCACAGCACACTATGGCTTGTCTTGAAGTAGTTTGCTTCAGGATAACGTAAGACAGCAGCACGTTGAAAACCGTGCTGAGCGACCGACCGACCGTGTAGAAAGCCACTCCGAGGTGTTTCAAGCACAGGTTGTTGAAGCTGATCATGGAGATGAACACGATCGACAGCGGCAGGACCTCCCGGGACGTCTTCAGGTCGAAGCTGACCGAGGGGAAGTCGATGAGTCCCGGCCAAAATTTGGCCAGCAGCTGCATGAGCCAGCACAGTCCGACCGTCACCACGCACTGGTAGAAAGTGACAAACAGCGGCGCGTCCAGGTCCCGGTTGTCCAGCAGGTAATTATTGAGGAACACCATTGTTATTGAGACAAACCAGTACAGTACAACCACAGCTCCTATTTTGACAGCCCGCGTAATGAAAGTCTCTCCATTGTGTCCGTCCTCGTCCATTGTCTCCGATCCGGATAGAGCCATCCTTAAGATACTGGACCGCTTCAGCTGCACCCTGTTCATGATCACAGAGAACGAAGAACAGCCCGGGTCATAAAAACAAACAACAAACCTGCATCATTTACACGAGCTACTATGTAGCTACAGGCCAACTACTCGAACATGACGAGCGTCTTCCGCCGACAGCAAAATCAAGATCACTTCCGGTTTATTTTTTCAAAATCAAAGCACATCGCTAGAAATCTAAAACCAAAGTTTTCACAAACAGGCAATATTGCAAAAGTTGTTCCACAGTTGAAATGCAACTTAGCAATATTTTAAAGTGACGAGGTGGACTGCACAGTTATTGCACCAAATAGACATTGAAACTCCAGCTTCCACATGCTTTGTCACCAACGTGTAGACACAAATTATATTTAATATCAACCATACTTATGCATTATGAGACCCTAGAAAAGCAAATTATGTTAATGCGGCTGTGGTCGAAATTCTACCGAATTGGTTAAAAGTCAGGTTGGAAATATTTTTGAATTTTGTACGTTGTATTCCCAAAACTTTGTCCATATATATATATATATATATATATATATATATATATATATAGTACCATATCTAAAGTACACATGTCGCGTAAAATAACCGTCAATTTTTATATTGTATTAGCAGACTGCGTTGGAATGTTTTTCCTCTCCCAAAAATTGTCACTACCGAAACATAGTAATACACTATAGTAAAAAAATATAATTATTAACCTGTTAAGATTGTGTTTCCTTCCATGGAGAGTATTTTTACAAATATTTCTTGAAGGTTTTCATAATTAAATCAATAAACCTGACATTTTTACCAAATTTCTAAGTTCAATTTATACAATTCATCAAAATCTAAATGCAATATTTCTTTTAAAAATGCATAATAATGATCATATTGAATCCAGAGTTGATGATTGATAAAATTTAACATACATTAAACCAATCAGTATCATAACATATTAGTTGATAACTCAATATACTTTATTTTTTACAAAACATCCAGTGTTTTGTAAAAAAACACAGTATTTTGTTTGCAAGGTTCTATCATATTTCCTCAACCTTATTGCTTAATCTTAACTCATAACATGCCTTAGGTTGGGAATATTACAAACACAAATGTTTTGCGGTCAATAGAATAATTTAATTTTTGAAGACATAACAATTGTTCATCCAGAACCATTTGAAGTACAAACATTACTTATCAATGGAAAATTACCCAAGTGTGTGCAGTGAAAGAACAAGAAAACATTGACAAATAACTGATATTATGTTGTACTGTATGTTTAAGGGGGTTCAGTGTCAGACACCATCACAAATCCATTCACAAATTTAGCTTTTCATATATACTGCGGTGAACACTCTTGGGCTGATCTGGACATGCCTCTGTGTGACGTTTTCGGTAGTGACATGGAAACTGGGAACATGATTTTTTTGGTATAGTTCTTTAATTTTAAAATTAAACCCACAATAAATCAAAATATTACAACTTCTGTTTAAACTTAATCATAAAGATCTTTGAATTTACACAATTGAACAAAATCTAAAAATTGTTTTAAGTGTTATTTACAGAAATTGAAATTTAGATGTCAGGGCTTGGGACAGCTACTTCCCAATAGAAAGTACCCTATTTTGTATATATTTAGCTTATCACTATCTAATTTAATGCCTTGGGTTTAAAGAGACCATAACATATTCTTAGTAAATATCTATGTCTGAACACTTAATTGTTTTGTTAAATAGTTATTCTTGTTGTGGGACCGCACTTTGAACTAATTCTGTAGAATGGTCCATCTAGTAGATTTTGCTCCCTTAGTTTCAACAGGAAACATATTTCAATACAATGTCATAATTCTGACAGCAATCATTATGGATCATTTATTTCATTATGTGGGTGTTGTTGACGTCAAAAACAACAAACATAATTTGTTTAAATTCCTGACTTTTATCTTGAAGGTGGACGCTCACGCCGGCGTTTCCTTGAGCGTGACTACTTCCTTGTTTGAGCCAACTTTTTATTTATTTAAAGAAATACTGTCCTTGAATAAATATGTTCAAATATTAGATTGTCAATGTATCATTCCCGATTCTTAAAAAAAAACGATTTCTCAGTTGTCATGAATCAAACCAGTTCACTTATTGAGATGTTTCAGCCTCCAGGAGGCCATTGCATTTCCCCGTTTTTCATCTACGATACTAGATCTAATCCATTTTTCGTTTTTTTAATATGCCAAATGAATATTGGCATTAGCCTGCATTGTTTTCCGTGATTTGTGGTTATGATGTATTGTTAAAAACATGTTCATACCGTAAGTCGTCAGAGATTGCTGTATATTTGATAAGTCCGGCACAGAGAAACGTCGATCGTGTCTTGTCTATTTGTTTGCACCTCCCACTAAGCTCCAGCGTAAGTGACGGTCGCATGATCAATCATTTCCGGGTATACACAATTTGCCCTGCCAGAGGGCAGTACATGCGACGAACAATGGAAGGATATTATCATACAATACAATCAATAATGCGATACAGTACGAGAGCATGTGCTTATTTTATGATTTCAGGTGTGCTGTCAGGAGGAAGTAGGCCTACCTGAGGATCTCAGACAAGAACACGCTCCAGGACAATTGCTTAAAACTTGAGTGTAACAATCCAGAAGATAATGTACAAAACTCACGGGCAAAGAAAACAGGTCTTATCTATCGTGTCTCACACCGAGCAATACGCTTCAACAGCAAAGCCTCGCCTATTGAACCTGAAGAGGAGTGACACCACGTGAATACATTGGTTTGGTTGTCGGTGACGCCAGTTTTCCAGGTTAAGTAGTTCACCTGTGACGCACTCAAGGAGGCTTTTCAAAATTGAAACTGGTTTTCTCTGCATAGAAAATTGCGAGGCAGGTGCACTTCCATCCCGATTTAAACTTTCACCAAACCTCTGACGGTATCCGGCTTCATGGAAAACACTCTTTTCATACGAGCATTGCATGGAGTGTAATCAGCATCGGTCGAAACATTGTCGCTGCCAGCTATTTACTCTCTATGTCCAATCCACCATGTCTCCCACTTCATTGAATACAAGAGTTCAGATAGACACACATTGCAATACATGCACAGGCCCATTGATAACAGTGGGCCTGTTATTTTACTTCCTAATAATTTCAATTAGGAAGTAAAATAATACAAATATATATAAATAAAGGGTGCCTTATCAAATGTTAAAAGTGTATGGGAGGATTAGTACTACTTCAAAAACAGTACCTTTTGTGTAAATAATATTCTGCCACTATTAAATCGTTTTACAAGCTATTGTACTTCTTAGTATTTGTGGTCATATCCTCATTCTCAAATATGGCTGAATATGATATGCTGTGACTCAACTTGAAGATGAGCATTTATTAACCAGGGATTTGCATTGTAGACTATTTCTGCAATACTTTAGCAGGTATACAGTTCTTTGAAGTGTACATTTAGAAATCTGCACTCATCTTTGGTAATATCAGAAAATATATATATCAAATATAGTATCAGATTTCACAAAACGCAAAAGACAACAGCTTTTAAAGAGAAGAAACACAAGTCATGTCATCATATCCGCCTCAATCTGTCTGCCTACAACCTGATGTAATGCAGAAGATGAAGAGCAGATATGGTAATATGGAAACTCCTCGGTAAAGGCTTAGCGGTAATGGGAAAGCAACCTTGGCCATGAAATGGGCTGTGACGATGCTGTCAGCCTCATTGGTTCTGGCAAATCTATGTAGCCTGACATCATGACGTCTCACGGAGGGGACATCTGTTATCTGTCTTCCAAGCACTTGGGAAATTGTCATGTCCAGCATGACAGCTGGTGTATGATGAAGCATCAGCGAACACATTTGGCTCGGTGCACCTGCTGATGTGTGTTTTTTTTGTTTTTGGCAAAACAAATTCTAACTTGCAGTTATGAGTGAGATTCCCTTCTGCTCTTTCCTCGAAACCTCTCAGCAAGCCGACAGATGGATTTTTGTTCCCTTCATCACTCTTCCCTGTTTTCCTCATTAGCATGTCTTTATTCCCCTCAAATGCCCTTTCCGTCTCCTTTGCCAACAAGTATTTTCCCCCTGTTACTATTCGAGAGCAGAGACCGGGGGAAATAGTTGGAAGACCTGGCACTGATTTGAGCCGAACAATTTCAAAAGCGAACACAAGTGACCGCGTCACGGAAGGAAGGGGGAGAATTCATCATACATAGCTGCATCGCATTCTGAGGAGACAGGAAGATCCCTCTTCCTCTCTCACAGCTAGGGACGTCTTTGGAGGTTTATTGCCGATAGCTTGGCAGCCAACATGCTCACTTTCCCCGCAAGGAAAGCGACCATGTCAACTCTTCTGGACCCCAAGCGCTACTACCTCCTCCTAAATCTCTGTCTTTGTACAGAAGCTTGGCCACATGGTAAGTAAAAGGCTTTTTCTAGCAGTTCTTAAATCTAATTTTGTTCTTACTGTACTATCTTTCTATTGCATGGCCTTGTCTTTGTGAAAATGTTGCCAACTCTTCAAAAGAGCCTGTTTGCTTAATTGCTGACTAACTGTTGAGTTATTTCATGTCGATGAGTCACTTCTGCTGCCACGACTTGTCTCAGCTCATGCGGACTCTATGTGCCTCACTGAAATAAGAACAACACATAACTAATGCTGGTACAGCTCGTACGCAGCTCTTTCCCCTGCCAATGAAAGTAGATATTGGGCGTATTAGTGAGGGTTCAATACCACAAACGTCTGAGGTACCTCAACACGGTGCATCGTTGTGGGTTGAAAGGTCACACAGCAGCTTATGATCTGAGAGTTGGTTCACAAACACAGTTCAGCTTGAGTTTGTTGGCGTCGTCTGCCACTAAATCAGCTGCCGAGATGGATTTCACATCTCAGCAGTTTGTCCGGTCAATGTGAAATGTTGTGCAAGAAGGTGTGATCTGCATCGTCAGGTAACAGGAATATGTACTGAATGGACATATGTGTACCTTAATGTCTATAACCACATAAACATGCATTATGGGGCTAAATCGGTTGGACATATTTTTATACATAGATGAAATGTGAAAGCAGAGCACAGGAGTTACACTTGTTTATGTCTCTTATTTTATTTAATAGCACATTAAAAGAAAATTTAATGAAAGAATTTAAATAATAATTGAACATGAAAGGGAGCCCAAAATCCCAAAAGGCTTCTCATAGGTCTCCCCCACTTTAGATATGAACAATCAAATAATCTAAACATGATTACAATTATGAATGAAATAAATTTCCAAGCAGGAAATTATTTTCCTTTAAAAAAATAAAAAAGTCTCACACAAATAAGAAAAGTAATATGAAACTTAATAAAGGAAGAAAAGAAAATAACTCCAAGAAAATACCTAAAACTAAGCTCTGAAGGGTCAATCTCGAGTTCCAAACACACATTTCATTGTGCTCACTCAAATAGAAATTCTAATCACCTGTTTTAGGATGTGAAAAAGGGATGAAAAAAGTGTTGTTCCTGTGTTTTTTTTAAACACTGAAAGAATTTAATTCTGTGTATTATTATATGACAATAATAATGTTGAGTTAATGTTGTGTTGTAATACTATTGTGTACTTTTTTATGTTGCTGCTTTGGCAACGTTCTTTCATACGTCTGGCCATGAAAGCCACAATGAATTGAGTTGAATTGACCTGGGAGCTAATTAAAATCCACAATATGGGTCCTATCCAGAAAACAAACAAAACAGAAGTAGCCTATCAGAAGTCTGAGGTTTCAGTTGTTTGCAAATGTAATTTGATGCCACTTGTCCCTTTGTTTCGGTTCCACACCTCTGAAAGGGGACAACTGCCCGAGCGCCGAGCGGAGCGCCATGTGTCGTCCATGTTGCGAGTACCACCTGATCCAGTGTCGCTGTCCCTCGAAAGGGTCCATTGTACAGAGTGTCGCCACGGCTGGAGCGGAGGGGACTGTAGAAGTGAGTTGGGTTGCTTCAATGCAATGTCTTGCCACAGAAATGGTTGAAAAGTCTGAATACTCAATGATGCAATTCCGAAAAAAAGTGCTGTTGTGTTCTCACATACCATCTATACATCTCTTTATGCACATATGAAAACATTAATCTCGGGTCATATGCAAGGTTCCCATTCCACAATGATTGAGAGAGCCGACAATAAGACAAACAACATGTGAGACATCTCAAAATGACCGTCATGTGCTGTAAAGCTTTCAATTATAAGTTTATTATCGGTTCAGAAGCATGAACACCGAAAGATAAACCTAGTCTCTAGCACCATGAGGAAATACACAATCAATTGATGGAACATTTAATCATATTCATCTCTGTGAAGCATTTGTAATACACCCTAAGGACACTTGGTGGCGACAATGCTTTTTAGTTGTTCTTTGGTTTCAGCCAAGCTTCAGCTGCAGTCAACTGTTTGTATCGAGTTGTACTTTTCGTTCACAAAAATACTGACGACATAATTATCGGCATTGCGCTACAGCAGCTACCGAATGAGTTACATCCAGTGTGTGCTGGTAAATCCCACCGCAACACCCTGCTATTAATAGAGGAGAGCAAACAAGTGTACCTGCTTGCCACTCCTGTTATTCACACTCATTATATTCTTGTTATTTTTGTTATATGGCCCAGGGGAAACTGCCACTTGGATGCCATTCTGTCATGTTCCATCAGTTTTGACGTACACAAGGGAAGACACGTTGGGTAACATCCCTTTTCCTACACAACCTGTTTGGAGTCTGTATCGGCCCAAGTGGCCAAGCATTCACGTTAAATATGAATGCTGCTCGCCACGGTCAAAATGCCCCGTGCTACTGTGATAAAGCGCACATTTAATTGAGGATGTGAATTTTTAGGTAATTGCAATTGTCTTGTGTTACAGCATGCGGAGGCGTCATTCAGCGGGCTCAGGGTCACGTAGCCGTGGAGAGTTACCCAACAAACGCCCGGTGTGAGTGGACAGTGCGAGTGGCGGGCGGCAGCAGCGTCGAGCTGAGGTGGGTCACTTTTGTCGAAGCATGAAACAAACGTGGACTCAATATCTAAAACAGAAGGGGGGGGGGGGGGCGGGAATGGTCAGTCTTTATTTGTAAAGGCACCACGATTAATATTGTTTATTAAAGTCACTCCAGGTGATAAATAATGAGAAAGGCATGGGCATTTTACTTTCTGCAGCGAGTCTCGCGTCTCCACAGTGCAATAAGTGCTGGAAAGAAAGGTCTGGCTCCACACATTCGTATTTTCGGTGAAGCGGGAAAAAGAAACGCTCAGGCTTCTTTGTATTTCTTTCATCCAATCACAATCGTCTTGGGCGGTGCTAAGCACAGGATGCACGACAGCCTGACAAAACAGGAAATGTGACATCCTTCTTTTTGAAACAGGCCCCATGGTTTATGGACATGTGTCATGCATGCGTGCTGGGTACTACTTTTTCTGAATTTGCGATTCAGGAAAAGTCACAGTGGACAGCAATCACAGTGGACCGGTTCTTTATCTCCACCAGCTACGGTTGAAGCAAACTGTTGTGAAGCAAAAGTAAACAGTCATACGAAAATTGCGCCCTGACAAAAAAAAAGTGCAAACAGTGTTTCAATTGTAGGACCATCTTCAGCACATCTGGCACAGCTCAGCTGACGGTGAGAGCCGAGTGGGGGGGAAAAGCCCACACAACTGATGTGAATTCTTTTGAATTGAAAAAAACAACACAATTTAAACGTAACATCTGTTCTGCTATTCTGCAGCTTTTCACTGCTCAGTTTGGAGTCGGACCACAGCTGTCGTTACGACTACGTCGAGGTGCGAGACGGCGGCGATGTGAGCTCCCCTGTGATTGGCCGCTTCTGTGGGGATCGGCTGCCCCCTCCGCTCAAAAGCTCTGGGAACCTCTTGCACGTCCTCTTCACCTCAGACGGCTACAACAACTTTGACGGCTTTGTTCTTACTTTTCAGGCGAGTTCAGGCAGGTACAGCCATCGTCAGTGATACAGCACGAAGAACACACAATGCAATCTCCTACTCCCTGCTGTGCTTGTTTGTCTTGTTTGACTACTTTGCATTGTAATGTGTGGTTTTGCTCTGATTTTGTCCACACGCTCAGCTGATGCATTGTACAATGTGTTCTCATCTGTGGAATCCACATAGAATATATCAAGAATGTATCAGTCTGATATTTCTCTCATTCATGATATACTCCAGGTATCACGGTCATCATGAATACATGATGCAGATGATACTCTGCTCTCCCTCCATGCACGCAGCACCTCTCTTAGATTGCTCCACAACCTTTTTCTTTCATTCTGCCGTGTGTGTGTGTGTGTGTGTGTGTGTGTGTGTGTGTGTGTGTGTGTGTGTGTGTGTGTGTGTGTGTGTGTGTGTGTGTGTGTGTGTGTGTGTGTGTGTGTGTGTGTGTGTGTGTGTGTGTGCAGCCTCCCATACAGGGCAACGATGTGAGACATTCGGCAACATAGATTAATCATACTCATCTCTCTCCATTTGCCCTCTTTGAAGCAAATTATGCATCTAACTTGCATCCCATTTATCCAGTTCTGCTCTTGCTGGCGGACCTGAACATATCATCGTGGCACTGCGGCAATTGTTAGGACTGCAAGGCCTCTGATTTAACAGTATTTCTGTAAAGATTACTTCGATGAGTCAAAGAAGGGTTAGGTTTAGCAAATAATTAATTCTGGAGGGCAAACAATTAACCTCTTCAAGATAATATCAAAAAAGGCCAAACCAAAAGGTGGTGGTAATAGAGAGGCAGGGCAATCAAACGGGTTCAATTCCTTCCTCAATTTAACTCCAATTACAAAAGGTTAATGAATGAATTTGGGGAAACTAACGTAAGCAAACAAGTGGTCACTAGACAGTTATATGCCTCCGCCGACCAGTCATGTTGCAGTTTATATCCATGTCTGTCCAAAATGTAATCACTTCACCATTTCAATCGTGTTAGACGTTTGTGTGAAATTCTCACAATTGAGTTGTGGCCAAACGCGTGTTTTCTGAAATTCTAATCGCTCCAACTGGACGTTTGTACCAAATTTGATGAAAATGGCGTTCATGATCATGGACCGAACAGACAACCAGAAGACATAATGACTCTAAGAAAGGTCTAAAAAAGTGGGCGGGGCAAAGAGGCTTCAATTACAGCATAGACGAAATGGTAAAAAAAATGGTTTGTAGCTTCAGTAGTTAACTGCACAAAAATGTCATAAAGGTGATTTAACTCCTTGAATCACAATGCAATATATGAATGCAGTGAACTACAAGCAAGCTATACTGGAGACATAGTTTAATTACATGTAGTTCACTACTCTCCAACACTGGTTTTCAAACATTACGATCAGTTTTTGAACCATTTATGTGAATTCAATAAACAGTAACACATGTATCTTTATTGAGTTTTGCATTGCAGTGGAGGTTTTTCTTTCATTTATCACGATAGATCATTTCTCCACAGATTCGGGGGTCAAGACTAAAGTGTGTGCAACCCCAGAGAAACCGGTGAATGGGTATTTACTGCCTGTATATGGACCAAAGGAGGAGCTTGTATCTGTAAACTACTGGTGCCATCCACCTTTCACACTGATCGGCTCCCAGCAGAGCATCTGTCTGCCTAATAGCACGTGGAGTGGCACGGTTCCTACATGTGTAAAAGGTACTTTTTTCCCCCATCAGGTATCTTCTGGTCTCTTTTTCTGATGTGTGTGCAGTATAAAAGCCACGCGATGTTATTTGATGTTATTATTGTAGGAATTCCTTTTCTCTCTTACACACATACAGGCCAAACAAGCACAGTCCGGTGTTCCCCTCCACCCAAATTGCTCAATGGCTACCACAGAGCTGCTCTGGACGCAGCTGGAGGCGCAGAGGTTGTTGGGTTTTTGTGTAAAAAAACCTACATTTTGAGTGGGATCCACCAGAGCACCTGTCTCTCTAATGGATCCTGGAGTGGCAGGCCGCCCAAGTGTGTGAGAGGTAGCCGTTTTTCAAATCGCATTCGGGTTGAGAACACACTGAGTAGCTTATTTTCTACGTCATTTATATGTGAAAATGTTTCCAACACACAGGTAGTCTTACTTTAAATTCATCTGACAGGCAATTTGCCTGGAAATTTACA
This sequence comes from Melanostigma gelatinosum, assembly GCF_949748355.1. NCBI lineage: Eukaryota > Metazoa > Chordata > Actinopteri > Perciformes > Zoarcidae > Melanostigma > Melanostigma gelatinosum. Next base: position 29,562,522 of record NC_136635.1, read on the forward strand.
TCTCCTGACATGAAAAAAGTAACAATTCAGAAATAAGAACACAATGATGAGTGCATCACAAGGCTGTTCGTTTGACAGGATTAAGCAGTAATGGCTTTGAATTCTTCTGAATAATGAATACATTTGTCCCTTATATTTTATGCATAGACTTGTTCCTATTTACTTTGCTCACAATTATTCATGTTACTGTAACCGAATTATTTATGCAACGGGAGCTCAGAAAGGGATTGTTGTGCACTAATAGTCACCTGCTTGATTTGCCTCTACAGCGTGTCGGGAGCCCAACGTTTCTGGACTCGTGCGACAAAGTGTTGTGAAGCCACATCTGATGTCAAGGTAGCAACTAAGATACAGTGGTGTGTGTATTTACATGATTTAGGCAACGTTATTGCTAGCCATGCTAACAACATTCTCAGTTTGTGTTCGGTTCTGATCCCTTAACGTTTCATCTAGCGCCATCATCAGGTGCAGCATTTCAAGTCCCGACACTAATGGCATTCCCATCAGCCTCAGCTGTACTTTGTTTTGTTCTTATTAGCAAATGTGAGCATGCTAACATGCTAAACTAAGTTGGTGAACATGGCCTGCGCTCGAAATAGAGTGGCGCAGGGATGAGATCTTTTTTTAGCATCACACTAGTTCCTTAACACAAAGTGGGATTTTTCTTTTCTTCATTAGATAATTGCTGAAAAGGTCTGTGGCAAGTCTGTAGTTGTTAGCAAGCGCCTTTTCAAAGACACTTAAAAGCTCCAAAATTCACAAGAATTGCATGAGCTGGCGTATTGTTGTAGAACAAAACGTAAAAAATAAGATAATAGTAACATGTGGATTTTGGGCATTGACAGAATGCCCAGATGTTTTTTCTGAGTATGAACTTCAGGGACATAACTGCTCCAAAATGCATTGCGTCTCTTTAGACTTTCCAATGGCGAAATTGCGAGGAAGACGGTTTAAATATTCAACAGTTAGATGAAAACGGTCATGTGACACAGACGTTACTTGAGTTCACCTCACGGTGAACAGTCTGCTGATGATGGTATACCTACCTGTTAATTTAGTAGGCAGTACTGATTGATATTTAGTATGTTCGTATGGGATTTTGCCCCAGGAAACATAACTGCTCAGCAACGACATGTTAACATTGTCATTATGAGCATGTTAGCATACTGACATTAGCATTTAGCTCCAAGCACTGCTGTGCCTTAGTTGGTTAATCAGCATCATTTTAGTCTCTCACCCATCCAATGATAGCATCTTCTGACAAAAAAATAATTGAAAACAGAATACTATGCAAATACAGGTAAGGAAGCAATTAATATCCATAAATACACAAAACTAAACAACTGTGATGGGAAATTAAGGCTGGAAAAAACCTTTTTCCTTTTCCACAGAGATAATCCAGACCAAAGAATCCACTTCTCATCCAGGGAGAACCTGCACGATTTGTTGTCTGCTGGTTTTATTCCACTTGCATCGGATAATCTGTCAAAAAAAGACGACGACGTCTTCGCGGATCTTCCTCGTGGCTTCCACCCGGTCCACACGAGCATCGAGTACATGTGTGCCTCCCCGCTCTACCGCCACACGGGGAGCTCGCGACGCACCTGTCTGAAGTCTGGCAGATGGAGTGGGCGCCATGTTTCCTGCTCACCGGGTGAGAGCAGCAACAATAGACCCAGCTTGGGAAGTGAAATCTGAGTTTCTTTCACAGATAAAGAAAAGCCTGCTAAAAAGCCTAATCTGGACCGGTTTGACCAATACGGTGGCGAATGACAGCAAATGCTTCAGCGAGATGTTGCTCTGTAAGTCTAACAATAGATTGCTGATTTCAAGAGGAGAGGGAAAGTTCATTCTTGACAATGGCGTAAATATGCAACTGCACAAGGGCCCGGAAGCTGTCAGGGGCCCATGAAGGTTCTGCAGCTGTGTTATTATGGATATCTTCTGGGTATAGCTATTCAACCACAACCCTGAAAGTACTTGCAAATGTCATAGCTATGTATACCACCTCCATGCCTTATGTATAGCAAATATATTTGAGTCATAGTCTTTTATTTATGCATTTTTACATTTGTCCTTGATGCATATTTGATAGATGGATTAAACAGGCTGTGGTTTGAGTCCAGGGTAGACTGTTAGATTTGGCGTTGATGAATTTGGCGCTTTGGCTGCTGTCTGTGGTGCTGATCAGAGGCTGGTGTGTCCACGTGTGTGTGTGTGTGTACGAGCGGCATTTCGGCTGCTGATCAAAGGCTGGTTTGCAGGATGGGCGTTGCGTGGCGACAAAGCAATTGTCTGCTTTGCAATTATCTGGTGTGGTTGAGTGTATGCACAAATGTCCAAAGGTAATGCCCTCTTCTAACTCTGCCATAAAAACTAATAAGCAGATTTTCCGAAATGCAGGGCTCTTTTTTTAAAACTGTAATAACATTTTTGACTCACTCTTCCTCTTCTGAATGTCACCTTCCCACAGTTTGTGGCAAATTCGACACTCCCAGTCCACCCAACCTCACAGACACACCGTGGCCGTGGCACGCAGCCGTCTACATCCGCTCACCTTCTGACCGCAATGCCAGCGTCCACAGGCCCCGTGGAGCAACCGTGTCTGTCCAGCAGGGGGCCTCAGAGGAGTCCACATTCTGGCACCTCGCCTGCAGCGGCGCTCTGCTCAGCCAGCGTTGCGTCCTGGTGGCAGCTCAGTGTGTGGTGGACAAGGACAAGCAGCAGACCCGTCACACGGCACATGTGAAGGTTGTCATAGGCGTGCAGGACCTGACATCCAAGGACCGGCAGAAAAGCCTGCTCCACCTCAGGGTACAACACAGTCAGAAAACATCTACTCTGTTAGTTTAAAGTGTGAAAATCCATCAGACAGTTAAATATTTGTTCTTATCAGATGAGTTTGGAGCTAAAAAATGTCAATTAGTTTGAAGGATGAAAGATTTCTATGGTTTTGATTTTTTTACTTTAGATAATTTGAAGTAAATGACTATTTCTTTCTGTAAAGTCCTGTCAGTTGAATTATTCATTTAAATGGTGGTAAAGCTTTTTAGACATCAGTACAGCCATTTACTCCACTTTTGACCTTGCAATTACCATAACCATACTTTTTGTGGCATTTTTATTTTCAAGTCAAACGGTGCACAAAAGTTTCCCATGACTACCGAACAGCAGATGCGGTGATAATATTAAGCAAGGAATCTTCATTAAATAAATATCGTCTTCTGGATAGCTTTTTGTTTGTGAGCGGAACAGGAAGAAATCCTTTGGCTTTTAAAATGTGCACTTAAAGCTTTACCGGGGTATTTCATTTGGATGTGAAATCCTTGCGCATCTTGAAGCGTATTATCTGATCTTGACAAATATTACAATAACAGAAGTTGGCGCCTTCTTAGTGACATCAGGCTTTCTCAGGTATTCAAACTTCCAAGTTTCATCCGTTTTCAACTCTCTCTTCCCCAACAGGTTTCAGACATTTTAGTCCATCCAGATTTTTACTCCACACCGGGCTCCGATGTGGCCGTGCTCAAGCTAAAAGACGAGGCCAGGATCAGTGAGCGTGTGCTGCCAGTCTGTCTACCCACAGTGCAAGGTGGAGAGGTGACGGCGCAGGAGGCTTACGCTGCGAGGTCGACTTTACCGAATCACAGAAGCCGCCACAATCCCACCAGCCAGACCACGCTTGTTGCGTTGGGTGATGTCGCTCAGTGCGAAAGGGAATTTGCTCGAGGAGGAGCGCACACTGCAGTGATCGGTGACGACACGCTGTGTGTCTTCAGGAAGCCGTCCAGTCCCCAAAGCCCTTGTCCCAGAGTCATTCCAGGCATCGCAACCGTGCCAGCTGTGTTTTCGTCCACGAGTGGTGGCTGGTCGAGTCAAGAGGAGACTCCGGGGGCCTCCAGCACAGGTTGGCAGCTTCTTGGCTTAGAGAGTTCCAGCTTTAAGGAGGAGAACTGCCACCAACAGACGCACACAGTTCAGACACGAATAGCCAACTTTCGAGACTGGATCGAGAAAAACACAAAGTCGATTTTTTTTTACTTCCCCGATCTCATTTTAAGCCAATTGCCGACAATTTCATTGCCTGATTGTGTTACTATTTCTATCATGAACAGGTAATATAATATGAAATATCACATAACATAAGAACAAATTATATCATAATATAATTTATGATAAAACAAAATGAAAAAGCCAGTTTGTGTCTCCATACTGCAGTTCCAACTCTCCATTCTGCTGGAGTACCCTTGGGCAAGCCCATGACCTCTGACCTCCATCTATCTGAATACATTTTCCAAGAATGATAAGTCGTTCTCTGCACAGTAAGGCACATAGTGTGAAAACATGCATTAGCCTCTGCTAAGCTGACATAAGGACATTTATTTATTCAGTTTGCATGTACAGTTTCAATTTCCCAATATAACCTTTGCATACATTTCACATGCACGTGCCTGTTCAAAAGCACAAGCATTCACACAGCCCATCATCTAGAGTGCAGCGATGGATCATTCCGCTTGTTTGCATTCACTTCACAAGCTCAATGTGTGCATGGTCACCCGTCACGGTAAATTACTGCCTTGCACGGTACCCGAGTGTCTTTCCGCATGTGAGGCATTGGGTTCGTGAGTCCCCCCCCCCCCGTAGACTGTACAACATGTGCTGTCATTGAGAAACACACTGAGAGGATTTGCTAAACTTAGCTCTTACTCCTGAGACGCAGACGCCCGCTGTGCTCTCCGCGGCTTTGTGCCGGACACCTTCTAAGCCCGGCCAATTAAACAATGAGTCGCTCAGTACAGTCTGCCTCTGCGGCTTGCGAATGGATCGCAATGTCTGAAGATTGTATTTCTACTGAATGACATGAACAAACACTGAAATACACGACTGTAAAATGCATTAGGCTGCAACTTTAAACGCATTACTGACTATTTCACATCAAAACATCATAAGGAGAGCCACATGAGGAAATGATAGTAATGACAAGTAATTGCATTTCAGTCGACATCATGGGCTCGGGCCTTCAAGTTTTACACGAGCAGAGGTCTCCATCCACGTTGCTAAAAATGGGTGAAAGTTTGCTAATCTATTCCTCTTAAACTGAGAGAACACCCCACCCACGCCCTGAGTGGATGCACTGACCTCTCATCTCAAATCCCCACCTGTCTGCCTGCCCCGTGCGTGTGCAGGGTGTTTGTTTTCGTCGCCAAGGGGAAGGTAGAAGGATTTATCTGCCTAGAGGAGGAGAGGGGGAATATGCTGCAACACCTGTATGACTTCTCTCCAACAATCTCTCAATGCTGCTTTGACTCAACCCACACTTGAAGGAAATTAACGTTCACTTCAATCAGGGAAGCCCACCGATTTAACGGAGACGAGACTTCAGCAGGTGAGCACTTCTCATTTAAAGATGCTAGAGGCGGATGATTATACTATTCTGCATGCGCCTTGACTGGAAAACTGGTAATTGCAAGTAATAAAAAATGTAAAGTAGAGCAATTGGGCCTGCGATTTTCCCTCAAGGTGTCCCAAGCGTCATCCTCTGTAGTGTGATGCATGTTGATGCTGAATGACACCTCTCGTACTTAAGATGGTTGCTTGGTTAGACATTAATATGTAGCTACAAGGGAAGAGTTGTTACAATGTTTCTACTGCGACGTGACCCCATTCTAAGAATACCTGAATGTAATGGATGGTGCTGCCTGTGATTGTGTTCATACTCCGGAGTGAATAACTCGTTGTAGGTCAACTCAGGGTGCTGGCAAAACGCTTTGAGTGAAAACAATCAGTGCACAAAAACAAGCCGGGTTGGATCTCCTCCACCGAAGAATGCGAGAAACACACAAACTGTTGGTGGATTTAAAAGATCAATGGCTTCACATCTGGGGACAGGAACAAGTCAACCCAATGTATTTTATGGAAGTGACAGTTTCTTAAAGCAATGCAAAACTGCTGGCCTTGGGCCACATGTGCATCATTTGAGATACGGCGCTCTGTGAGATCCACTCCCACTACACTCCCCAACTCGAGACAAGGCTGCGAGAAGATGAAGTTGAAAAGAATAGCCCGGAGGGTTACGCTGCAAATCCTGAGCAGATGAGTTGCACAACAGACAGATTCTTCTTTTTTTAAGCTTGTTTTTAGGGAATCTGACTACAGACATAATGACAACCACATAGTAATAAAACAATGTATTTTTCGCATTTTCAATTTGTCTCATATATTTTACAGTGCACTCTCAGAGAGAGGTGAAATCGTACCAATTAAGAACATAGTGGACACCTGTGGCATCAAAATGTTTCTTTCCTGTCATCACTCACTCACTTCACACTAACCCCTCAAATAAAAAATACAAAAATAACACAGAGCTTTTTATTGCAATATATTAATATTTGTGAAGGAAAAGGGCTCCTCTTACTCATCAAGGCGCTGACTGGAGGGCCTGAGGAGAAATATCCATCCCTTCACTAAAATGACATGTTGTCCCTCTAAGGCAGCGGTTCCCAAACTTTTTAGGCCGCGCACCCCCTTCTACATCCCGACCGGGTTCGCGCACCCCCCCCCCCCCCCCCTTAAAAAAAAAAAAAAAAAAGAAGCAACAGAGCCTTTTAAGCCTTCATAGCCGCATACGAATCGGACCAATGAGAGAACAGTTTGCTCGCGCGTGGCATTTGTTTACAATATTTAGTCCGCTGTTAAATGTTGCAGTGTGAACACAAACCGAACAAAGGAGCAACTGCAACATTGTATCATATTAATCCCTGAATCAGAACAAAGCAAATGAACTGAAGGTGTGAAAACGCCCTGAAACACTGCAACAAAGTTTCAATAACTTTCAGTGACACAAGGCGTCACTTTTAAAGAGCAATACGGATCGCGAGGACACACGCACAGGCTCAGAGGCAGATTATCACATTTAATTTACAATTAATGAGCGACTAATGCAGCCAGGATGTCTTCGGACAAAGCATCGATGTGGCGCGACACAGTGTTGTCGGACACCGGGATCATGTCCAACTTTTTTGCTTCTTTCTCCCCAATCATACATTCCACCATCTCTCTGGCAGCTGGCAAGCTCACGTCTTCAGTGATTGTGTGCGGTAGCCCCTTTCTCGCTGTTCTGTAACCAGATATGAAGCCCGTAGTGCGTCATTTATAGACCCAACACATGAATGAGACTGCAGTTGTTTTTGGCTGTTTTGTCAACTCCTCCAATTTCGATTTAAAATATGTAAGGGGCTTTTGACTTGCACTGGCATGCTTGGTGTTCAGGTGGCGACGTAAATAAGAGCTTCAGACTGTTAGCCAGAACCTCACTGCACACCACGCACTGTGGCTTTGGGGAATCTGCGTTGCCAATCCAAGTGAAGCCCAGACACACATACTTTTCATCATATTTCCTCTTGTTTTTCCCAGTCTGATGCTCACTCTCGTTTCCTCTTTTTCACCTTGACTCCGCGATGGGCCGATGTGCTCCCGATTTGTCTGTGCTGCACCTCTCCGTTCCCCTCGCCTCCGATTCCTCTCTCTCTCTCTGTCCCTCTCCTCTTTTACGACTGATAGCTTCAGATGTCCCACCTGACAGCTTTTAAATTAAAATTACATTTTTTTTTAATATTTAATATTATTACACCATCAGACCGCCATTACACTTTTCCTCTCGCGCACCCCCTAGAGGCAGCTCGCGCACCCCCAGGGGTGCGCGCACCCCACTTTGGGAATCCCTGCTCTAAGGTATGATTACCACTAATAATCAAAAGCCGTTCTGACCATTATCATAGGAACTCTTTTGAGTCTTTCCTGTACAGTATTTTCACATGGTCATTATTGCCAGAGATCAAAGATACATTAAAAACACTTCAAATGCAGACAAATCTATTCAATCCTTTAATACCAGACAAGGACAGTTTTCAGCTATGCATGATGTAAACTTCTTGTTATTATTTTGATATGATTTTTTAATTTGTGATTGAGAATGTGACTGGACACTGTACAGGGTTCAGTGGTTGTATTACTCATTTTGACAGGTGTCCATATAACATGCATGTTTACATAAAAACTTTTATTTTGAAATGCTGATGTGTCTATTCTAATTCAGTGCACACTACCAGTGATAGCGTGTGGCATCACAGAGGTGCGATGCTTATTTTGAAGTTGCCAAGTTGTCGGTGACTCTAAACAACACCTGCGGTAACACTTGGATGTATTGGTAGCTGGCTGAGATTCAACATGTAAACAACATTTTTGGGGCGGGTGCGATATGGATTTTTTATATTTTGGGTTAATGGCAGCTGCTTCCCACTGCTTCCAGCAAAGCCAAAGACTTTCTGGAACAATCTTTTAAATGCACAGAGATGGAGATTGATATCAATCCAGCTTTAATTTGCCTTAAAGAAGGACACGGAGGCTTCATGAAATGAAGTCTGAGTGGAAACAGCATCTCCTTTTCAACTTCACTCTCAGTGGAGGGCATGATGGCAGAGCAAGTCAAGAGATCCTTATCCATCTGAATTTCTTTTTTTTAAATTGTACATTCCCTGCATAAGTAAGAGCAGTTAACTATCATAATCATGAGCTGGTGCTGAGCTCTGGCTCGGATCCAACTGAAAACCCTGCTCTTAGCAGACAGATGTAATTAAAATCATCAGTGAGACGGGATCATCAGCCATGCCACATGCCTCTATGATGCAAAACAGGGTCTCTATTAGCTGGTGAGTGACAGCACTCACTGTAGCCTTCCCTGATGTGCATCCACTGTGTTCCAGTTTTACCAGAGGATACTTGGATACTTTGCCGGGTGTTTATATGACTGCAACCCTGCAAGATTCAGTCATGAAACTTTACGCCCCTGGCCTGATTTGGCGCCACCAAACTTTAAATGTGTGTAGTTGCGATCAACATGAAGGCCTGAGTTTGAAGATGGGTGTGGCCAGAGCAAGGGTTCACGAGTGGGGAAGGGGCGATCACGACCCCCTGTGGATGGTGCAAGATGGCCTGGAGTTACTTGTGCATTTCAAATATTTGTTATAATCCTAATATTAATTGCAGTTGGATCTTGGAGCCGACGACTAAAAACTTGGATCGATTTCTGTAACGTAAGCCAGTAATATTCGTCAGTACAGTTGAATATTTACTTTCATCTCTTCGGTCTGGCATCAATTGGTATTAATTGATGTTCTCTTTCAGAATATCCCAGAAAATGTTTGTGATTCATTGATTTATCTATTTATTCGTTCTTTTTTGAACCTTTATTTAGGAACGTTTCACTGAGAGGAAGCCTCTCTTTTGGCAGGAACGCCCTGATCACATTTGCACAGTTACACACAAGCTGCCCAGTACAACCACAGTCTGAGTTGCTGGCCAGTGAGCACTAGACCCCAACTAACACTTACCGGAATTAAATGATCTCACTTGTTCTATGAAGAGAGGGGCACTGTAATTTCAGTCTGTGGGTTGAACTGTGTCCTTGCTACAATAAATGGCTGTTTTAAATTGGAAACTTAAAATAAATCATAAGTTTGGCTGTAAATCAGAGAATAACGATGAAAATTGTTCCAAACTTTGTTCCTGCATTGTTTCTGCATGAATTGTCAGTATTTTACCGACTGACTGACCCCCGACTTACATCCTTAGACTAAATCTCTGCAGTTAATGGACAAAACTGGGCGCTTTGGTTTGCTGAACTCTTAAGATAGATAACCCATGATTTGAGTTTCCTGTTCTTTCACAGCACGAAGACTGATTTTGTTTTAGGTTTAAAATCAAAATACTGTGGATGAAGGCTGTAAAAGTTCTGTTATTTATTGTTTACGTCCGTTCCTTTATTCCACTGAAAACAGTACAGCAATCAATAATTACTGACGTTGAAACTACTGCTGACTTTGATTGTTTATGCTGTAGTTTTTATGCAGCGATGAGTCTTATTATTTTTGTTATTAATCCTCGCCAGCAGCAGAAAGACATTTTGGCTCAGTTCAGTGTTTCCTGCAGTCTCTGTCTGAATGTCCTCCGAGGAATCTTCCCTTTTAAGTCAATGCTGTCAAAAAGATTTTGGTATCAAAATGGATTTCTTTCTGTAGGTTTCTGACTGTGGGGTTGTTTTGGATTGTAATATTCCTCATGTAGACTGCTGATAATGTGGCTCTGACTTCTTTGTCTATGTAAGTTGAGGGCAAAGGACAAAGGCCTGCTAAGGTCAGCTAATGGCTATCCAGTTAACAAACAAAGGACAAAGGCGTGCACGCGTCAGATACCGCAGCTTGGTCAGGTTCTCTGTAGCCTCTGTATGCAACGCACCAGGCTTGCAACTAACTCCAGTGTAAACACAACTGAGACCTTGATACACGCTCAGCTGATGTAGTGTTTGACCTGGGAATGAGAACAGGCTGCACACCTCACAGATCAACTGTTGCTGACTTTCTGTTTATCGCCGGGATAAATTAATTCCTTGATTGCCACAAAGTGATCCGATATCAGTATCACCACATAAAGGATGAGACCTTTGTTTTATGATTTGTGGAAATGTTCTCCACACATGCGGACTTGTTCTCTGAGCACGTCTGATCCATCTCAGTGTGTGTGTGTGCTGGATTAGGGTGGCTCAGAACAGATTAGTTAATTATCGACAACTGCTGTCGAAGCGTGGCGTGCGTTGTCAGGTGTTGCAGCATGAGGCCGGCTTGCGCTGAGGGGAGAAAAAGGCGGAGCGAGGTATGGCAACGCATGGACAAATGCTCTGCCATGTGCTCTTAGATTGTCTCTTTTCCTCTGTGTCCCAGCTCTGGGAGCAGCCCAGCAATGGGCATCTTCACACACCTCACCGGAAGAAAGTGTGACTTACTCAAAGCACTTTCACCCGGCAAAATTGCAAACCTGCAGAGATACGCCTCTGTCCTACAGCAGCTATTTTTTAAATAGTCCTCATCCTTCAGTCAGACAGCTGGCATTCAATTCTCCTTTAATTGTGGTTCGACAATTATTTGATTCCCGCGTCAAACGATAAAGTAGTAACATGGTGAAGTGGCCATTTCAATGACGATAAATTATAAGGCTTAAAGCCTTCTTAAGAGGCTGCACGTCATGACTGACCTATAATAAGAGACCAAATAGGAGCATGAAGACTGTCAAAATGTTAAAATGGCCCCAATGACGACACGCACCTCAGTAATCATCTTGTCCACATAAAGAGTCCCAACATAACACTTAACGTTAGGAATAAATGGCAACTCAACCGCAATAACTTCATGTCCAATGGCCGTGTCACACCGTGAAACTAAAAGGAGCCGGGAAGAGTGGTATCATACTGAGGCCACTCAAAGACTAAGCAGCAATAAATAGCCACACCACTTCAAATACCTCAACTCAAATCAGGATGAGTGCCGGCAGAGCGCGGAGCGGCACGGCAAAACATTCAGGGTCGTATTACTGGAAGACGACAAACACGTGATTTATAAAATCATGAAAAGTATATCCGGTACTTGGCTTCACTTCCCTTTTATTTCCCTTCATCCCAATTATCAAGTCATCTCAAGCATTCTGATGTCGGTTTAAGCCGAGTAATAGAAATGACCAGCCGCACGCATGCCGAAAGCATTACAATCAGTGAGAAATACAAAAACATACCCAAACATAAGTCACAATTGATCTCTGGTTAAATACTCAAAAACGTGTTGAGGAAAAAGCTGCAGTCAGCTATTTTTTGTCTTGTTTTGCTCACATAATCAACTCTTATTCTACTCAATGAGTTCTCCTTGAAGCTTTTTGCAGGTTATTTTACAAGGTCTTTTTTAGAGTGAACTTTAAACTTTAAATGAGAAGCTGACAAAGTTGTTTCTTTCCCTTCCATGGCTCACATATCAATGAAGCATCAACCCATTTGAGATTACAAAATAATCAGCGAGAAGCTTAGTTGTGTTGTTTGCCCACAAATCGCAGTAAATCATTTAAAATGCTCCACATGGCAGCACAGATGAACAGTACACATTTGATCAGCCATCATGAAGTGCGTTACGTGACTATGTTTAATGACAGAATTCGAGAAAAACACGGTATATGCATAGCCGAGGTGTTAAAACTCCTTTAAAAGGTGTTAAAACCTTTTTTTGAAAGGGCTGTACAAAAAAAGATCTGCAAGCCATGCACTTATGAATATCTGCACTTAAGATCTGCACGTTCAGCATGTGGACGCTTACAGAATTGCCCTGCTGAATATGCATCGTTTTGTTTTATTTCTCTAATTCATGAAATCTAAGTAAATACGCTTTTTGAAATATCCAAACACTATTTGTGTTTTCAGTGAAGTAAGAACCTAACACAACTCTCAGCACCTATTTTCTCCCGTCCAGAACCTGCTGTGACTTGATTCCTTTGGACGTCCAAAGCAAATGTAATAACTTTCTCGCTGGAAGGAGAAGTAAACAAATAAAACCAAGAAAAGAAAGAAAGCAACAAGGATTTTCACCCCCTTGCTAATCTCAGCAGGTTGACTCCACCCTCCCGGTCTGGGAGACTCCTGTCAGACCTCCAGGAGTCAGTTTACCTTGACACACCACCCTGAGGCTGAATGATCTGCAGTGTGGGAATAGACATCCAACGCTGAGAAAGAAGTGATCTGCAGATATTTTAAAGGAGTGACGAACCCTGTCTGAAGGGATAAAAGAGTTTTTGTGAAGCTTCTGACTGGATTTACAAATGCACGAGTCATGACTTTGTTATTTTGTCCACTGACGCGGATGGCTGTGCAGTAGCTCTCCACAAATACAATTTCAATCCAAAGCAACATACAGAACAACTGCTAAGCATTATTCGTAGCACACAGTGATGAGGTAGTAGTGTTTGAGATGAGTCATCAAAACATTGGTTCTGAAGGGGGGGGGGGGCATCAAAATCACATTCAGCTGCTCCTGTGCAGCTTTGCCTTAAGAGTTGAATGATGTATGCAATAACAGCTGCAGCCTTTTGTGTGCAGAAGTAAACGGTACAGTAGAAAAACAACCGTATAATCCTGTTATTGATATGATGAATTAAGTTGTTTTTTCAGATGTATTTGTCATTACAGCACATGCACTCCATCCATGGTTCGCCCCTTGACCCTTTTGCATCAGCCTCACAATCAGAGATGTCGATACAGTGTATTTTGTGTGACTTAATGGTAAACGCATAAAATTACAAGCTTGCATTGAAAAAAAGTGAGAAGTAAATCCTAAATATGTCCTTATGTTTGGTACGAAACTGCCTTACATTGCTCATCCATGATTTTTTGTTGTTGTTGGTCTTAAAGGATTTGTCCATTGCTGTTGGGGAACCTCAACAAACAACACCAAAGTTTGTGATTCAAATCTGTAATCTCCTGCTCAACAGTGGTCAGGCTGAGTGATGGTGACACCTTGACTTTTCCTGGGAAGCCCCTTTTGTGTTGCATAACTCAATCACTTGTGTGCTGGAGGGGCTGATTGCACCCTCTTTCGAAGGCTTATGTCTCATTAATGCTCGAGCACAGTGTATCAGACAGGTGTGAATGACTTGGCAGTTGCTCTGCCCTCACCTCAAAAGTTCTCTGTTCACTTTCAGTTCTGCAAAATCTTATTCAAATATTGGATGATCAAAGTTCAGTGTTGTTGAATGTGGGAAGAAGAGTGCATTATGTTCCTAGTAAAAGCTTTGTCGGCCAGCTGTACTGTGTGTAGTCCTGAAGGGAAGTACTTTGTCTGGATGGAAACTTTTCACTCACTCCACCACCTTCGCTGAGAGAAACCTTTCTTCCGTGGGTGTTTGCTGCCAGCATTAATATTCCAGGTGTTAAAGTCACGAAGGTCGACTGTGTCCAAGTGACACGGGCATTGGCTGTTGCATAACTGTGCACGTCTGTACTCTGCAGAGGATTTATCGGCTGCACAGGGGAAAGCTGATCTTTAAGTCAAAGAGGCTTTGCGGCAAACCACAACAAACCTGAGGTACTTGTTGCTTCGGTGAGATGATGAAGCAGCAAGATCGAAGGATGGTTGGGATCACTGTGTGAAATGAACATCTCTGAGCCGTGAAAGTCCTGGAAACTTTCAGAAAGCATGAAGCCAAATCACTGACTCCATAAAAAAACACATTTTATTTGCTTGTGATGGAAAAAACCCATTTAACACAGAAACAATATCTCAAAATGATCATAAATGACTATGCATAGAAAGGAGGCATAGCAGAGGAGGAGGGGGATACGAGTAACAGCTGGTGTTCTGTTTAATCAAATTGAGTAAAAACAAAAAGTCATTTAAAATGCAGATTATAAAAAGGCCCTTTTTATTGATTCTGTGTCAGTCACTAATTATAAAAGGCCATCTGCAAACTTGTTACAACTTTGCATGCATTCAGCATGCAGAGTATATGCAGAATGCATTTAATTTAATCAACAGGTGAACACTTTTGAAATAGTAACATTGCATGTCAATACCATCATCAATGCCTTGTGTGTTGCCGATAACTCTACTGTTAGCCTGGTGAGGGTCTATTAGACAGATGTGTCTCCTCCGGTGCACATGATCGCACTACTAGGAGGATATAATGCGTTGGAGATTCACGTTATCCCCCAAGATCCCACCCTTACCTGTGCAGGTGCCCTGACCAACCAGGAGGACTTGAAGTTGCAGTGACAACAATGTAATCCCTCACTGGCTTCACACTAACAAACATTGCCAGAATGCACAACCAGGCTGGAAGTCTCCAGCATTCTATTGGTTTCATACTCAGGAATAATGGAATATTTCTACTAATTCTAGTGTAACCCCATCTCTATTTTCAGCCTCCTTCATAGTGTTTATGTCTTATCTGAGCTTAAAGTTCGGCTGGTAATTAACACCAGCTTTTCATTCTTCTTTGCCTCTTTCAGTGCCAACAGAATGCAGAAGCAAGTGGAGGTTAAGATGGACGGGACCTACCTTGAGCCCACAGTGGAAAGTTCTGAGAGCGTATGTGGCAGTCTGTGTGATAAAGTCATGAAGAACATGGTTCTCACTCTCACAATCTTGGGTAAGTAAATAGAATTAGAGTAGGACGGACATTGAACTGCTTTCCATGGTTAATTGACTAAAAAAAGAGAAGACGATTGTTGCGGTGACAACACGCAAAGTGTCTTCACAGCTCATTGGGACACAGCTCAGGTGAGACGGATGTCTGGCTAGTTAGCTCGGCCGCTTATTTTGTTTGGCTTATTTGCTGTAACCAGAGTAGCATTAAAGCATGGTGGACTTATCAAGCTACCTCCGGCAGACGCTTCAGAGTCCCCCTGTGCAGGCTCAACCTCTTTAAGAACTCCTTTGTCCCCTTGTCCACCAAAGCCCTAAATGGCAAGCTAGCCAGAGCTTAACCCCTGGAACACCAATTTTTATTTATTTTTATTATCTATACACTACTGGTGCGTTGTACAACGGGCAGTGTACAACTGCTTGTTTTAGTCGTTACGGCAAAACCTCACCTCCGTCAGTTTAGTTTATACGAAAGCTATCCCACTACAACGGTCGCCATGGCAACAGTGCACTTAAAAATGGCCGCTGCTCTGACCATCCTGCTACCTCGATTTGAATGAGAATGTCCGTTCTACTCCTATTTTATTTCTATGTTTACACCAATGGGAAATTAACTGTGGAAGGAAGCTGGAGGATCAGCAGACAATCCACCCCCACATTAGCAAAAACACAAGCTTCACTCAGGAAGGCCTTTCAAATCCAGGACCCTCTTGCTGAGCTGGTAACCGCTGAGCGGCCCTACGTGACGCCAATACCTTTTTGCTAAATACCATTCGAATATGAAAATGGTTCACAGCTTCTTGTTAAAAGCCTTCAAAATGAAAGGAGTTGCATTCAATTATTTTCATATTATTTTTTATTACTAATATTTCATTTGAAGTAAATAGAAACAAGAAAAAGTTGTCGTCTTCTGTGTTATTTTTTCAGTTTTCAACGACATTTTTACTCTACATGTGTTGACAGATGTTCAGTGATTATAAAGATTAAAGTTATAATATTTATACTCTTGTCAAGGGTGATACATAAGCAGCCTTATGGAGTTAAAGGTTTTATTCAACACACATGTAAGCAATTGTCGCTGTAATTACTTTGGTAACGCATCTGCACCGCGACCCTCAGATGACAGGTTGCGTTATTTTAAAACTAATGAGCAAAAAGTGAGATTGTATTTGTCACAGAAAGTTGATATGATCGTGTTCAGACACCTTCAGCGTTCAGGGTTCGTGTCTCATGGCTCTGAGTCACCACGCTTTGTGATTGATTTGTGTTTTCTCGCTGGCTTAGGTGTGTTTCTGGGCTCCATCACTGGAATGCTGCTGCGGCACATATCGCCTCTCCCTCCTGAGGTCATTATGATCGTCGCCTTCCCTGGAGAGATCCTAATGAGGATGCTGAAGATGCTTATTTTGCCTCTTGTTGTTTCCAGTCTGGTCACAGGTGGGTGAGTTGCTAAAGTGGCTGCTGCGAACGTTCTGCTCAATTTGCTGAAATGAGGTCGCATGTTGCAACTTGTTGCTGCCTGAGAGTTGCGTTGCAACGGGAGAGATGAGAGAGTGGGCGGGTTTTTTCCCTTCAGGCATTTTGTGTATAAACAAGACCTGTTTGGAGGACGAGAGGCATATTTATTTAATTTTTTTCCCTCACCTAAAAAATACATTTAGTGAGAACATGAACATCATACTACGGTACTTCAAAAGACAAAACAGACAAAATCAATCCAGTCACCAAGAAATATGATATCTGATATCTTATTATTTTAACACAAGCCATGATCTTTTTTCGAACTTTAAGCAAGCAGTTTTGTTGCCTAAACAAAACAAATTGTTTCACAATGTTAACCGCATGGTGTATTTTGTAGTCGTTTCTTACTGTGAAGAAATATAGACATTTAACGTATCCGTGGTTTTTTACAAATGTACAATGCTCACATATTTTCAAGCGACTCGGTTGACTAAATCTATTGACATACAGTATTTAGATAGAGTACGTTTTGTTGTCGGTATACTGTGTTGGCAGCATTCCCTTTGAAATGCACATCTATAGAAATTAAAGAGCACATGGTTGTCCTTCATTTGAACATTTAGTTTATGATGTACAGTGCTGTTCATGTACATCTAGATCACAGTAGACCTGTTTTAAAAAAAATTGATTCATGTTGTAATATGTTTTTTGTTGAAAATACCTGTGGTCACACGTCAAATCACTTATACTATATAGTACAACTTTGCTTTACAAGCTTGTATTTGTTTTAATAATGATGCATATGTGATATTTGGAAATATTGTCCACAGTAGGCTATAGTGTGCACACACATTTTCACCATTAAGTCTCCACAATCCTTGATAGTTGACACGACTAGCAAAGCCTTCCTCACAAACTCAATTACCCTCAGTGTTGAAAACTGCAGTTATTCATTATGTGGCGTTCCAGAAGCTGAGACAGTTGACAAACAAATGTGAATTTAAAGTGTAATGTGAATTTTGTTGGGTACAGAATTAGTTTTTCCAATATATTTGCACAATATGTTCTCACGGCGAGAACAGTCACCAAATCAACACTTTGAGGTCGGCCTTATGTGTGGAGGTGGAGGTTTCACAGTTCAAATGCTGCAAAGCCGGTCTGACTGGAAGCAGCTGTTTCTTGAAGGCAGCTGATCAACTTAATAGTAATGTTGCATTTCAAATATTGTTAAGCATTTGTGCTAAACATTTTGCATTTGTATATAATAAGGAACGACTTTTTTACATTATTTACTAAATGAGAGAGAGAGAGAGAGAGAGAGAGAGAGAGAGAGAGAGAGAGAGAGAGAGAGGCAATATTTGGAGGCAAAAGATCATGAAAATGCACAGATACATTTCAAAATCTTACTTCATCACCATCTGATAAAGAGAGAAACATTTTCAATACCGCGCACTAACCTTGATTTTCTTCTAAAACATACGATGCCAACAGGACTAGCGGGTTTGGATGCCAAATCCAGCGGCCGCCTGGGCACCAGGGCCATGGTGTACTACATGTCGACGACGATGATCGCAGCCGTCCTGGGAGTGATCCTGGTGCTGCTCATCCATCCCGGTAACCCCAAGCTGAAGGCCAACCTCGGGCCGGGAAAGAAGAACGACGATGTGTCGAGCATGGACGCTTTCTTCGATCTCATCCGAAATCTTTTCCCAGATAACTTGGTGCAGTCCTGCTTTCAGCAGGTAGGAGACTCACAGAGAGATTGCACCCACCACATCGCATCTGATTCACATGTCACTTGCTCGAACTCTTTGTTCTTTTCTCTGCTTCTTTGTCCAGATCCAAACAGTAACCACCAAAGTACAAGTGCCCACGAACAGAACCAAAGCACCCCCACAATTCACAGTTAAACGGACGCTCCAGTTCAAGGGAGGGATGAATGTCCTAGGTAGGTGAAAGGTCTGAAAACACGCCCACTGCAGAGCTGAAAAGTTGTTGAAGAAAACCACCAAGTTCTTTTGCTTTTCCGAATATCATATTTTCTTTTGTATTATGGCACACACCAAGATACATTTACATCTCTCTGCCATGATTTATTCCAGGCGATTTATTTCCTCTAAGACGAGTTCAGTTTATCCACATTGATGTGTTTGTACAGGTTTGATTGGATTCTTTGTCGCTTTTGGAGTAATTATGGGCAAAATGGGGGAAAAGGCCAAGCCGATGTTGGAGTTTTTCAACGTCCTGAATGAGATTGTTATGAGGCTTGTTGGCGCAATTATGTGGTAAGTGCTGTCCACTACAGGCATACTGACACTGCCAAACCATTCCTCCTCAATGTATTCAAAATGCTTTAACTATACCTGCAGATCCAACATAAAGATGCAATCCTGATGACAAACACCTTGTGTCTCTCTTAAGGTACTCGCCTTTTGGTATTGCCTGCCTCATCTGTGGAAAGATCATCTCCATTGCGGACCTGGAGATGGTCGCGAGGCAGCTGGGGATGTATATGGTCACTGTGATAGTGGGCCTGATCATCCACGGAGGCATCTTCCTTCCGCTGATATATTTTGTGATAGTAAGGCAAAACCCCTTCACGTTCTTCATGGGCATATTCCAAGCTTGGGTCACGGCACTTGGAACTGCGTCCAGGTATGAGGGATTGCTGTTCCTGTTTATCATTCTTGGAGTGTTCTGACCGTAGTGAGGTCGGCGCCTCTACAGTGTGCTGCATGTTTTTAGAATTACTCACATTTCCCCTTTCCTCCATGGCCATATGGTAAATAACGGATGCAAGCTTTGTTTCAACTGGTAACAATGAAGTAGTTTTGCCATCATTGGCTTCTCACTTTGCCTCCGTGTGGGATCACTTCCCTGAACAGATGTTTTATTGATCGCATGGATGCACTCTTTCCCCCCCTGAGGTGAGCTTTGTACTGTCAAGTTCTGGCCCGCTCGCTGTCCTCCATGTGCCAGAAACACTTGTTAATTATAAGACAAAAACAAACACAACAACTGCTGTTTTCTCTCTGAGATTCAGCCTCAAAGTGAACTCAAACTTGAATAACTTTTTGCTTCTTTGGTGAAGTGAAACTCATGAAAGCCTTAGCCTATATTAGTCAGTTTTATTTTACAAATTAACAATGACTAAATTACCATACTTCAGAGTGGATTTATGTTTGTAGGAAAAGTTTAAAAACGAGTGCAACATCAAGTGCAAACCAGTCTGATTAATTCTCAACAGACACTCTATGATTTGCTGTGAAGTTCTTTGTTTTCTGCAAGAACTTTCCTGCCAAATTGGGTGCAGAGTTTGCAAACAGAACCCGACTGCAATCCTGTCCGTGACTATCGCAACATTTCTTCCCGTTTAATTTGCCGCAGTGCCGGTACCTTGCCCGTCACGTTCCGATGCTTGGAGGAGAACCTGGGCATCGACAAGAGGGTCACCCGCTTTGTCCTCCCGGTTGGCGCCACCATCAACATGGACGGCACGGCGCTTTATGAGGCCGTGGCTGCCATCTTCATCGCTCAGATGAACGGGATTGACCTCGACTGGGGCCAAATTGTAACTGTCAGGTGAAAATGCAGCTCCGGATGCAGACATCACAGCACATTTGCAAGGTCACATTTCGGCAGTGAATTAGCCAAATTCTTCCTTTTAAAGCCAACAAATGAAGATAGTTTTTCAAATGATAGTCTTCCTCCATGAATACTGGTCAAGCATTTGTGCAGTGAAGAGGTCAAACCTCCAGCAAAATGAATTGTTTTCCTAAACACAGTAAACCTCATGGACTGTTCCTGTTTATATCTCATAACTTGAATAAAACTACAGTTTTCGTACCATTGTGGATATGTTTCACATGATATGTTTAATTTTTAAGATAATTGTCTTAATTATGGTCAGGCACTGTATTACTCATACACCTCCTAGAGTTGGGTGAGTCATTTCAAATGTTGGCGTTGTCGTCATACCGTTTCTATTTGAAATACAGTGGCTGCATGTTATTAAAAGGGTTTAGTGGCAGTGCCTTCTGTCCTCCTGCTGAGATTTGAATTTGCTTCCCTTTTTAGTATGACAGCCACCTTGGCCAGTGTTGGAGCAGCCAGTATCCCCAGTGCTGGACTTGTGACCATGCTTCTGATCCTCACGGCGGTGGGGCTGCCCACCGAGGACATCAGCCTCCTGGTCGCTGTCGACTGGCTGCTGTGAGTTCACCATCAACACAAATGCTTTTAATCGAAAACATAAAGACACTTCCAATCTGTATACCCCTCAAAAATCCCTGGATAAGACCAAATCAATATATTCTTTCTTTAGAATGTGCCGTCATTTCAACAAAACTAAGACATCTGAGAAAATGAGAAACATATCATGCTCAGTGGTTTTTATTTCAGCAAATAACAGCTTCAAAGCATAACTCTGCCCATCATATTGTCTCAAATGTTCCCAACAATCCTTTGGACGCTTAAAATCTTTTCTCTGAAGCTGCATATAGACAACACGTTCTCATACCACTACTGTCACAGTAAACACGTGGCTAATGTCTTGAATTCAGACAAGAACACATGTTTATACAACAAAACCACTTAGTTTATGTACTTACTTCAAGCCCAACCATGATGTTTTTCCAAACATGTTACAAACAAGGCAACATAAGTACGGATAATTTGACACAAACATCACTAACATGACTTCAAAATAATTCAACAACACCATGGGACACGAACACATGTCTGCTGGTTGAAAGTCCTGTGTTTGTTTTACCATTGTACACAGGTTTGTTCAACCACCCCGCCTGTCCTGAATGGACTTTCTTGCTACTCGTTCTTCTGCTACGTGTAACTTCCATACCACGTAACCTTTAATAATGGTCGCTCGATACCGAACGCAAAAACGTTCACGTATATTTGGTTTGCTGGAAAAGAGAGTATTACTCTCTTTATGCCTACTCATTCACTTGCTCACATTTCTGTGTTGATGCAGAAGCATAACTAACAACATAACTTAAAACCAAAATTAAAACAGAAAAAAACACTCCTAATGCTCAGTATTTTATTAATTATACTGTATCTTTTACACCACTTTCCTCCTCAACATGCAGGGATCGTTTCCGTACCTCCGTTAATGTGGTTGGGGACTCCTATGGAGCAGGTATCGTGTACCACCTGTCCAAGCATGAGCTGGACTCCTTCGACCAACAGGCCCGGATGGAGGAGTTTGAGATGGCAAAGACACAATCCTTTGAAAATTACAGCAACCGATATGTGTATGCTCACAACAACTCGATCTTGATAGGCGACTGCAAGGTACATTTCAAGTTAACGGACATAGAGACGTGTATGTAGAGAGTCCTCCCCAGTTCTGTGTCTGTGTTCGTCTTTCTTTTCCTTTCTATGTTCGTGTTTCTTGTCGATGTGACTTCTTGTATCGGTGTATTTGTGTGTGTGTGAATAGAAAAGGTCATATTTCTATCTCAGAAAATGGTTTCTAAAAAGTGGTGAAAACGCTAAATAAATATTTCTATATTTATTTATTCACCTGTTACTCATATGAAAAAGCAGTTTTTGTGGTACCGGGTTCAACAAAAGCATCGTATGTTCTTTTTTTATATTATAGTTTTGATTTTTATCATCTTCAAAAACTCTGTTTGACTCGACTTGAAGCATCAACCATTCTAATGTGTTGTCTTGTACACAATTACATAATTAAGTTGTATTTTGATGTTTGATGTTTTGATTTTATTACAAAACTGTACCTTTTTCTTTCTTTTGTCTATTTAATTGGACATGTATTTATGGCAGCCCTGACCAAATTACACTTTTCAATCATTGGCCATCTTTTTAAAAGAGATTTCTTTTTTTTGTAGTGGTATCCATAAAGACTGCTGTTTCACCATGTTTCATCCAGAGTGACGCATATATGAAATGCCTATTCAATTTATTTTTACAGAATTTCACTCATATGGTAGAATTTTGTTGATATTTCATTGTCTGTATGATGCAACTTTTGCATGCTGATTACTTTGATGACTGATTATTGAAATTTGGTTGGGCAGAGAATCCATACAATACATGGCCAACTCTAAAGAAACATATAATGTTGTATTTGACAAACCACATTGACATGTAAACAGCATCGCTGTATCATTGTATGAGATGACATGTGTGTCAATGCTGGGGGATTCGAACAATAATTCAGCCCCGAGGTCAAAGGCCTGAATGTAAAGACACAATGGCTTCTCTGCCCCCAACCGTTGACGGTTTGTAAATGACGGTGCCTTGGCCCCACAGTTAGATGTTCTTGATAATTGCTTACAGGTCACCAATGGCAAAAGTGGCAACCCTTCAGGGTTCTCTCTTGTTGAGGAGGGACCATGGAAATACGAGTAAAGCAGATCCTGATGTTGATGCGCCTTACCCTGAGTTCCGACAGCTTTAACTTTCTGCCGACACAACTATAGAAATCAGCAAAATAAAAAAAAATAAAAAATCACATAGAAAAGAAGGAGCACAACACAGTGAAAGTAAGCAGAGTCAACTGTACGACGAGAACGAACAGTCGGCCAGTCTTTTTCTTTCAGTTACCCGTCCGGGGAGCTACTGGAGCGTACTACAGATGACTCACCGAACTTGTGTTAGATCTTGCATTTGCACTAGACACAAACTGAAATGAACTGGTGCATTTCGAACGCTTTGTACAGAAGAATATGCGGTTGACTACACTCAGGGCCTTACTTGGTGCTGCTGCAAGCTTCTTGTTCTGTCAAAGACTTCTTCGACCTCGTGCAACATCTCATTTTTTCCTTTTGTATTGAAGCATTTTCTTTGTAGCTTAAAGGGCAGAGGTGATACGCGGACGATGTCCTTTTTGCATTTAATGCAAGGACCAAGTAAGAGAAAATGTTGGTGTAAATGACTCAGAACTGTTACAGATCAATGGATCCGAATTTGACAGATGGTTGTTATTATCATTGTGTATTTGTGTATTCTGAGACTCTCTGTCTTCTTATGAAATGACCAGAAACTCTGGACCAAGGGTTCGACACAACGCAAACTGGCTTCATGAAAACAGAACACGAACAGAATGATTCAGCGCTTGGTGTGGCATTGTGATGTATGTGATGGTTCAACACTGCGTTACCTTTGACTGTTTGATTTATGGGATTACGCCGTGATGTCACACACACATGGCCAAGCCTAAGAAGCAAAGCTTAAGGCTAAGACCATAAGAGCAGAGGGGGTGACCTCCAAAAGTGGCAACAGAAGAGTACAGGATGTGTTGCAGAGAGCTTTAAAGCAGAAAATAGAGTACGTGACGGGTGCCCTCACAGCTATTTATTTATTACTTTTTGTATACATGTTCTGTATGAGCAATGCACTAAGTTTCTGTTTGCAGTCAAAAGTTTTGCCTGTATTCATGTGTGTTAAAATATGATTCATGATGAGGACACTTTACAAAAAAAATAATTCACCATGCTGGACACATACTTTTCCTTGTGTCCATCCATTAATTAACGGACCTCTAAGTTAAAAACAATATTTACAACAAAAACACAGTGAAGACTTGAAATAAAGGGCATTTGTGGAACTTACCCGACCAATTAATACAGTTAATACAATACAATAAAAGCATCAACCAGAATATTGTTGTTTCAATGTAAAGATATGATAAGAGTTTTGGGGACTGGGATCAGAGCTGTGAAAGTCCGCAGAAACCTTTTTGCTCAACAGCCCCGACAGGTTTGTTCTGATCAAATGTGCTTCATACACAGTCTTGTGGTTCTGTGATGAGTCTCACGCCTCCAGAGGGTCATGTTTCTGAACCTCAGTGTGATGAATGTTTCTCCGAAAGCTCTTCCAGGGGGATGACTGTGTACTCTGACGCGTGTCCGTTCTCCTTGGGATTGTCTTTGCGCAGGAACGTCTCCATCTCCAGCCCCCTCTGCTGGTTTGAGGAGTTAGATTTGTCCGTGCCCTGGGATGCCCGGCTCGGTCCATTCCACCTGTGCAAAAAGGAACAGTGAGAATTTAATTCTATGCTCAAAATAGTTGTGATACAAAACATTGTTCTTCTCTGTCTGATTTTAAACTCTTACTTTTCTCTTGTGGCGATGGCGACGAAGAGCATTACCAGTGCTGCAAGACCGACAATAAAACCAACGATGATCATCCATCCTGGAGATATGGGGGAGTAGGAGTTAGTAAAAAATTGACTCAAAGCCAGAAAATCCGGTTTATTATAAGCATTCTTTTCTGGGCTCACCTGGTGTACCACCTGGTGTACTGCCTGCTTTGAAAAGTGTCAGCTTAGTGTCCTCTTCTTCTCCTTTGCTTGGTTGAACTAAGAACAGAAAATCTGATATTTAAAATTGGCCATAGGCAATCAAAAGAAGCTGTTATAAAAGTTATTGTCTGCATCACTATTGAGGGAGGTGCTTTATTGGATATTTACCAGCATTGAAAACATTCGTCATTAGCCCTCTATCCTTTACAACAAATATTTCCACTTCATCGAGTAATGTGGGTCCTTCCTCTGATCCTGAGCCTGAGCCTTCGCTTCTTGCAAAAAATTCTATAGCCTTTTGTCTGATCAAAGCAGCCGTGGAGGTTGATGATGTGGTGCTAGTTTCTGAGCTGGAGGTCATACTGGAACTCATAGTAGTAGTGAAGTACACGTCATTCGATTGAAATCCAGACCCTGAGTCAGAACTCAGGGTGTTCAGGAAGTCAAAGGTGGAGACAGCGGGGTCAGTGGTTTGAGAGGCCGAGATGTGGTCCGGGGTGACGCTTGGCTGGGCTTCATTCGGCACTGAGGCCGAGCTAGACCGAGGGCTTTGGATGGTGGATGAATCTGAACTGGAGTCCCTTGGCAACACTGTGGAGGCAGAGCTCAGAGCATGTGAAACAGTTGTGGTTCTAAACTGGAGGGACACGGGGGCTGTGGACTTGTCGCTGGCCTCCGATGCACTGCCCTCGATCGCGTCACTCTCTTCGGAGTCAGAGGTCGGCGGCTGGGACGCCTGAACAGTTGTGTTTGTTTCGGGTGACTCGGGTGCGCTTGTAGTGCTTAAAAAGTTATCGACGAGGAAGCCGTCCGTCACGGCCTCTCTAAAGACTTCATCCTCAGCTTTGCCGGGGGTCTGGGTCAGAGCTAGGACGAGGAGGAAAGAAAAAAACATCCACAGGTCACGTCAAGTGTTTGCGTACAAGCTCCGACATGAGCGGAGGAAAGGAAAGTTACCAGCGCTTCAGTGCTTCTCCCCAAATTCTTGTATAAACTTGAAATGCGCTCTTCTTTCGTAAGGTGTGGTGGAAGGCAGAAATGATTAACCTGAGTGACTAATCGACTATGAGTGGGCAAACAAACGACAGGCAGCCTCATCAAAGCATTCGTTTAAGAAGAGCATACCACTCTTTTGACACACCCACTGCAACAGAGTAACCCATGACTGTTTGTTTTCTGTTTTCATTGGAAACACGCCATGATCAGGGTTTTGTGCCATAGGGGTGCGGAAGCAAGAGGACTTAATAAGCAATGTTCTGTGTTATTAATGGAAATATTTATTGTTTATTGCTAATTTATTATTATTTCATAGCATACCATAACCCAAAATGGATTGAACATATTTGCCATTTAGCATGTGCTTAATAAGTATTGTCTTCAGGTTCTGCTTTACTTGTTTCTACTCCACCACATATCAGGAGGAAATATTGCGCTCTTTCCGCACTACACGTGCCTGACAGCTATAGCTTCGACTTGCTTTTCAGAATAGGATTTTACATTAAAAAGTATTTCATAATATTGCAAAATACAATACAGAATAAACCAGTCTATGAGATTCAAAAACGTCTCAGATGGTAGATTTGAATTACTTTGCCACGCCTGAAGAGGAAAAATTATCCACATAAAAAAAGAAAAGATCAGAGAGAAGTAAGAAAAAAATAAATGCAAATTTGTGTGGCAGTACTTTTTCTTATATGCTCCATTAATCACTTCATGACACCTCAGATTAATCTTGTGACCTCTTTGAGGGGCCTGACTCCCCAAACCTTTGGAACCACTGGCCTAAACTAATTACTTATGTAAAGTAGTAAATACTAGCTACACCTTTACCCGCTACAACAGTAAAATGCTACTTGCTCATTGATACAACAGGTTTAACAATATAATTATACAATGTATAATATTATTAGTCACAGGGACCATTTCTGCAGAACAGGTACTTTTGATTTTGCTGATAATACTTATGTACGTCAAACACTTGACGTACTTCTCCGATGTCTGGCCATAATACGCAACAAACTGGTGCCTTGAAAAAATGTCATTAAAGTAATAAAAAAAAAAGTGAATGAGAACGAATAAATAAAAAGGCCAGTCATGTTCAGCTCCGGTGTTCCCTATGAAGTTACCCGTTTGCCCAAACTGGTGTGGCAGCTATTTTGCTGATCTTTGGTTTCACCTTACTCCAGACACTCGCATTAACTTAATGCAGCTCGGAACATTTTACAAAGATCTCTGTGTGTAAGCTGGAGGTGTCAGTGAAACCTGTGCACCGACGATGAAATAGAACACTGAAATTCCTACAGAAAGAGTTAGACCTGAAACATAAAGAGCATCTCAGGTTGGGAGCAGAATGCGCTGACTCACGGGGTAAGAATAAGGACACCATGGGAATTATTGAAATTTCAGACGTCTGTATAGAAGAATTACTGCGTTTGTCCGGTATAAATACCATGACTATGGCCTCCCTAGTCCTGATGTGAAAGAACGTAATTCAGCCCGAGAGTCCTATTGATGACCGGTGAATGTCTTACATGAGGATGTAAGCAGCTCAAAAGAATAGACCTATATAATAATAATAATATCACACATACTCAGCTAAAATAGAAAGTGTTGTTTTAAGTGTTTAAGAAAGATTCAATGCTTTAAACTGAAAAATGAGAGACTATTACTTACTATTAACAGGTGTTGAGTGGACAACAGCAAGAAGTCCAAGAATAACCACAAAAAGAAGAGTCCTCATCTTCATAC